>NC_044313.2:20007972-20337972 GCF_007474595.2 Lynx canadensis
GGCTGGCTTGGTTGGAAGAGCATGCAACTCTTGATCGTGGGATTATTAGTTCAAGCCCCACACTGGGAGTAGAGATTACTTAATAAATGAAAGCTTAAAAAAAATAAATAAATAAGAAAGCAAACAGCCGAAGAAATTGTTATATCGTTGGAAGTGGTAGCGTCTAGGAAGTAGAAAATGGAAGGGGAAAGATAAGGCAGGGAAATGTTATTCTTCTTTATAAGCCACTTGGTATTAATGGACTCTTGCTACTATATACAACTATTACTTTTTAAACATGTTATGAATTTAAAATAAAAGATAACTACCTCACTTTCTATTCTTAGCAGTGCCCGAAATTAAGAAGTATCTAATACATACTAAAGTTACACATTATTTATGAAATAATCACTTCTTAGGTGAGAGAGCAATATTAAAAACTACAGATAGAAGCACCTGGATGGCTTAGTCGGCTAAGCATCCAACTTGGGCTCAGATCATGATCTCACAGTTCATGGTTTCAAACCCTGCTTCAGGCTCCGTGCTGATGCTCAGAGCCTGGATCCTGCTTCAGATTCTGTGTGTGTCTCTCTCTCTCTGCCCCTCCTCCGCTCACACTCTTATCTGTTTCTCTCAAAAATAAAATAAAATAAATTTTTTTTAATTTTTAAAAGAAACACAGGGAATTTTGAAATTAAAATTATTGCTCTTAAGCATACTTACAAAAGTTAAAACAGGATATTTAATGTGTGATAACACATTCTATTACAGAGCAACATTCTAAAAATGTTTAAAAATGGAGAAAATATCAGGGGGCTTGGGTAGCTCTGTCGGTTAAGCATCTGACTTTGGTTTGTGTCATGATCTCATGGTCCTGGAGTTCAAGCCCCACATCAGGCTCTGTGCTGACAGCTCAGAGCCTGGAGTCTGCTTCGGATTCTGTGTTTCCCTCTCTCTCTGCCCCTCCCCTGCTTGTGCTCTGTCTTTCTCAAAAATAAACAAACATTTAAAAAACGGAGAAAAGGGCGCCTGGGTGGCGCAGTCGGTTAAGCGTCCGACTTCAGCCAGGTCACGATCTCGCGGTCTGTGAGTTCGAGCCCCACGTCGGGCTCTGGGCTGATGGCTCAGAGACTGGAGCCTGTTTCCGATGCTGTGTCTCCTTCTCTCTCTGCCCCTCCCCCGTTCATGCTCTGTCTCTCTCTGTCCCAAAAATAAATAAACGTTGAAAAAAAAAAAATTAAAAAACGGAGAAAATAGGGGCACCTGGGTGGCTCAGTCGGTTGAGCGTCTGACTTCGGCTCAGGTCATGATCTCACAGTTTGTGGGTTCGAGCCCCGCATCAGGCTCTGTGCTAACCGCTTGCTCGGAGCCTGAAGCCTGCTTCAGATTCTGTGTCTCCTACTCTCTCTGCCCCTCCCCCGTTCACGCTTTGTCTCACTCTTGTTTCTCAAAAATAAATGTAAAAAAAAAAAAAAATTAAAAAAAAATGGAGAAAATATAGGTGATTTCCTAAATCCCTTGACTTCAAAATTGTAATTTGATATTTTAGGATAGAGTTGGGCATGAAATAGACATTCAGTAGTTACTTTGGTGGGAAAAGAAATGAATGGAACCATAATTAACAGCATTACTTATAATATAAAGCCCATTTTTTTTGAAATTGATCCTAAGTTTTATTGTTAATATATTACATTCTTCTCTATAGTACTAGATGTTATGCATCTATTTCAAAGAATCTTACTAAGAGAAGTACACCACACAGAAAAGTGATTCTCAAAGAGAGTAGTAGAAGAGAGGCTGGCAGGACAGCTGAATCTCCTTGCTTTGGTAGCTGTAGGAGAATGGAGGTACCTTTTTCCAACTGGCTACACTCCCTACTTCTAACCTCTTATTGGTTTATTTCAAGTTTTGAAGGCTTCATTGCTTAATATTTATTTATTCATTCATTCATTCATTCATTCACTACACCTTTAGTTCTTTTAGCATCTGTCACATGTTCAAGACTCATCTTAGTGCAATAAACAGGAATGGGCAATTTTCTTTTTCTTTTACACTTCAACTGAGGTATAATATGCATACTATAAAATTCACCCATTTTAAGTATACAGTTTAGTGAGATTCAGTAAATTTATACAGTTGCATAACCTTTATCACAACCTAGTTTTAGGACACTTCTGTCTCCCCCAAAAGTTTCCTCATGCCCATTCGCAGCCAATTTCCACTCCCATTTCCTAGACCACCACTGATCTGCTTTCTAATTTCTATAGTTTTCCCTTTTTTATAAATTTCACATGATGGAATCATGTGAAATATGTACTATTAAGTATCTGACTTCATTTAATGTTTTTGAGGTTCATCCACTTTGTTATACATATGAGTAGTTTATTTTTATTGCTCAAAGTATTTCCATTGTATGAATATACTGCATTTTGTTTGTCCATTCATTCACCAGCTTATGGATATTTTGTTTCCAGTTTTTGGTGATTATGAATAATGCTATGACCATTCACACTCAAGTATTCCTGTGGACATGTAGAATAGGAGACCTTCATCTCATAGGACAGTGTTTCACACTTGTTACACTCTATCATTAACATCCAAGTTATTTACCACATCTATGAAAAAGGCCAACAGTATGAAACACTTACTGGTACTTAGTAAGTTAATATTAAATTCCTACTAATACTTAAATGTTTGTTTAAAGAATAAAAGAAACGTTACTCAGCAATTCTGATAATATGGGCTTCAACTTCAATGTTAAAAACACAAACATAACTTTGTCTGCAATAAGGATACCTGTCACAAAATTACAATGAGAATAATGACATTAAACACCCCTATATTTCATACAAAGCAATCAATTGTGCCTAAGTCTCTCTAAAAGTCTTGTCAAAAATATGTGAACATTTCATTCAAAAATACCTTCAGATCTACATGATCATGCTCAAAGTATTCAGCTATTCATTTAGTATTTAATGAATAGCACCTACACTAGGAATATAAATACTGTAAAATTACAAAGTCTCTGCCCTTGTATAACTCACGTTCTATCATCCACTTTTTGCAAATAAATAAGGCATAACTCATTAAAAAAATTACAACTATATAACATACACTATGACTTTGGCATTATATCCTTACAATAGTTAAGTAACCACCATGTAATTCTATTTAATTAATTTATATATACTTAAAGATGTTTAACTTTTATGTAGATAAATTGTTTTGTTTCTTTAAATGGATGAAATGTGGTGTTTGTGATAAATTCCATAAAAATATTAGACTCTGGGTTTTTGGTAACCTCCCTAAAAAACCATGATTCTATAGAAAAATGAGATTTAAATACTTCTTTTTGGCATACTGTACTATTTCCAGGAATGTAACCTGTCTTCCAAAGGACAATGGACTGGATAACATGTTAAAATGATAATGTTAAGAACATCAAATGGTTTTAGAACCAGACTAGTTTTAAATTTTAAATTGTAACTTCTGTGGACTGTTACCAACAAAGACTACAGAAACCAATCCTAACACGTTCCGTATTAAAAACAATATATCGCCCAGAGTTTTGTGGAGTCTGAAAGTCACTTTTTTCCTGGTATTCATATAGAAGACATATACTATCACACAAGTCTATGGTAATCAAAACTAAAAACCTCAAAATTTACATTTCCTCTAGTACCAAAACAAACTTACCTTTTACCCGCTAGTCTCTCATTACATAAAAAGAAAGGTTCTTTACAGTTCCTCAAAGAGAATCCTAAATTGTCCATGTCTAATTAATCAAAATAAGAATAAAGGAAAATCAGTTGTTTTGTCAAAATATGTGACAAATTTATGTTCTTCTATATTTAAAATTATATTCTTCTATAATTAAAATTATGTTCTATATTAAAAATTATGTTCTTCTGTATTTAAAATTATATTCTTCTATAATTTAAAAATGCCCATTTCAAATGGCTTCAAAGCTCTCATCATGTGGCCTCCACAAATAGTGTTTACATAGTGTTCTCAAAAGACTATCAAAAATATTTCCCATGATAAACAAACATAAGGAAATAAATACCGCACAGAAACCCTTTTATCCAATGTCATAAAACTAAATAAAAAGAAAATCCACAATACTTTTCCCTGAAATGTATGAAGCAACGTTAATAACAAAATTATCTATCAAACCAAATATTTTCTAAGAAATTAGTTACTTAGATAAAATGCAAGGAATTTCACTTACATTAAGTTATGGAATCCCTATATCTCCCTGAATGTATGTTAAAGTTAATCAATGAATAAGTATATACTAGGAGTCTACAGCATTTCTGCAAGAACCTATTGTAATCTTTTCTATAAATCTAAATAATTTAGGGGCGCCTGGGTGGCGCAGTCGGTTAAGCGTCCGACTTCAGCCAGGTCACGATCTCACAGTCCGTGAGTTCGAGCCCCGCGTCAGGCTCCGGGCTGATGGCCCGGAGCCTGGAGCCTGTTTCCGATTCTGTGTCTCCCTCTCTCTCTGCCCCTCCCCCGTTCATGCTCTGTCTCTCTCTGTCCCAAAAATAAATAAACGTTGAAAAAAAAAAAAATTTTTAAATCTAAATAATTTAATCTGTATACTGTCATCTGATAAATAAAAACAGCCATGTTTATGACATCTTACTGACTTGTATTATTTACCATTTTATTATATACATATATTTCCAAACATACCATAAACTCTATTGTAGGGAAGCATGTATAGCAACAGTTATATATATATATACTGTCAGTTCAATACATTTGGTTACTAATTACCTTTAAGAAAGCAGTCTCAGTAGCTATAGTGAAAAAGGAAGCAAATTACAAAAGTTGAAAAATATTGGTGGGAAGGCATTAAAGTAGCAGATGCTGACCACATGTTTCAAGCATTTGGCAGAGCGGAAGAGGAGAGCACTAACACAAAAATTTCAGGGTACAGTCACTGACTCTTAGTTTTGTTTTTTTTTTTAATGTTTTATTTATTTTTGAGAGAGACAGAGAAAGAGCGAGCGAGCAAGCAGGTGAGGGGCAGAGAGAGAGGGAGACACAGAATCTGAAGCAGGCTCCAGGCTGTCAGCTGTCAGCACAGAGACCGACGCGGGGCTTGAACTCACAAACTGTGAGATCATGACCTGAGCTGAAGTCGGACACTTAACAGACTGAGCCACTCAGGCACCCCTGTAAGTAAATTATTACTGAGGATTATTTGCTGATCCTAGAGAAACAAATCCAGGGATCTGTCTCATCTCCTAGTTCTACCTGTGCAAGTTACCTTGCATTGCATGCCAGTCCAGTTTCCTCATCAAAAAAACAGGGAAAATATTTTCATTTTACCTCACAGAACTGTTATGAAATTCAAATGAGGTAATAATGTACATTACAGGTATTTATGCATAAGTAGTATATTAAATGTAAGGGGTTACTATTCATTATTATTGAAGATGGATTCTACTCTTTGAGCCAACAATTCTAATTCTTCATGTTTATCCGAAGGATCTAGGTGGACAAATGCACAGAGGTATCTGCACAAAGTTGTCTGTTCATAGTGCCCTGTTTCAAATGAAAAAAATAATCTAAAAATAACTTAAATGTCATCAATGGATGACTGGGTTAACGAATTATGGTATACACATGAATCAGAGTATCATACTATAATTAAAAATGATTTAACAGATGTGTATGAACATGAAAAAACATTCAAGATAAGAGAAAGCAAGACTGCAAAAGGTTCAATTCTTGATATGCCTGCCTTCATCTATCAAATTTAATCAGGTCCTCTGTTATGCCCCCCATGGAATCCTATATTTCCCTCATATTAAACTCATCACAGTTTGAAATAATATATTTATATATTTACTTGACAACATGTGTTTCCTTCATTAAATGGCAACGAAGATGGTGTGTACACACACATACACAGCCGGGGGCGGGGGGGGGGGGTGGAGCACGGGGATGGGGGAAGGCTGCCAGTACTTTAAAATGTAGGAAGCCAAAATGAAAAATAAAAATAATCTAACAAAAAATATGCACACTTAAATTACATTGGCATTACTGATCAAAATTGGGACCCAGAAATATACTTGGTCAAACCATATCATCAAACCTCTTTGATTAGATTTCTGTTTGGAAAACAGCTTCACTTAAGATATCATACTATACCCAAAAGGAGGTAACGCTGTTTCATTTGTAAGGAGAAATCTAGAAGGAAAAAGCTTTCTTCAGGCCAACAGTCTCATCTGGTTAGAATGATGCATATTCTGCTTAAAATCCAGACTGATCTTAAACCAACCACCACTTATAGTTAAATAGGTATCTCTTACCATCTCTAGGCCACATGAGTTTTAATCACAAAATGAGTGTTAATATCTTACCTTCATAAAGCAGAGAACTATACCAAATGAAATCCTAAATTCCCTTTCTAAAATTTGTGATCTTCTACATCATGTATTCAATATTCTGGCAAAAGGCTGCTCATCAAATAGGAACATAAGCAGCTGTCCTACTGACTTATAAGTCATGATCATCATGTCTCCTTGAAACAATACTTCCACAGGGAGTATGTCCTTTAGAAACTCTGCAACAGTAAACTTCTGTTTCAATGAAGCATTTAATGGAAAGTCTGAGTTTGTTTAGAGTGAGGCATATAAATAATTCTTGAGAATTTTTCATTTAAACTTGGTTTTAGTCAAAGACAGAATATCACAGAAAACATTACATAGGCTGTGTTAATCACTCAACGTTTGGAAAATACTGAAGAACAATACTAATATCACAAAGAATTTAACTGCTACTAATCTCTACTTTTGTCCTGAAACTTTGGGAATTTTCTACTCGACAGAGACTCAGAAACTATTTCTTGATACAGAAAACTTGAAAAGCACAGAATAGTAAAAAGGAATTTCACAATAACTATATGGTTTCATTCAACTATTTAGTGAACAAATAGGTACATGTTTAAACATAAAAACAGAAGATATAACAAGTTTCAAATTACTTCTACTGGAAAAAATCCTCTACAACTATCCTAAAAAAAGAATTCACCACTATTCCCCCCAAAAACTAATAATGCACAAAGGCAGCTCAAAAGGCTACAAACTTGAAAACATAACACTACAATCATTCCCTCTAAGACTAACATATTTAATTATTCTGTAGTTTTAAGAAAAGTTAAACTAAAGCCTTACAAGCAAAAGGAAAGTTGTTTTGTTTTTCGATGTCCTCAATCCTAAGCAGGTGGAACTGAAATATAGCTGTTATTGTGAGATTCCTTAATATCCAAAAAATACCAAATAGAATAAATTTTTCTCAACTTAAAATTCAAGCATAAATTGGTACTTACTACCACTTCCTACATCATCTTAAAACAATGCAATTGCTATGTGTCATAAGCTCATACCAACATTTACTGCCAATATTTGATAGACTTATGGTTCTTACATATACAAGTTTTAATATTTTTCGTGACAAGATGACAATGAATGTTCTTTAAAATTAAGTGCAACATTCTACAGTCTACTATAATATACTTACAGACTATATCATAGTATACTATAATATACACTTAGTATATCATAGTAGTTTGAGTTTTTTTTTTTTTTTTCAACGTTTATTTATTTTTGGGACAGAGAGAGACAGAGCATGAACAGGGGAGGGGCAGAGAGAGAGGGAGACACAGAATCGGAAACAGGCTCCAGGCTCCGAGCCATCAGCCCAGAGCCTGACGCGGGGCTCGAACTCACGGACCGCGAGATCGTGACCTGGCTGAAGTCGGACGCTTAACCGACTGCGCCACCCAGGCGCCCCTAGTTTTTTACTCTTCAAATACTACATATTATTTTCCCTTCCAGATGTATTATTGTTAACGTCCTTTAGGATACAAAGTAATCAGGGGTGCCTGGGTGGCTCAGTCAGTTAAGCATCTGACTCTTGGTTTCAGAACAGGTCATGATTTTGTGGTTTTGGGAGTTCAAGCCCTGCATTGGGCTCTGTGCTGGCAGCATGGAGCCTGCTTGGGATTCGGTTTCTCCCTCCCTCCCTCTCTCCCTCCCTCCCTCCCTCCCTCTCTCTTTCTCCCCCCTCCCCTACTTGTGCTGTCTCTATCTCTCTCAAAATAAATAAATAAATAACTTAAAAAAAAAAAAGTATTCAGAGTTTGCCAAAGCAGGAATTGCATAATTTTTCCTTCCAGAGTTGAATATGATACTCAGCACAAAAGAGAAACTCAATTCCTAAAGAAGGCAGGCTACCTGGAGTTTGAAAACCTTCCATTCTTTAAGAAACACCTACGATGTACAAAGCACTGTAATAGTTACTGGGGATAAATCCTTAAGCAGTAGAGATTCAATTTCTGCTTTCATATAGCTTCTAGTCCAATGAATGAGACATGAATTCTTCAGTCAGAGAACTGTATGTATCTACAAACTGTATATTCACAAACGTGCCATCAGGTACGTGACTACCTTATCTACTTTGGCAGATGAAGAAAAGCTTCCCAGAAGTTATGACTGAGTGGAAATGAGTGTTATTAGACAGACACAATTTGGCAAAAGGGGAAAGAACAGAATATGTGCAAAGACGGTGAAGCAGGAGGAAACATGGTGTACTGAAGGAACTGAACGGCAGCTAGCCAATATAATTAATCAGAATTGTATATGGGGCAGGAGTGGTTGCACAGATACAAGTTAGGAGGTTATGATGGTTCTCCAGGTTGAGAGATGGATGGCATCTCATGAGGAGGGTCGTAATGAAGATAAGAGAAAAGAAGGTAAATTCATGAAGTATTTAGGAGAAAATCAGCATTACAGTGAAGCCAGGCAGACTAGTGGTAGTAGAGTTCTAAAGCTGACAGATATTGAAATTTTTCAGTTGTGAGACCAAAGAGTTAAAACGCTGGGAATTTAAGCTTATCTGATGCTCCTCAATGAGCCAGATAGCAATTGCAGCCAGGTTTTCTAATACCAGTAACATCTCAGGAAGGGTAATTTCAGGAAATGTGCCAGAAGGCCATGACCAAGACTACAGTAAAGTCAACCAGGTATTTAAAAAATAATTACATATTATAGATCCCACTTCTGAATTGTCAGTTAGAAGGATACCAAAAGATGAAATTACTGAGATTTTCAAGGTACATGCTTGTAATATCACATTACATCACTTATTTTCTCTCCTTTGTACTTGTGTGAAAATAAGATTTCAAGACTTATAATATTAGGAGTTAACATTCACCCATAAATTTATAAAATAACATTTTATATCAGGAAGACCATATTATACCTGACAATATTAGGGGGGAAAAATCAGCCAACATTATATCTAAAAGATCCTACAATGTCAGAGAAATGAATGTCATTGTATGACATACAACATACCCAACATCCAAGATGCATAACAGTAACAACCTCGACACAAGTGCTTTTTGTTCCCCAAAATAAAACAAATATACTCATAACTCTATTCCTTTCCTTGTTTAAGATGACTACAAGTGGAAATTCTTACAAGTATTCTTTCTCTATGTATATATGTATATATATGTATATATACATATATCTATATATGCTCTATGTAACCAATATAATGAAATTTCTTTTAAGTCCAGTAATAGGCTTAAGGTTAACAGAAGTCTATAAGGTCTCCTTCAAATGGACTAACAACCCCATTTCCACATACCCTGGCACTGGAAATTGATCCTTGGCTCCTCTAGTCCATGAAGCAGAAATTTTAAACGAATGTAAGGAAAAATCACTTCTAATGTTCCACTTAACATACTAGTTCTCATCTATAGGCCCCGGCCTAAACCCTACCCATGGGTGGACCTTAATACATTCTGAACTCTATTTCTTTCTCTTTCCTTCTTATTACTTACATTTCCATGAAAAATTATCTTCCTTAACCTTGGGTGGTCCAGTATATACACAATCATTTTCCCATGGGTACTGTAAGAACAACATGGCATGGGGGCGCCTGGGTGGCGCAGTCGGTTAAGCGTCCGACTTCAGCCAGGTCACGATCTCGCGGTCTGTGAGTTCGAGCCCCGCGTCAGGCTCTGGGCTGATGGCTCGGAGCCTGGAGCCTGTTTCCGATTCTGTGTCTCCCTCTCTCTCTGCCCCTCCCCCGTTCATGCTCTGTCTCTCTCTGTCCCAAAAATAAATAAACGTTGAAAAAAAAAAATTAAAAAAAAAAAAAAAAAAAAGAACAACATGGCATGCCTGTAGTTTTAAAACTTTTCTGATATGCTATGTTAAAACATATGGTAATTAGCACTGTGGTCCTACACACAATCACAGAATCCTAAAAGGAACACTACCACAAAAGAGAAATAGCACTGAGTCAAAACTCCAAGCTGAGCAAAGTGTAAGTCAACAGATGACAAAGACTTATTCATGACCTGCAACATAACTGGTAAAATCTAGAAATGAATGTCTAATTAATGCCTCTATAATCCTTGAATTGTTAGTAAAAATGTCACATCTGCAATGATGGAAGTGGTATATTGAATAACTAATATAGTAACTGATCTCTAAAAGTATCAATAAATCAGTGTCATAGAACTTCAGGGGAGGTAGGGACCTTGGTGAGTATGTAGACCATCCCTTCATTTTACAGATGAGAACAGAGATGAAGAGAAAATGTAACGATATCATTTACCTGATTTCTATAAAATAGGAAAAACTCAATAAATACTTGTAGCATAACAAAACCCAGGCCTGGTTTCCTATCTGGTACTCTCTGCACATCTCTAAATTAAAAAAAAAAAAATTTTTTTAACCTACACGTGGGTTGAAAAACCCATGAATTCTTGAATATAGATCCTAATTGCTGAGACATTAACCAGAGAAACTGTGAACAAGAAAATTTGTATTTATTGTTTTAATACTCTATATCATGTTACATATTTTCATCCCAAACCCATCATATTATAGCAAACCCTCTAGGCCCACACATAAAAATATAACATATCAAGTTCATGGGTAATTAGTTTTACAATTTTGAAAATTAAGTTTAAAAGATACAAAATAGTCTTAATGATGAAGCCAAAAAAGAAAACACAGCTTTAACGATTAGTCAAAGGGAGAAGAGTGAATCCTAGTTTTGCCTCAGCAGTGTCAAAAATAGAGTGGGAAGATCCAACCTTTTAAGCTTAATTATTATCTATAGGAGCCTCAGGTTTCCTGCATCAATTAGTAAGAGCCCCTACTCCTGCTCTCTTCCCAACCTGCTTCTTCAAGTGACTACTCAACTACTTGTCCGGAGTTCTCCAAACTCTTCAACCAAACTTAGTTACTGAGAGATTGCTCTGTACCTCTCCAAAAAAAAATGCTTGTATTCTCTTTGGGAATCAGGAAAAAAGGTCTCATTTAATTCCTCTTACTGATGGAAAAGACAACATCTGTTGATTTGAAGATGGCCTTTTGAAAACTTCCTATGAGATGAATCCTTAGAATTTGCTGGCCCTCTGGGACAAAACACTGAAGAGACAGCCAGACACTACCAAAAATTTTCAAAAAATGGAAGTCAACTGTGTCTGACTACACCCAGACAAGCATTTTCTAGGGACCTCTTTGGACTGAAAAATAAGCATATTCTTTGTGTCATTTGTTGTTTTTAATTTAAAAATTTTTTTTTTCAACGTTTATTTATTTTTGGGACAGAGAGAGACAGAGCATGAACGGGGGAGGGGCAGAGAGAGAAGGAGACACAGAATCGGAAACAGGCTCCAGGCTCTGAGCCATCAGCCCAGAGCCTGACGCGGGGCTCGAACTCACGGACCGCGAGATCGTGACCTGGCTGAAGTCGGACGCTTAACCGACTGCGCCACCCAGGCGCCCCTGTTGTTTTTAATTTAAAATCTCCCTTACCAATTCAATCTTACCCAATAAGAGACAACACTTTCATAGCATGGTCTTCCCTTTCATCCATAAACAACAAATAGACCATGCCCACTAACTTCCTACTCTAAATATTTTTATTCCTTTAACAAAACCCTTGATTCTGCTTTATATCCTGCCTGAGCTATTTCTGGGTTTTAGAAATTCTTGGATCATCCAAGTTTAAGGCTGGCCCAACATTACTTTTAGCACTCGGTTGCATGCATGGACACATGCTGTGAAGTCCCTCAACTTACTGTCCCTCTCCATCCGTCACAGACCTCCTGGCTTAATCCCAGCAAGAACTCTTTAGTGGTCTTTCGGATTCCACTTCTTCCCTTCCACACAAAGTCAGGTTAGGATATCCAGAGTTTATTATTTTAAAAGGGCCAAATCTCCAAGGACGGTCGCAAAGGAACTCATTTGGCTATTATTCAGTGCTGCTCTAGACTTGGTATTAGAGAACTGAGGTCACCAGGGCCTGCATTTTTGCCCGAGCGTGTGCTCCCTCCCACCAGCAGCCCTTTCTAAACCTCCTCCCACAGCTTGCTACCTGTTGGCAGTGCTGGTGTTGCTGCTCCCGTTGCTGTGTTTCTGTGCCCGGGTCAATCTTCTTGGGGGCTTTGAATGCTGCAGCCGCGGGCTCGGCATGGAGGGGAACGTTGAGGCATAGCCATGTTCACACTCTAAAGAGACAGCAAGAAAAAAAGATGTAACAGGAACATACCCAAATCCATGGACCCACAGATCGGAAGTCCCTGCAGTCACACACTGCTAAAAGCAGCTGCAGGAAAAGAGGTAAAAATTTTTCCACTTTTTGGAAGATAAAATTCTCAGTCTTTGCCAGGACACCAAACCTGTGGCATTATCTACAGACCCAGCCCGTCACCTGAAAGGTGTACAGATACCACCTCCTCAACCAAGTAAATTCTCCATCCTCTCCAAAATCCTCTTCGCCAAGAATTCTTGACTCAAACACGCTGCTTTGGGAGACTAGTTACCATTCACTTCAGTTATCTCGCTGGCCTCAAAACCCCCTTTAACTCTCCCCATTCTAGGTGTCTCCTCCCCAAGCGCCACATTTTCACGTACTTCAAACAATTAGATCGCCTTGTCTCAGAGGACATTTTCTCTCCTGCCACCAGTTTCAGAGGTCCTGCTCTTCGCTCCCCCGCGTCCTGACACCTGTCCCTGATGGGGTCCCATCTCCTCAAACCTCAGCTTCTCAGGGGCCCCTCCCCCACGGGTGGCCAGCCTCCTCCCCACTAGCTCTCCAGTTGGCCTCCCTTGCGACGCCCCGGGCCGAGTCTCCCCTACCCCTGACCGCGCTGCTGCCGCCCCCTCCCTGCGGTGCGTCCTGCCCTCTCTCCTCCCCAAGTCCTCGGGTTCGCGCCCACTCTCAGCACACACCCTCCCGCTGCTCCCGCCCCCCCCCGCCCCCAGATCCCCCACACCCGCCTCGCCTCACCCTCCCCGCGCACACGTGCCACCCTCACACACACGCACGCGCGGCCGCTCCCGCACCGCCCCCTCACGGGCTCCAGGTGCCTACCATCACCGCACCCTCCCCTCGCACCCCTGCTCACATTGCACCCCTGCCTCGCCTCCCCTCACACGCAACCCCGTCTCCCCTCACATGCACTCCTGCCTCCTCTCACAGGCACTCCCCTCCTCACGCGCACCCCTGCTTCCCCTCACACGCACCTCTCCCTCCCCTCACGCGCCCTCCCCTCCTCACACACACCCCTGCCTCCCCTCGCACGCACCCCTCACGCACGCACCCCTCCTCACTCTAACCCGTCTCCCCTCACGCACGCATCCCTGCCTCCCCTCACACGCACCCCTCACGCACCCACCCCCGCCTCCCCTCACACGCGCACCCCTCCTCACACACCCGTCCTTACACACGCACCCCTTCCTCCCCTCACACATCCCTGCTCACACACGCACCTCTCCCCTCACACTCACTCCACTCCTCACGCACGGACTCCGGTCCTCACACATGCACCCTCCCTCCCCTCACACGCCGCACCGCACTCGGAGGAGAGCGCGGGCTCAGGTGGTAGCGGAGGCGGCGGCGGCGGCGGCGTCCAGCCGTTACCTCGGTCCCGGCGCTCCAAAAACTCGGCCGCCTCAAGCAGGCGCTGCACGTTGATCATCCGCACCCGCTCCATGGGCACCGCTGGTGGCGACCGGGGCCTCTCCGCGTTCCCTTCCCCGGCCGACAGGAGGCGCCGCGGGCGGCTACAGGCCGGTGCCGCCCCGGGACATGTGCGGCGGGCGGGCGGGCCAGCCCGGCCGCGGCTCGGCGCGCTCTCCGCCGCCCTTGCCGCCCCCGCCGCGCCCGCCTCGCCCGCCTCGCCCGCCTCGCCCGCCGCCGCCGGCAGCCCGCGCGCGGTTTGTTTACCTCTCCGCGCGAGCACGGGGGAGGGGCGGGCGCAGCATCGAGGCCCGCCCCGTCCCGCCCCTTCCTCTGCCTCCTGGGAAATGTAGTCCCGCCCCTCTTACTGCACGCCGGGAGTGGTAGTACGCCGACCACTTCAGTGCGCCTGCGCCCTGCCGAATTCCGCAATGGCCGCTGGGAGATGTAGTCCCGCTTAGCCTCTGTCTTCAGGGTGTAAGGACTAAGAAGTTATCGGGGCTTTACTTCTGGGAAGTAAGAATTTGAGCGAGGTCCCAGGAAGCTTCTTTCTTAGCGACTCCCAGCGGGTGCCCAGAAGCTAAAGCATTCTTTATCTGAAGTGCCATGTTCCAGCCCTCTGTCTAGTACTACTTTTTCCAGTAACTTCCATGCCTCAGTTTACCCATCGCAAAATGTGCTGTTCGGCCAGCACATACAGAAGCATTTGAAAAACCAAGATCACTGTTCAGAAACAAGGGATCTGATCCCGTCAGAGCCAGAGAGGGCTTCCATAAGGCCCTTCTTCCCCCCTTAGTTTCCACACAGTAGTTTTGTTTTTCATGGGTTTTTTAAATCTTATTTTTAAAAACTTCTTTCTCCTCAAGCCCCTCACTAGTGACTTTAGAGGCTCGAAAGCCTCTCTGGTGCTGCAAGTGAAGGATATAATTCAGTGGGTAAGTGATTTGGTGCTGAAGTTACACAGGGCTCAGTTCAGATCCTGACTCTGCTACTTACACTAGCTGCCTGGACCCTTAAAGCCTCATTTACTCATGTATAAAATGGATACGGTCACTCCATTTATCCAAACATTGAGGGCCTGTCATGTGCCAGGCACTGTACTAGACATAATGTGTAAGGAGAGAAACAGACATGGATCCTACTCTCAAGGAGTCTATAACCAGTAGGGCTTATTGTGAAGATTCAATGAAAAAATTACAGCACTTAGTACATAATACTCAATTAATGGAAGCTGTGATGACTGTTTCCACTCTTGTTCTCCTCCATAGAGAGGGAACTGAAAGCAGTGGCTAAGGAGAGCAGGTACCATAATAAAGGACTGCCAATGGCTACCCTCACTGTCATTCTCTTTCCAAGTCCTCAGTCTAACAAGCCCTCGAAGTCTAGACCAGAGTTTCTCAACCTCTGCATTATTCACATTTTGGACAAATAATTCAGGAGGGTTGGGGCGGGGGTGGACTTGTGCTTTGTAGGATGTTCAGCAGCATTCCTGGCCTCTACCCACTAGATGCCAGTAGCACACTACCAACCAAAAAGGTCTCCAGACACTGCCAAATGTCTGCCGGGGCCCAAAATCACTTCCAGTTGAGAACCATTGGTCTAGGGAGAGGAAGGGCAAGAGGGTCAAAACTGTTGAATGCTCTAGGAGCAAGCTGGGAATTGTGTAAACATCCATAACTTTTTCCCACCCTGATTATTTTAACCTGCTTGTGGACATCCAAAATAACAGGAAGCTCTTGGTGAGGGGAGAATTTCCCCTTCCCTGTGGTCATTCCAGTGGCTACTGCAGAAAATATCATCTCAGAATGAAAATCTTACTCTCAAAAATGTTATGAGATTCATGCTGCATTTTAATGCCCTCTCTCCTCCACTCTTTTTTTTTCAAAGTGAACAAGATTCCCAATGAGGTCAAAAGCTGCAAAATTATGTCGGCCCTTTTAAATATTACATTTGGCACCACATTTAAGAACCAAATAGGTGTTCCATCAAATGCAGGGAGACCCAAAAGTGAAGGTGTTCACAAGCCACAGGAGAGTTAATTTTGCAAAGACTTTGAAACAGGGACTTTGCTTCTTCTGCTGTTGGTTAGGTCACTTCAGATACGGGCTTTCCCACCGGATATCAATAACTCTCAACAAGGGATACATTGGGTAAGGGGAAGAATGGAATAATTTAAAAGAAAATAGCTATTCAACAAGAAGACCTGTTGGTTGAGGGCAAAAATTATTGGTTGAAAGTTAGTTTCTACCACTTGTAGACTCTTAATCTTTAGATCCCAAATTGCTAAGGGCTACTCCAGGATTTAAAAGAGGTAAATTTATGACCAATAAAAGTCTCCCCAATGGGAGGTAAACCATGTGACATGCAGTCAAGAAAAAAAAGTACCAACTGAAAATGCACTTGGGATTAAATCCATAGATCATAAGCCCTAGCAGGTTATTAAGGGAAAGCAAGATACTTGGTGCACGTGCCTGACCTTTCACAGTTGACCTCCAGATGAACTAACCAGCCCTTCTTTTAGAGCCATGGCCAAGAGGGAGATGAGGAAATGGAAAGTAGGGCAAGAGTCACCAAAAAGGCCACCTGCATATGTTAAAGAAAAGTAGAGGTGATGGTGATGGTGAGCAGTGGGGCAGTGTTAAGGATGGATTGATGTGCAGGAATATTCAGTCTTTTCTAATAGCAATTGAAGGTGCCATTTCCTTCTCCCTGCTCGGGCTCCCTGAGGTCTTGCTTTGACATTGGCCACAAGGGCCTCCCACAGCACAAAGCTTGGGGCTCTAGCCTCAGGAGAGTAATGCTCCCCACAAACCATCCCTCAGCACCAGTCCCAGCCTGGAGGAACCCAAAGGCAGCCATGGCCTTTCTTTTGCTCAGATGAATCCAGTTTGCACTACAAATGCAAATGTGGAAACTGAGGAAAAGCAAGGCTTCCAGAAGGCTTTTGCCTTCTGACAAAAGAACCTGGAATCTTACCCACAGTCTCTGGTTCTGTCCTGTCCCTAAAATATCTCTCTAAGGGAAGCCTCATTTGAAGATGGAAAAAGTCCCCCTGAATCCCCCAGACCTGTAACAAACACAGCCCAGATGGGGAAAATCTGCCCTTCAGAGTAAACAGGCAAAGCTCTCCATTCTTTGGGGTCCTTTCCATCACAGTTTACTCAATGCAAATTTCCAAATGACTTATTGCAGATTCATGAACAATGGAGGGGGCTGGTCTGTATTATATCTTTTCTGCAGACAGGAGAGATAGAAAGAAGGGAAGGGACCATGAGGTTAAGCTACAAGTCCAAAGTCACTGTGTTGGTGACGCCTGGCACTTAATGAGAGTACTTCCCTGAAAGTGCAACATGCTTACTGTGAAGGGCACTGTTTTCTGCAATTATCTTTAAGGATGGGGGGGTTTTCAAATAATGAAGGTTGAAGATGGAGGAAGGGTGAGTCCTGAGCTCTTAAATGAAAACCGTAATAGCTATACATCTTTCCATCCTCCACCCCGAAATGGCAACCGCAGCCTCCTTCCTACCTCTCCCCTCAGGGCCCAAAAACGTGAAGAGCAGTAGAAAACCTTTCCTTCTGCCCAGTGAGTCAGCCTTGCCTAACTTCATGCGTAAGCTCTCCTCAAGTCAGCGGCAGCTCAGAACTGCGGGTCTGTGTGCAGCCGAGATAAATTTGGGTCTAGAAGGGATGACGTAATGCTAAACCCGAGAGGTAGCTGCCGCCTCCCAGGGCTCCAGTCGCCAGGGCTGCCGGCTGACATCCCAACCACACGGAAAAGCACCAAGCCACCCAGGTGCCTGAACTGGGGAGACAGGGAAAGAAAGGACATGGGGGTGGGAGGAAACGGTAGGGGGAGGCAGTGCTCATCTGAGATCGCTGAATCTGGAAGTTTGTTGTTTTTTAACTTCAGTTTTCTGGTGAGATCAGGCCACTGGCAGAGGCTCAAACAGCTGCACTTGACTTCCATCCTGGCCTATCTCTTCCCCCTTAGAAAAGGGCTTTTTACAATTTTATTAAATGGCCCTTATTACAGCAGCCCATTTCGGTGATTATAATGGATGCGTTAATTTCTTGAATGTGCTTTTTCTTCCTTTTTGCATTAACTTGGATCCAAGAAGAAATCTGCATTGCAGGACTCAGTTAATATGCACATCTAAGCCACTTGCTGACCCTGGAGCATCCCACTTGGGGTGTAACTGATCAAGTATTCTGGATTTTGGAACAGGATCTTGCCAGGGACATGCCACATTAATGTCCCCCCCAAATATCATTTCATGGTTTATTTCATAGAAGTTTATATCAGTAAGCTTATTCCTCAATCCAGTCTCCATTTTCCATTTTTCAGATGAAAAAACTGAGGGGTCAGAGAGGTAGGGTAACTTACCCAAGGCCACAGAGCTGTCTATCAAATCCGATGGAGCAAGGATTAGGATTCAGACCTACAGGCTCTCATCCTGTGCTCTCAACTCATCTTTATATTCTTTTTTGGTTGTTTTTTTTTTTTTTTTTGGTTGATTCGTGTTCTTAACAATAAATAAATATATAAGTATTGTGATCTTTTAAATTTGTGGAGCCCCAAACCTTTAAATATCAAGTTACATTCCAAAGGGATCCACAGCCTGCTTTTGTTTTCTGTTTAAGGTTCATTGTTCTCTAAGGAAAGCGGTGGCCTCAGAATCAACTCCTTTGCTGGTGATGACCACAGAGCCGTGGGCCTAACCTCATTACACTGCTATAATTAAAAGACCACCACAGGTAAATAATCTTTATTGTATGGAAGTAGTTTTCTTCATCAGGAATGCCTCCCAAATACTTTTTTCAAATGACATTTCATCATTTGTTGTTTCAGTCACCTATTATTCTCCTTTAGTTTGTGGTTGTAATCATCTATACTGGTAGATGTTGTGAGTTTCAGCCATCCCTGGCATATAGCCTGGTCAGCCACAGTACGTTATTCTTTTGAAACAGCACCCATTCCATGAGTTAATATTTTCTTTAGAATGTTTGTATCTGTATTCAAAAGCAAGAATATACTATTTTTTTGTTGCATGTATCAGGTCTTGGATGCAATCAGCAGTTCTTTCAAACATAGATGCAACTTGATTTTAAAGCCTTAAAAAAAAAAGATCGCCAGAGGCCTTCCTTGCTGCTAAGAGGATGCCCCACATTCTTGCCACAGTCCTGGGTAACCCTCCCTCCTCTGCCAGGAGTCTGGCTAGAGCTGCCCTGCCCCCACCCATTGGCATCACCACTCCCTTCCAGGCAGCAGAAACTTGTAGAGGTCACTCTTAGGCTCAGCTAGGCCCTGGACACTATTAATTAAATCACACACCTAGCCTGCTGCTTTGGGGCTGAGTTCTCAGCCTCGGGTGCACCATTTAGAATAAAAACACCAGGCCCTTGCTTGCCCAAGGACATCAGTGATCTCGCCATCTCTCCCAGCCCCAGCATTCTGATTCTGGGATTCTGGGATTCCCCAGAGACCCTAGAACACTATGCCTCCATTTGCATACCAGCTTGCATGAAATGAGAACCAACTGTGTACATGACTGTGCTGCTCATACAGTCAGTTCATGTAATTCTCAGCACACCTCTGAGATTCCCTGTTTCACAGATGAGGCCCAGAAAGCTTAAGGGATTTGCTCAATGTCACCTAGGTAGTGACTGGATTCAAACTTAGATTTTCTAATTCTGGGACCCCACAGCATTCATCAAGGTATGTTCAATCAGACAAAACAGACAAAATTGGTTAGGGCAATGGTCTCAGCCAGGGGTAATACCAACCCCCAGGAGGCTTTGGAAATAAGTAGGAGTGGCTTTCTTGAGTGTCACAATGACTAGAGGGTCCTGTTGGCATTTACTGAGTGGGAACCACGGATGTTACAACCTGCATTATTCTACACTAATCTTCACAAGAAGAACTGCCTCACCAGTAGCTCCCTTGTTGAGAAGCACTAGGTCAGAATAGAGAACAGAGAACTCATCATTCATTCAACAGATATTCCTTAAGCATCTATTATGTGTTGGGCACTAAGCTAGATGCTGAAGATAGAATAATTAACGAAACTACTTAATGGTCCCTGTGCTCCAGGTGCTTGTATTCTAGCTGGAGAGACTGATGATAAACAAGTAAAATCATTGCAAATTGTGATAAATAGGATAAAGGATAAATGATAAATGGGGGGTTGCTTTAGGTGGGTAGAAGCATCAGGGCAATCACAAGGGCTGTCTAGGCTGGCTTCTCAAACTTAAATGAGCAAAAAAATCACCTGGAAATTGTGGCAAAATACAGATTCAGATCCAGCAGGTCTGGGGTGGAGCCTGGGAGTCCCATTTCTGACAAAGTGGCAACAGATGCCAAGGCTGTGCATCCTTGGACCACACTCACTCTACATAGTCAGGGTGAGATAAACTATTGAAAGGCTTAAACAAGTGACATGAACCCAGTTATATTTAAGATCACTCTTGCTTCCTCAATCTTCACTGAGGAGAAGAGGTTGGACCTATGCCGACTGACCAGAACCAGCCTGCCCACACTGTCACGGTGGCAGTCAGGGTCTATAGCTCATCTCCACAGCTCACACGTGCCTCTCGCCCCTCTGGCTTCTGTGGCAGAAGCCCTTGGCTCCAAGCATGGCCAGACCAGTTCCCCTACGAGCTCGAACGCCTTCAGGAAACCTAGCATAGCCTCATAGTGTATGGATTCACACCCTTGCCACCCTAGTGTGCAGAACCACAGGAGCTCTACTGGTTGGGTGAGTTCCCCAGGGGGTGCTGGGCAAGGTGGTGCTGCACATGCAAGTAGCAACACCCTAGACCATTGCCCTTCAGGAAAAGGGCCCTAGTCAGACTTTACTGTCAATACCCAGAGAGCCCTGGAAGGTTTTGGCTGCCCTCTCTCTGTCCCAGGATGAGTGGGAAGTAAAGGAAGTCACTCCAGGGAGGCATCCCCAAGGGGACCCTCAGCTCGTAATTCAAACAGTCCAGATTCCATCTCTTGCCTCTTGCCCCCTGAGGCCTAAGTTCTCCTAGGAAGAAAGAAAAACCTAGGTTTGAGTCTCAGCTCCGCTCTATGTTAACATATGACTTTAGGAAAGTTAGCTAGCCCTGCTAAGGCTAAGGCTTTCCTCACTTATAATGAGGATAATCCTAGCACCCTCCTATTCAATGGTTGTGAGGATTTAATACAAAGCCCCTTGCATTGTGCTCGTACATAGTAACTGCTCAGTAAAGGGAGTCATGATCACTATTCCTCTGGAAAACAGAGAAAACATTGCACCTGTCAGCAGTCCCCTTGGGGACAGGTTATCAGACTCCTAGGAGACAGACAAGAATTCTTTATTGGTCTTTATTTGTCTATCATTTGCACTGGAATCTGAGCTGGAACTCTCCAGTTCCACACCTCCTGCACTTTGAAAGGACCAAGCACAGTGCTTGGCTCCTGGCAGGTCTTAGAAATTATCTGTTGAACTGAGCTACATTTTACAGCTGGTGAAAAGAATGAAAGAGGGTCATATGCAAGGCACTCAGGGCCTTAAAAGAGTCAAGAAATATGGTATGGGAGGTCAGGTGTGGTGGAGGTAAGAGGGAGATAACACAGGGATGCCATAAGGCAGTCTGGGCCACCGTAGAAAGAAAAACAAAGGCCATCCCAGCTCACACTTCGCCACCCATGGCCACGAACAAAGCAGCCCTGGGCATGCCCTCCATTTTAATACAACAGTATTAAAACTGTCCCAAATCATCTTTATTCAAGTATTCTTGCTAATGGCCCTAAACACACAAGAGTAAAATATCTCAAATAGGAGGTAATCCAAATCCCTTTTTATTGGCTTTAGTTTGAATTTCCTAATCTCCCTCAGGACACTATGTTTATCTTTCTAATTTTGCTGTGTTTAAATTTCCTTAGCAGATGCTGGAGTTGGGTACTAGAGATATGTGGCCAAGGGCATGTTATATAGGAGGGTGCACTTGGTAGGAACACTGGTATGGACAGTCCTCTAAGTACAGAATGCCCCGTTCTGGAAAGAACTGAGAGTGGAATGTGTTTATTTACAAGGCTGCTCACGGGGTACTTAGTTCCTAAGCTCAGGTAGTAAAACAACAACAACAACAACAACAACAACAACAACAACAAGTCAGATCTGGAAAAATTACAAGGATAAACACAAAAGACTTTAAACATGGAGGTGGGGGTAGGGGGTGCAGGGAGAGGAGGATAAATTTTGTTCTGTCTGTAATGATGTCTAGAACTGAAGACACAAAATCCAAGTCAGGTGTAATTCTACATTGTTGGGGTTTAAGACAAACGAATTTCTAAAAACTGGCACTGGAATAGAGTATACACTCCATGAGGGCAGGGACTGTTATCTCCAGGACCTAGCACAGTGCCTGACATAAAACAGTATGTGCTCCTTAAACATCAGTCTGAGGGAAGGAAGGAAGGAAGGAAGGAAGACATTCAGGGAACAAATTTAGGGAGAACCCCTGGCAAGAAACATAATTCCAAATAAAAGTATTTGCCACAAGGGCCTTTTAAAGAGAGTTTCTCTAATTTAAATTTGTTTAAAAAAAAAAGAGATCTTATTAACATATATTTCCTGGAGATTTATTGCTCAAAACAAGGGTCACCTGAACTTTCAAAATGTTTCACAAGCAAGGGGCCTAGCGCAACTCTGCAAAGATGAGGAAGCAGAGAAGGAGGCTCAAGTTCTGGAGGGGATGGTGGCAAATTCCCATTATTTTTGGCCAGAGAGATCAAGTCAGCTGTTGACAGCTTTAACACCTCCAGCCAGGCCACTCAGGGACAATGATATCAGAGACAATTACTTCCCTTTAGTAGCAGAAGAGCCAGAGAGCAGGTGTCTGTCCCTGTGGAATTGAAGCCACTCTTCAGTGTGAGCCCAGAGCTCCACCCACCGCCCCCAGAGGAGGCCCCTCTGGGAAGACTTGTATTTCTCCTCCTCAGATAAGGCTTGGGTAGCCATCCTGTCACTGTCACTGCCTTTGGACTCCTCCTACTTCCCCCAGCCCCAGTGTAAAAGAAAATTTTTTTTTTTCTAAATGGCAAATTCAAATTAGCTTCATTTTGAAAGACTATTGTGAATGTTGCAATGGCCTTTGCAATAACCAACCGGCCACACCCTAGGATCAGTAAACCAGGTTTGAGAATTGCTGACTTTATAAGCACCTGACCTGTAAAACAAAAGCCCAGTTTGGGGCTCTGCTTGTAACCCATTCTCACACCAGGCAAGAGGCCCAGAAGAATCTGGTTCTGCTTCTGCTGTGTCATGTTGGGCAAGCCACTGTCCCTCTCTGGGCTTCAGCTTCCCCATCTGTAATAGGATGATGGATGCTCTGTGACCTCTGGGGCTCCTTCTGGCCCTGACACTCTGTCTTACCACCTGCCTCCTTTAAAAACAAAACCCAAAATGGAGTGGAAGGAAGAATGGGAAAGGCAAGAGAATGGTTCAGAAGGCCAGTCTGCAATACGGCCTCCCGCTCCCCATTTCTGCCTGCCGAGAACTGCTTTCTTCATTCTGCAAGAAGATTCCCATTTCTTGCTGGGTTGTTGCCTTTTCACTCCTTCTCTCTCTCTCCTGTCTTTCTCTCTTTCTCTCTCTCTCTCTCTCTCTCTCTCTCTCTCTCTCTCTCTCTCTTTTAATCAAAGCCACAAAACCACAACTTACCTCCCCCAAACGGGTCATTTGGAAGCCAGAGCTGTCGGGGGTTAGGTGTGTCAGGCCTGGCATGCTGGTGGTATCTAAGTGAAGACCAGGCCAGGGCAGCCATGTGCTTCTCCTCCAGAAACCCGGTTTAAATCAATATTTATCCAACTGTATTTATAGAAAGTGGTGGTGGTAGGGAGGAGGGGGTGGGGTAGGGAGGCAGGGGGGATCTAAAACAGAACAAGCCACAATGACTGATGCAAATCTTTGTGGCCAATTCGTTTCTGCAGGGCCAGGCTTTTTTTAAAGGCAAAAGACCGGCTTTTGATGAACCTGCTGTTGGCCCCAGTACCATAGCAACAGCCCAAGTCCTCTGATATGCCCAGAGGACGGACTTGGGAAAGGCAGCAGGAGGGGGTGGTGTTTCCTAGGAGCCTAAACTTGAGTTAGGGCCAGGAGAGTTGAACAAGTCTGAAAAACAAAAACAAAACAAAACAAAAAACCCTCTCTGGTTGGCTATTCTGTCCTCGGCCTTACTTCTAAGCCTTTTCTAAGCAGGGTGTGTACAGGAAGACCTTGAACAATCAACAGAGTGTTTCAAATACCCGCTCTGCTTTAGGTTGCTGGGTGACCTTGGGCAAGTCATTTTACCTCTCTGGACTTCATTCCTTGACTGGAAAACGTGTACATGCATATATGGTTAAGACTGCAGGCTCATTCGGGAATCAGAGGCCTAGGTTCCAAAAATTAGCTTTGCCACTTACTAAACCATATGACCTTTGGGCAAGTTACTCAACATCCCTGCACCTTGGTTACCCCCTCTATAAAATGGGGCAATAAAATTGCACACATCATGGCGTTGTTGTGAATACTGGAGGAGATAATGCATGTTTAGCCCCATACTTGGTATACAGTCAGTGCTCAAAAAATGGTAACCAGTATTCACAGTATGTAATGCAATTAGTTGCTGCTGCAACATGCTAGAATCTTCTTCATTTCCCTCAGTTTTGCCTCCAAACTTTTGCCCAGCCATCCTCAGATGAAAATTCCCATTTCTGGGTATGTCAATGGTACAGCATTTTCATCAGCAAGGGAAGGTCAGTGAACATGCTGTCTTGCCTTGGAGCTGACGGAAGGAACTTTCTTTCCCCCCACAAACCAGGAATGGTTCAATTCAACTTCTCCGAATTTCGAAGGCTCTGTTCCCTTTCCCTGGGCATCCTCTGTAGGGTGCCTAGTCCCTGGGAGCTCTGGGACTCTGAAAGCCACAACTATCCTCAAAGTCGACTTCTGGCATTTACCAGTGGGCAGAGATCATATTTAAAACTGGAAGAAAAAAGCTGAATCTGAGAAACATAATTTAGGATACAGCAAAAACAAAAACTCGATTTACGAATGTTCTTTACACAGGGCGCCTGGTGGCTCAGTTGGTTAAGTGTCCGACTCTTCATTTCAGCTCAGGTCAGGATCTCACAGTTTGTGAGTTCGAGAGCCCATGTTGGGCTCTGCGCTGACAGCACGAAGCCTGCTCAGGATTCTCTCTCTCTCCCTCTCTCTCTCTCTCTCTCTCTGCCCCCCCAACAATAAATAAATAAACATTAAAAAAGTGTTCTTTACACAACTCCCCAAAAACCAAATGTCCCATTCCACTCCCACCATAAATGAACCCACAGAATTTTCAGGAAAGAAGCAAGTGCACATAGTACATGTTCAATACATATTTGCAGAATGAATGAATGAATTGTAAGATGCCCGCTATGCAGAAATGTGACCTGCTTGAACATTAGTTGCCATCAAACCCCTTAATTTTAGCATAACTTGCCCTAGTCTCCTGCTCTCTAAGCTAGTAACATTCATTTTCAGGGTCACAGTTGATGACAGTGGGCACTTTCAGCTCTCCAGGCCTGAAATACCATTTCTTTGCAGCCCCTGGTCTTTGTAGCCCAAGGGCACTCTATGTTGATTACATGAAACTTCCCCTCTCCTTGGAAGAGATCAGTATTTCCAATTCTTCTCCAAGTCTCCAGAAAGTCTATTCTGTGTCCCCTGGCCTTCAAACCTGATCACTGTGCCATAGCCAGTAAATGACAAATCCAACCAATCAAAGAATGGACATTAAATGTCTTCTATATGCCCAGTGGTATGCTATATGCAATGGTGACATATACTGAAATATTATTGGTGATCTTTTCCCTTAGGATGCTAATCATCTCCCTGTGAGGATAAAGCTAATACATAGGAAGCAAGTGGAAAATTGCATAGTACTGATTATCAACGCTCAGAGACTATTTATTGAGCACCTACTATATTCTAGGTACTTTAAATGTTTAAATAGAGTACCTCATTTAGTTCAGCAATGATGTGAGGCTGGTGTTATTGTTATCCTCATTTTACAAAAAAGAAATGGAACCTCAGAGGTTAGGTAACTTGCACATACAGTCACAAAGCCAGTAAGCAGTGACGGAGGAATTTGGGCCCTACTCTGGGTAACTGTAAGGTTTTCATTCTCTCAACTACCCTGAATTAAGAAATAGCCAGAGGAGGCTTCCTAGAGGAGGTAGGAACTTACCTAGGTCTTGAAGGGTGAGTAAGAAACAGATAACCCCAGTGGAGTAAGAGAATGAGGCCATTCTAGACAGAAGGAAGAGTCTGAGTCAAGCACAGAGGCATGACTGCGAAGCCTGCTTGCTGGTGGACCTGCTGGACGGGAGCAGAGGCGATTACATGGGGAAGGCAGGGTGGGGCCCATGAAAGCACACAGCAGCAGCTTTTCTCCATCAGGAAGAAGAGGCTGCCCCTTGGCCTGTCCATGCCTGGTCCAGGAAAGCACCTCACTCTAAACCCAGATAATCCACTCCAGAGGGCGATCTATGGCTTCTACTCCCATGTAATCATTCTTCTGTATCTTAAGCACTGCCCCCCAAGTGACCCTCCCCAGACACTGGGAAGCCCATTTCTAACCCTCTAGACGTTACACTACAGTAGCTTTTACTTGACCACGGAACAGCTTTTCTGCACATAACACTGCTTTGTGAATCTCATTCTTCCTCCCTTTCAGTTTAACCTTTTCCAAAACAGGAAGTAAATATTTTTCTAATTATCAGTCGGTCCTAAATTGCCACCCCTTCACTGTACCCCAAATGGATAGAGGTGATGCCAGAGATGATTTATATATAACTTCTGATTTTGTGATAACGGGTCACAGTCTCCATGATTAATATTTCTGGAGACCTTTAATTTGAGATCCTTAAGGATTCGCATCAGTTGTAACGTCAGGAGAATGTACCCACATATCCTTGGGAATCCTTGCCTTGCACAGAACAGTCAATACTGGGTGACTTAATTTGAACCCCTTCCTCCTGAGGAGGCTCACCATACCTACTGGGAATAATTCAACATTGTGGCCACAACTTGGTGAGCACTCCTCCTACTACGGAAACCTCAAAGAGGCAATGAAAAGCAGTTCTGGCAACAATGGAAAATAAGGCAAGCGGCTGCCAAGTAAGTACTTTGCAAACAACAGTAAAAACGAAACGTGTGAACTCGTGACCAGGGTCTACTGGAGCATTTCGGGAAGGTCTCACCGAACCCGAAATGAAGAATCAAAGCTGACACCCGTCTCAGGGGAGAAGAGCGTCCCTTTAAGAAGGGATTGTAGCAGCTGGCCACACTACAGCTCCCAGAGATTTCCTGGCTTGCCTCCTGGCTCCACCCACCAGTTTCAGGCCTCAGCAACGCGTGATGTCAGAGAAAGCTGAAGCTGCCGATAGGCTGAACAACGCAGCTAGGTCAAGTCCAGTCAGAGGAAAGAAGTTTGTCTCCATGTGGAAACCATGTGTCTCTAGCTGGGAGGGGGAGGAGGAGGAGGCGGAGAAACTGAGATCAAGTGATTACAGGGGAACTGGCTGAAATGAAGGCGGGGAGGTTGTGCACCTGAGCCGGCCAGCAGTGCCCTTTGCAGTAGTGACCTAAAAAGAGAGAGAAAAAAAAACAAAACTTGCCCAACAAACAAAACTTGAGCCCCCTCCTATCATAATGAACATCATAAACAGCTAGGATCCCTGCTTCCTTCCAAAAACCAGGGACCTGAGAAATGCTGGAGTCCTATCGGAACGCCCAGATCCTCCTCCCTCCCCCAACGACTGAATGATGTAAGCGTTTCGGAAAGCGGGGCTCTGAAGCAAAACAAGCCCCGCGCGCGCGGAGCGACCCGCAGTGCCCGAGCCCGGCGCACGCACGACCCGCCCCCCAACTCGCGTTATTGCTGTGCACACGCGGACCGCCGTGACGCGCGGGCATTGTGTGCAGCGAACAGAAAACAACGGCGAGCGCCGCCAGCGCGAAGAAGCGCCCCCAATAAATTGAGGCAGATGTAGGGCCCGCCGTTTTCCGTACCGGGAAACCCAGCCCCGGTGGGAGGTTGGAGGGGGAGTCGAAAGTGGGGAGGATAAAGCAACCCCCGTGGGCCGCTCCTGTTTGCAGGGGGCATAATAAAGGGCCTGGCGATGGTAGCCCTTAGTTTGCTGGAGGTCACCCTCGCCTGCGTGAGCTGCTGGGGAGGGGACGAGGGCCTGGAGCAGGGTCCCCGCATCCAAGCTGGGCAAGGCGCAGCGCCCCCACGCTCTCGGGGAAATCTGGGGGCCGTTGGCATCACGTCATGCAGAGCCAAACAGCGGCAGCAAATAGAGGCAACAGAGCTAAAAATACTCCCGCGGGGAGCCGGCCGGAGGGGGGGCAGTGGGGCCGAGGGGCTGATTACGCACACGAAGTTGACTTTGACTGGGGCGCTGAGGTTCCTGAACCCCTCTTCGGGGGCTGCTGGGCTTGCAGCGCGGACGCTCGGGAGAGGGACCAGGAGGAAGCCCCCTGGCTTCCTCCGCCACAGGAGCCCCAGTCGGCTGCCGCTGGCCCGCCCCGTGAGGGGTAGCCCGGCCCGGCGCGCCCGGCCCTCTGCTTACGTGACTGGTGGCCACGCCGGAGCCCCGGCACGGGGTAAACTAGGAGGTGGCGGCGGCCAGGGCGGCGGGGGAGGGTGGGGGAGGCGGCAAGGGGGGGCGGAGGTCTCCGATTGTCTGCGGGTGAGGGGGGGGGGGCGGGACGCGGGGGAAGCTCCAAACGCCTTCTTCGTACACCGTGCTGGGGGTGGGGGTCCCAGGTTTGCCACACACTGCCAAGGTGCCCTCTTTTAGTGCACCCCCACCAGAGTCGGTACCACGGGACAGACTCCAGAGAACCCCGGACAGGGGTGGGGGGTAGCTAAAGAAATCGCGCCCCTCCCCCCTCCAACAAAAGCAAACACACCAAACAAAACCACGTCTTCACCCAGCTCCCTACCAGCTCTAGCTTTTCAGAAACTACCCTCCTGACAAATGCACCTCGCCCCCCCCCTCCCGCCCGGATGAATAATCGCAAACTGCTTCGGCTACACAGCCAGCGATGCGCCTTTCTCGCAACCCAGGCACTCCGAGAAAACAGGAGAGAAGAGAAAGAAAAGAACGCACACAACCGTCCTCCCAACACAAATCCTTGTTTTTGCCTCCAGCCACTGCACAATTGCGCTGGCAACACACGGTTACTTTCACCACGGAGGCCTGGGGTGTTGGTCAGCTAAGGTGTTTTTGTGTTTGAGGACTGTTGTTGTTGTGTTTTGGGGGGAGGAGGTTGCAAGATCTGACACGTTGCAATCGGACCATTTTTTTTTTTTCCCCTCGCTCTCTCGTCTCATTGATCTTCCTACTTGTTCGGACAGATTAAACAGCCTGGTTTTCCCTAGTCTATCGGTTTTTCTGCCTTGGCCCTTTCCCCCTTCTCGCAGCTATTATTTGTGAGGACTGTGCTGGAGACACCGCACACGCGTGCCCCCGTTAGGACGCTGAGTCGACTGCCTGGGAGGACTGGGGGACCCAGCAGGCAGAGGCAAAAATGAAACAAACAAATACAAAAAGGAGGCCAGGCCGGGGTGGGGCTCCCAGCACCCCTCTCCCCAGCACTGCTCTCCACCTGAATCGGCCGGGGGGGGGGGGGGGGGGAGAGGAGGACGACAGTAGAAATCGACAAGGCAGGCGTTCGCCTTCCCAGACAGGCGCGCTCACTCGTAAGTCGTCTCCCGGAAAATAAAGAAACCTCACACAACAGCCCACACCTTCTTCCCCAACTATTGTTTCCTGCGAGATCCCAAAGTTTCCTTTTAGCTGTGTCCCCCTCGCCAAGTTTCCCGGGCGCAGGACGGCGGGTCCGGGGCAAGCTGCTGGCGCTGCCCGGCCCAGCCGGCCTGTTTGGTGGAGGGAGGTGGGGGGGGGGTGGCACCCCAGGGCAACAGAGGTGCTGGGGGACTGTATCCGTGGACGCGATGGCCTGAGCCCTGCTACGAGAGGGGAGGAAGAAGCACAGTAGACAGAAGGGAGAAGCAGAGCCGAGCCAGCCAGACCAAGCCCATGCCGTGGAGGGCTGTTTGGTTGTTGTTGTTATTGTTGTCGTGTGTGTCTGCGTGTGTTTTTTTCTCCAGCCGCTGAGCTCTGCCTACGATTTCCAACTTTCGGCTTCTAATCCCCACCCCACCCAGGAACGAGCGACAGAAAAACAACACTTGTCTGCCCGAGAAGGCTCCGGGGTTGGGGGGGGGGGGGAGAAAAAGGAAGAAAGGCGACCTCGAAGAGATGAGCTCTCGGCTCAGTTGTCAGCAAACAACACTCCCCCGCTTGTCCATCCGGCGGTCCTCCCAGCCTCCCGGAGACGGACAGACGGACGCACCGACAGTCCCCCCTCGCCATCCACCCCCCGCCCCCGTTCGTCTTTGTTACATCTTTAGCAGCTTTGTGCGTGCGTGTCCTTTCTCCGGTGTCATCGGCTTTACTGCCGAGGGCTGGATGTGTGTTGGGGGAAGGGGGGCGCGGGCCGAGCAGGCGACAGGGGTCGCCCAAGTGGTTGAGGAAGAAAGAGCCGGGCGCCGAGGAGGAGCAGGGGCCCCTAAACTTACTTTTGTTTTCTTTCTCGATCTGCTCCAGGTAGCTGGCGGCCTCGAGCAGAATCTGCACGTTCTGCAGAAAAGTGTTGATGTGCTTCTCCATCGAGTTCTCGCTGGTGTTGAAAATGTCCGAGAAGGGGCACCTGAGCTTGGCCCCCGCGGGCTCCTCGGGCTGGGCCGGGGTCTGGGGCGCGGCCACCGCCGGGGGCGCGGCGGGGGCCAGCCCCGCGCCCTCACAGCGCGCTTCCTTGCGCGGCCGCCCGCGTTTGCCCATGGAGGAACCGGGGTCCGCCGAGCTCGTCCTCTTTTGGGGCTGCGCGGCCCCGCCGAGCTCCGGTCCCTGGAGAAGACCCGGCTGGCCGGAGCGGAGGAGGCGCCGAGGCGAGGAGGCGACCTGACTTCCCGAGCCTCGCTGCGTGCAGTTGTGTGTGTGAGTGTGTGTGAGTGTGTGTCTGTCTCGCAGTGGGTCTGTGTGTATGGGAGATTGAATGAACCTACAGGACAGACGGAGGCGCTCTGGCGCCTGGGTCCTAGTGCGAGCCTGTCACCATCGGACCGGTCAAAATAAAAGGTGGAGAAAAGCGAGACAGGGACGCCCTCTGCCCGTCCCTGCACCCTTCCCCGCCTCTCCCCAAATCTTACCTCAGAGCAGAGCACTGTATTTTAACACAAATGGAAAAAATACTCGATGCCTCCGAGTGCACCTGCAGGAAAACAAACTAGTGAGCTATTTTTTTTCTTCACATAAAAATAATACCTGGTAAAGGGTCCAGGACAATGCCTCGCACATAGTGAGTGGATCCCCAATAAATGGCAGCTGGTATGACTTTTTTAAAAAATAAAAGCCCAATCCAAAAAACCCATCATATGTAGCCTGGAGTTTCCTCCCCCCCGGTTCACACACCCCTACACACAGACAGGCATAGGCATGTGCCTTCACCGGGTCAAATGAAATCCCCAAGCCACCAAATCCCAGTTACAAATTTACTCAACTCGTTCTTTCTCCCTTCAAATGCAAAGCTATTTTCCAGGAAGGGGAGGAGATGTAAGCATCTCTCTCCACACTCCTCTTCCCGGCCTTGGTCCAGCTGTGCAAAGCTCACACTAGGGTGCCTCCACACCTGGCACCCTTTTATTTGACAGAGCCGCAGAAAAATGGCAGCCCAGGACCGACCCCCACCCCACCCCAGCTGAACTCCACCTTTTGGCTCTGAAGACTGAAGTCGAAGTCGAAGATGTTGTCTTTGCTGCTGCTGCTGCTGCTGCTGCTGCTGCTGTCACCCACCCACTCAGGGTCTGCCGGAACCATGGATGCTTTCCAGGCCTGGGAGGTACAGTGGGAGTCAGAGGGATAGTTGAAGGCCATTGGGGAGTGTCACAGAGAAGAGTTCAAGTCCAGCTCTGAAGCACATAGACTGTGTGAGTTTGGGCAAGTCCCCCAACCTCTCTTGGCCTGTTCCCCATCCATGAAACTCCAATAAGATTCTTGTGCTGATTAAATCATATCTGCACTTAGCACACTACCTGGCCCCTAGTAAGATCTTTTTCTTTCAATCCAGACCCAGATGAGAACCTGGGTCCCCTACTTGTATCTAAGAGGTGGAGGGAACAAGCTACAGGAAACAAGACTGTTGTGCACTTTGTTGGAAAACATCTCTGCAACAAACCCATCCAAATATTGTCACCTTGCAAAGCCAACTGGAAATCCCCCCCCCCTCCAGCCCCCCCACCCGCTGCCAGGGAACCACTTAGGCAGAAGACACATGGAATACTGCCCCCTGCAGTTGAGCCACCCAGCCACCCTAAAACTCAGAGTGGCCTCACACACATTTGTCCAGAAGACTCTTACTGGAAATGGAAACTTTTTTTAAAAAAAGAGAGAAAGTACATTTCTTTGTAAAACATTCGCTAAAGTCTTGTGTACTTTTAGAATATAATAACCTGTTGCTGAGATGACGGCACCAATCAGTGGCATTTTAATTTTTTCTAACGTTGATTCATTTTTGAGAGAGACAGAGCGTGAGCGGGGGAGGGGCATGGAGAGAGAGGGAGACACAGGATCTGAAGCAGGCTCCAGGCTCTGAGCTGTCAGCACAGACCCTGACGGGCGCTCGAACCCACAAACCACAGATTATGACTTGAGCTGAAGTGGGACGTTTAACTGACCGAGCCACCCAGGCGCCCCGGTAATTGGCATTTTAAAGCAAATGTATTCACATTTCCAATTCACATTTGGATACAATCATACTACACATACTGTCCGTTCATTTTTCATCCTGTGACAAATTTTGCATGATTGGTCTTTGCATCCTTTAGCTAGGGGAGAGTAGAAGCTCCTAGGAGCTGTGAAATAAAAGTTCACCTTCCATGATCAGACTGACTACTGACTTTTTGTTCCTGCTGGGACCACAACCTGAGTCGCTCATGTTTAAAAGTCCCTAAGTGTCTGAGGACTTTAGGAAGGTATATTTTCAAACAGCTTTTATCTAATGCCATTTTGCAAAACTTGGCACGTGTGTAAGACAGCCCCGATCTCCCTTGCCCCAGTTGAAAGATGATAGTGAGACAATGAACCAGCTAAGCCCCAAGAAAACCTTAGTCTCTAATTCCCCAGTGGGTGCCAAATGCGTACATATGCAGTGCTGTGACCTACATGTCTGTCTACCCACACCCACCGAGGTAGGCACACCCCACACATGAGTGCCTGGGCGGGGGTAGGGTGTTTTGTAATTATTTATTTATCCCTGTTTCATCTCTCATAGGTCTGCGAGCTTCAGAAAGCCCAGTGGGAATCTTCAAGCTGGGCCACGGATCTGACCAAAGCCAAAATAAACAATGGCTTGAAGAAAATCTACAAAAAAGTGCTGATTTGCACTATTCCCACAGTCCGCCACAGCCCCCACCATCATTCCCATGGAAAACACCACTGCTGGTGCCAAATCAAGTTTCCCCCCCTTCATAGGGGCATTGTTTTTTGTTATTATGTGAGTTCTTAGCATCAGACAATGGCACCACAAGAGACACAGTGGAGGCAGGAGAAATGCCTTTTTGTTTCACAAAGTCTGTGCTATTGTGCCCCAGACTCTAGCCCACATATAGTACAGTTGCATGTATGCATTTTGGTAACATGTGTGTGGAATGATGAATGTGCCAACCTAAAGCTCCAAGCCCCTTCCTTATTTTTTCCCCCTGAGCCCATCAAGTGTTAAATTGAGAGCATCATACTCCTCTCTCCCTCCTCCCACACTATCCCCCAATTCACAGACTCCTCTAATAACATTGGCCCCCACAGAAAGAGTGGTGTTTCAGGGGTTATATCACAGGACAGGCATCCAGGATGCTGGGTTACAAGCTCAGCTCCATTCCCGATTAGCTTTGCTTCCCAGGAGGAGCTATTCAAGCCCTTTGCACCTCACTTTCTCCGGGGCTTTGACTCCATAAATAAACGGCTTCTTTGGAAACTTGCTGGCAATTTTTGCAGAGAACAGGTAGTGGATGAGAAGGCAGCTGGCCTGACAAAAACATGTGAACCCTTTGAAAGAAAAGTAGTGACTTTTTGCAGTGCCCAGTGAGGCCAGCCAAGATGTGCCCAAAGGCCCAAGATACCTTGGATGCCTATTCAGTCAGGGTCTTGTTTCCCCAAATTTCTGTTTCTTTGTTTGGCCTATTTGCCTGTTGGTAATATTTTTCTGTCAACCTTGTTTGCATTTTAAAGCCCGATCACTCTCTCATGTATTTGCCCCCTTTCCCCCCCCCCCCCAGACATTCTACATTCTCACATCAAAGGAGTTTGTTTTGCTTGTTGATTATGTCTTCAGGTACACAGAGGCCGGTTAATTACTAAGACCCAAGGAGAGTGCCCCCCCCCCCAGCTCCCCATTCTACATGTGGATGGGATGCCCTTTCCTGTCCTGGGCCATTTTGGTTCTCCTAGGTTCCTTAGCCCTACTCTTCCTCTTTATCCATCCTTCCCTCCCTAGACCTTTCTGCCTAAGTCCACTACTCCACCATCTAGCTTTTCCTTGGACCTTGCCAGCATGGCCAGATCAGGTTCTTCCCTGTTCTTTGACCTGTGGTCTTTGTACTTAGGCTTGATAAACACCATCAAGAGATCTCCTGTCCCCAATATTGTCACTCGGGTCCTAATTCCCCAGAGCTTTCCTAGCCAAGTTTTCCTGAGCACCTTTCCCTTTGGAAAGGGATTGTCCAGCAAAGACCTGAGGAGTTGACTTCTTCTTTCCTTGGGAGCCCTCACCTACTAGGAGGTGATGAAGGGAGATGAAGGGAGGAGCCTTCATCTACTAGGAGGGAGAACTGGCTTCAAGGAAAGCCCAGGAGTAGAGGTTTACGGACTGGTTAGACGCAAGCAGAATGACAGGAACAAGGAGAACTGTGTGACTACCTCTCCCACTGGCTCCTGGAACAGCCTTAAAAGTGCTGACCAGGCCTCCATCAACCCCTCCCCATACCCCCACCCCCACCCACACATTCACCAGTGGGTGTAGACAAGGACAGAGGATAAATAGCCTCCACCCTACATTGGAGCTCACCCGGGTGTCACCTGCTCCTGGGGCATTATCTCTGCTCTTCTGGACTCTGCCCTCCCTTCTCCTGGACCTCCAAGCTGCCAGGCTCTTCCTGTCTCAACCAACTCCTGGGCTTCTCCAATGCAACGCCCAGTACTTACAGAGTTCATTAGATTATGAGCTCATTAAGGGCACGGAGCATGCCTTGCTCCCCCTGGCATCCCCAGCCCGTGGCACCTAGCACAGCACATACACGGCACATGACAGGGACTTAAGGCATGAGGGTCAAAGTCATGAATGCTCCTTCCTGCCCGGCTGGAACCTTGGTGCTGGCCCTTCATGGCTTCCTTGCTCCAGCATGGCAAGAAGAGGCATTTGACACTGTCTGCAAAACTATTCCTGAGTCACTCGTATTAAAGTTTAAATATCAAAATACTGTCTGTCAAGAAGCCAGAAACCCACTGAGCCAGATGGTTGAGGTTCCCTTCCCCAAAAGTGCAGAGGTTCAATCACCCTTTCCCCTGTCCTTACTGCTCTATATCTCTTGTGACAAGATGGGTCTCCTCTGTAATAAGATGCTTCTGATGGAAGCATTACCAGATGATGAAAGCAATGGCCTGAGACCAAAGTGGGAGTCATATGGAGCTTTTTTTTTTTTTTCATTGTATTCTCATTGTAGGGTTTCTACTAGCTGAGAGCAGTCCTTCCGGCCCCTATTTTCTTTAACATCCCCATATTTTAAAAAATGCATTCAGGGGCACCTGGGTGGCTCAGTCGGTTAAGCGTCCGACTTCAGCTCAGGTCACGATCTCGCGGTCCGTGAGTTCGAGCCCCACGTCGGGCTCTGGGCTGATGGCTCAGAGCCTGGAGCCTGCTTCCCATTCTGTGTCTCCCTCTCTCTCTGCCCCTCCCCCGTTCATGCTCTGTCTCTCTCTGTCCCAAAAATAAATAAACATTAAAAAAAATTAAAAAATAAAAAATAAAAAATGCATTCAGCAAAGATTCGAAATTCACGTACATTAAGGTACCAAAAAGGATCTTCCTTCTGATTATTAGCTGGTTGAACTTGTGTAATTTGTTTAACCTTTTAGAACCTCAGTATTTTCACGTGCTCAATGGGAAGAACAATGTTTACCTTGCTGATGGGATATATATAAAGGGACTTTGGAAACTGTTAGGTGCTGTGCACATGTCAGCATAGTATTAGTCTCAAGAGTCCTGGAAGATTTTCAGGGAAAACAAAACCAGTGACCAAAAGATGGGAGAAAGAGATACAAGCCCAGGGTTTTGGGCCAGCTCTTCCGCTGCATGACCAGGTAATTTTGGGTAAAAATCCCATCATTTGCTGCATCTGTGTCCTCTCCTCTGAAGGGTGAGTTCTGTGGCACCGTCTTCCGCTCTTCCCCATTCCAAGAAGCATCATTAATTCATCTCCTCCAGGTTCATTAATGCTGGGATGCTACTGGGATCCTACTGGGATCTACTGGGATGCTACTGCCTGTTTGGGTCAGCAGGGGAGAACAAGTATGACCACACTAAGCTAGTAAAATTCTAGCCCAAAGCAAAGAAACTGGAATCTTGGATATCCCAATCTGCCTTATCTCTGAGAAAAGCCTGCTTCCCACTGTTTTTTGTTTCTTGGTTTTTTGTTTGCTTTGTTTTTTTGTTTTGAAAACAAATCAACAAAAAGTCAGAGGAGCCCCTTTCTGTCTTCAATGAGGTCTGAAGGCCCAGGACCCCGGTCTGTGAAACACTGGACTCAGTAATCAGGGAGGCAGCCCCCCCCCCACCCCCACACTGAAGAAGATACAAGATCTACAGAAGGAAGCAGCCCAGAATGGTGCTGCTTTTAGTTTCTGAACTTCTGCCCGGATACCTGCCCACTACTCACCCCTTCTTTCCTTCTGAAGCCTATTTTCTCTTTCTCCCTTTTCCATCTCTCCTATCTGAGGCTTGCAAGTTGCCCTCTCTCTTTCCTGCTCCAGAACTCAGTTCTCATGGGTGAAAAGGTTGATGAGCAAAGGAGTGGGTACATTTATCAGGGATAATGAATATATGAGCACATACTTAACATGCAGATTAATTCATTCCATCAGAAGACATAGTCTTCCATATGTCAGGCTTGTTCTGGTTATAGGGACTCAGCAGTGAGGAAAGGGCCAAAACCTCTACCCACACGGGACTCATCTCTTACCCCAGGTATAAATATAGAAGACATAGGACCAGTCGTACATATACAGATATACATATAGTCACATACATGCACGCAGAGACAGGCCTCTTTACTCCTGTGTCTTTCAGAAAATGAAATGTAAACCTTAAGGTGGAGCCAGAATATGGGATTCATACCGAGAGACTATTACATCCTCTTACACATCAAAGAAACAGTCGTAAACGAGAGTGAGGACGGGTTTACCTTCATATCTCCCTTTCTCTAGCTTCTTGCTTACGTTGGACATTCATTTTTGTTTGCGTACAAATGAACCTTTGCATGTTTCCACATAGTAAGAATACTGCATTATGTCTCAGAAAAGTTAATTTTTTTTTTAAATTTTATGTCATCCTATTTCAGAGTTCTGAAGCTCTCGCAGATATGTGTGGCCTGCCAAAGAGTCACGTCAAAACAGCTGTCTAAAATTATAACCTACCTGGAAAAGTCAGAAATGTAATCAGAGGCTATTTCCATATAACTACACCCTAAAAACACCCATCCTAGACAGGCTAGCACAGGAGAATGACATGTTGGTATACAGTTGCCAGAATCTGTCTTAGACTTTTGATACTTAATTGCATCATTGTTAAAGTCGAATTGAGTAGAATATCCCCAGCAGAAACACTGGAATTGGGAAATTGGTCTGCATTTCCTGTGTCCTTAAAATTTTTTTTTAATATTTATTTTATTTTTGAGAGAGGGAGAGAGAGACAGAACGTGAGTGGGGGAGGGGCAGAGAGAGAGGGAGACACAAAATCTGAAGAAGGGCTTCCAGCCGTCAGCACAGAGCCTGACGCGGGGCTCAAACCCACGACACGGGAGATCATGACCTGAGGTGAAGTCGGACGTTTCACTGACCGAGCCACCCAGGCATTTCCTGTGTACTTTTTAAAGCCTTGGAAGAACTGGGCTCTATCAATTCTTAGGCTGAATTGATGTTAAGGGAAATGTTTTCTCATCCCATTAGTTTTAATTTTACATCCTTTGGGCATGAGGGCTTTTGAGTTTATTATAAAACATGTGATGTAGTCCCAGAGTATCTTAGAGACACGGTAGGCACAAGAGCTAGTATTCATAGAATGCTTGTAACATTCCAGGCCCCATTCTCCAACCACAATTTTATTTCAGCTTCGCAGTCATTCCATGAGCTATTATTCTCACCCCCATGTGACAGGTGAAGACATGGAGACTGGGGAAAAATAAGTGCCTTGCCCCAGATGGCGCAGCTAGCAAGTGGCAGAGCTGGGCACTCCAAGGCCTCCAGCCTGGCACAGCGGAACATCCCTTCCTCCTGTTCATAACCCGCTTACCTTCATTCAGTTCGGTCCAGCCGCACGTTTGGCGGGTATGAGTTTATGCGGTCTTGCTAATTGGGTTTACGTGCATTGCAAGGGTGCTTGTTCCAATTCCTTATTCGATTATAGACTGAAAATTTCTCCAATAGAGGAAACTTGGGTCCTCCCTTCCCAGGCTATGAGTTCTTCCAGAGCCTCTGTGGTGTCTCCAGCAGGGCCTAACAAATGCCATGCCCAGAAAACCTGTTCAGTAGACATTGTTTGAAAACTGGAGCTCAGCACGCGGGACCAACTCAGAAAATAGAAAAGTACCTTCCGTGTCATTTATCAGACATCACCAATCTACCGTGACACCAAGTGCCTCTCATGGTCTGTCCTTCCTTTTACACAATTAACTCCACGGCTGAGGTAGAGGACACACAGAAGGTGCTGAGAAACCACATGTATCTGCTGCCTTGGCCAAAGGTTGTGAAGCTGGGAACAACATGTAGTGCATTTGGAAAGACTGTTGGTCACATACGACGGAGGGTCTCAGCCTGTGCCCGTAGGGATGGGATCGCCAGATTTATCAAATGCAAATGCAAGACGCCCAGTTAAATTTGAATTTCAGGTAAACAAGGAATAATGTTTTAGTATAAGTATGACCCTTGTAATATTTGGGACGTACTTAGGCTAAAAATTTTTTGTTGTCCATCTGATATTCAAATTTAAATGATCATCCTGTATTTATCTGGCAACTTTAGTTTGGGAGATGAAGTGCGATTAAATTAGAATCTCTGGGGGCGCCTGGGTGGCGTAGTCGGTTAAGCGTCCGACTTCAGCCAGGTCACGATCTCGCGGTCCGTGAGTTCGAGCCCCGCGTCAGGCTATGGGCTGATGGCTCCGAGCCTGGAGCCTGTTTCCGATTCTGTGTCTCCTTCTCTCTCTGCCCCTCCCCTGCTCGTGCTCTGTCTCTCTCTGTCCCAAAAATAAATAAACATTGAAAAAAAAAATTAAAAAAAAATAAAATTATAAATTAGAATCTCTGGAATACTCACTTCATAAGGTTATTACGAGGATCCAATGGATTAATGCCTGTAAAGAGCTTAGCACGGTGCCTAGCATGGACGACACATTCAATAAGTAGCTGTTATTATTATTTCATCGCTGCTACCTCTCCCAGATCTCCCCTGCAGATCTTCCTCTCCCAAGGCTTGGCAGTAAAATAGACAACATGGGTGGGGCAGCAGTACAACCTGGAGCCCCCCCCCCCCGAAGAGTCCCTCCGTTGGACAGAACGTGGGCTCAGACCTCCTTGTTCTCACCTTTCTGTCTTTGAGCCCTTGACCAAGTCTTGTAAAGTAAGATGACTCATAGTACAAAGGAAATGGACTAAATTCCAGTTGTGACTCTGTCACTAACCGGTCATGATCTTAGGCAGGTCATTGCACTTCTCTGGGCTAAATTTCTTTACCTATAAAATGGATATAGGGCAGACGGTCACTTCTATTCATAATACTCTGTGATCAGCTCACTTGTAGAAATTCTGGCCTTGACGCCACAGACGCTCTCCCCAGAGAACTGATTCTTTTTCCACCTATTCCCAGGGCTATAAAGTGGAACATCAGTGTTCATGCAGGGTGGAGAGCTTTGAGACTTTTGGGTTTCCTATCTTCCCTTCAGGTAAGTATACTCTTCTGTTTTGCTAAAAAGTGCAACATACCCTCCCCTTTAAGTTATGTTTTCCCTTCAAAGAATGGAAGGAAATTTTTGCTTTCACCTTATCTTTTTTCCTTACTTAAGGTAACCAACACTGACCATTGCCATAATCCCTGGGTGCAAATGCAATTGAAATGTGAAGGGGCCATTTTGAGGGTGTCATTCAAAAGCTGAAGGTTCCCACCCCCAAACTGGAACACCCTGGATACACCTGTTCTTTTTCTCTAAGGTAATCCTTTCTTAATCCTTTTCCAAATTTCACCTGCCATTGAGAGTCCACCGCTGTTGCCATTTTTGAAGGACAAACCTGTTTTTCAAGTAATAATTGCATTGACCATCTGTCTCCATTAGCCATATTGTGCCCCCCATCTTCCTCCAAACCCCTAAATGACTGAAATAACAGTGCAATAAAAGAGTCTAGTTGCAACAGACAGCATTTTATCCATGTGTGTTCAATATGAGGGTGGACCTAAGAGCAAACCAAGTAGCAGTAGAAAAATCTTCTTTGGTTTTCAGAAGTTTTCCCGCCACACTTAGGGCTCAGAGCTGGAGAAAGAGCTGTCACCTCCAATGAAGAAAATCATTTTATTAGTGTGGATCCCAAGAAGGGGCTGTGCTGTTTTTTTACAAGGGGACATAACTGGGTAACACTCATACTGATGGATATTCTGAGAATGTGCCCCTTTCCATTAGGGCTTGAAATAAAGTCCTAATCAAAGTGGTCATGAACTCCTTTTGAAGCTGCACAGGAAATCTCTGGGAAACACAGTTAAAAAAAACACAGTTAAAAAAAAAACACGTGCTAGTTCAAAGGAAACTCCTCCTTTATTAATAATATTCAGAGATTTGTTCCTAATTTGGTTTTGGTAACTTGCTGTGCAGAAAGAAAGAAAATGGAAATTTGGTCAATATCTCTCAGAAATCAAACCCAAAATGTTGGGGGAAGGAGGTTGCAGGTAATTAATTTGGAGGGGGGCACATTGTCAGCCACCAGAGTTTTTGCATGGTAAAGCAAGACCCAACAGCTAGTCATGTTGGGGGTTTTAGGACATCCATCTTGGATGTAAAACTATCTCCACTTCCCCCCTCTTTGAACTATCAAGACTTAACACCCTTTGATGGGGTTAATATTACTGTGATGACAGATTTACCTAGAGAGGATCCTTACATGGTTTAGGCACAATTATCTCCCTGGAAAGATGGGCCCAAAATATGTCATGGAGGTATTCCATTAGCAAAGGACTCTGATCACCTAAAAATGCTGGTGAGTTAAGCCAAAAGTTAGCATGATACTGAAATTTCAATGGGTTTTTGCTTTGGTTAGGAGGTACAAGTAAAAACTTGGGGTGGGGGAAAGAACTTCCACTTCTAGGAAGATGGGGTAGACATACTTTATTCTTTCTACTAAGCACAACAAAGAACCTTGAACATTATATATAAAACAAACATAAGACAACTCTTAGAGGAGGAGAGAGGAAGGCACAATGGCTAGGCATCTCAGGATTCAAGGAACAACACCATGGTGAGCTCTCTGGGCTTTAGTTTTACTTTATTTACCTTAGTCTTGGAGCTAAAGAAGGCAGCAACCTGGAACACCAGGTGCACACAGAAAAAGGCCAAACAAAAGTCTGTTCTCTGGAACCAAAGGACCAGGAAAAGGGCATCCTGGCAAGACAAAAAAACTTTTAGGTAATAACCACTCTGCTTCAGCCAAATACCACAGTAAAACTGTAACCCACCCACACCCACACAAGTAAAGGCCAAATGGGGAGAATAAACTTTTACTCCAGCCATGTTGTAACAAGGCTCCCCGATACCCACTTCCAGAGTGATGTCAGAGAAGACGGAGTATGGAGCTAGGGACGTCATCCCTACGGGCGTTAATGAAGGCCCTGCAGTCTTAGTGCAGACCACATAGGGAACTCTCACCCTTGCACAGCTTGACAATGTGCCCTTCTCCTCAGGCACCAGTGGAGGCTAAAAGGGTTACCTGGACTCTATCTCTACCTACCAGTAACAAGGCAGCACCTCTCTTCTCCTGCCATAGTCACTGGAAGCCACATGAAGCAGATGGTTTAAATAAGGTGCAGAGTCTTATAATGTAATATGAAAGTGTCCGGGTTTCAGTAGAAAATCATTTCGAGAAACAGGAAGATCTCAAATCAAATGAAGAAAGGCAATGAATGCCAACACCTAGATATGATGGAAATATGATTCCGTCAACAATTACAAACATGTCTGAAACGAATGAAAAAACAGAAAGTCTCAGCAAAGAAATGAAAGATCTAAAGAAAAACCAAATGGGAGATTTAGAACTGAAAAATACAATAATCAAAATAAAAAACTTAGTGGATGGGCTTTACAGCAGAATGGAGGGGACAGAAGAAATAATACATGGACTGAAGGCAGAACAATAGAAATTACCCAGTCTGAACAATTGAGAGAAAAAAGACTGAAAAACCAAAAACAGCTCCTCAAGAACACATAGGACTATAGCAATAAATCTAATGTTCATCTCACCGGAGTCCCAGAAGGAGAGGGAAAAAAGACTAAAAAAATACTTGAAAAAATAATGATGGAGAACTTCTGAAATTTGCTGAGACATAACTACAAAAAAACCCTGTTTTGTTTTTGTTTTTGTTTTTGTTTTTGTTTTTGACAGAGAGAGAGGGAGAAAGAGAGAGAGAGAATGAGTGCAGGGATCCCAAGCAGGCTCTGTGCAGTCAGTGCAAAGCCCGACACGGAGCTTGATCCCATGACCCTGGGATCATGACCTGAGCCAAAATCAAGAGCCAGATGCTCAACTGACTGAGCCACCTGGGCACCTGTAAACTATAGTTTTAAGAAGGCGAGGGAATACCAGACAAGATAAATCCAAACAAATCTATGACAAGACACATTGTAATACAATGTCTAGAAATTAAAGACAAAGAAATCTTGAAAGCAGGGGAAAAGGCAGATATAAACAAGATTGTTCTAAAGTTTATGTGGAAAAGAAAATGAATTAAAATAGCTAAAACAATTTTGGAAAAGAAGAATAAAGTGAAAGGACTCAATCTGCTTGATTTCAAGACTTTGTATAAACCCAATCTCACACCACTCACAAAAATTAACTTGAAATAGATTAAAGACTTAAGTGTAAGAGCTGAAACTGTAAAACTCCTAGAAAAAACGTAAGGAGAAAGCTCATTGACTCTTGTCTTGGCAATGGTCTTTTGCACATGACGCTGATAGCACAGGCAACAAAAGCAACAATAAACAAGTAGAACTTGTCAAATTAAAAAGCTTCTACTCAGCAAAGGAAAAAAAATCAACAAAATGAGAAAGCAATCCATGGAATGGGAGAAGATATTTGCAGGTCATATGTATGATAAGGGGCTAATATCTAAAATATATGAGGGGGCACCTGGGTGGCTCAGTCAGTTGAGCGTCTGACTTTGGCTCAGGTCATGATCTCACGGTTCATGAGTTCAAGCCCTGTGTCAGGCTCTGTGCTGACAGCTCAGAGCCTGGAGCCTGCTTAGGATTCTGTGTCTCCCTCTCTCTCTGCTCCTTCCCCACTCATGCTTTGTTTCTCTCTCTCTCTCTCTCTCTCTCTCTCAAAAATAAATAAAAACATTAAAAATTTTTTTTAAATATGAGGAACTCAGACAAATTAATAGCAACCTCCCTCAAATAATCCAATTAAAAATGGAGAAAGAACGTAAATAGACATTTTTCCAAAGAAGATATGCAGACGGCCAACAGGTACACGTAAAGATGCTCAACATCACCAATCATAGGAGAAATGCAAGTCAAAAACCATGATGAGATATCACATCACACCTGTTAATATGGTTGATCAGAAAGATGACAAGTGCCAGTGAGGACATGCAGAAAAGGGAAGCTTTGTGCACAGTTGGTGAGACAGGAAATGGATGCAGCCACTATAAAATAATAGTATGAAGTTTCCCCAAGAAATTAAAATTTGAACTATCATACACATGATCCAGCAGTCTCACTTCTGGGTACATGTCAGAAGGAAATGACAGCACTAGCTCAAGGATACCTGCACCTCCATGCTCGCTGCAGCATTATTTACAATAGCCAAAACACGGAAACAGCCTAAGTGTCCATCCACAGATGAGTGGATCAAGAAAGCATGGTATATATCCATGTAGATAACAGAATAGTATTTAGCCGTTAAAAGGAAAGAAATCCTGCCATCTGTGGCTGAAACTACCAACATGGATGAAACTTAACTCGAGGGTATTATGTTAAGTGAAATCAGTGAGACAGAGAAAGACAAATATTCTATTATCTCACTTATATGGGGGATCCAGACAAAAACAACAACAACAACAATGAAAAGTGAACCCATAGAAACAAAGAGTAGATGGGTGGTTGCCGGGGTGGGGGTTGGGTGGTGGGAGAGATGGGTGAAGGTGGTCAAAGAGTACAAATCTCCAGGTACGAAGTTCTGGGGATCTCACGTAGAGGAGGGTGACTACAGTTAACAATACTGTGTCGTGTACTTGAAAGTTGTCAAAAGACTAGATCTTAGAAGTACTCACAACACACACGCAAAGGCAACTGTGACGTGATGGTGTGTTAACTTTCTTCTGATGACGACTTCACAATATATATGTGTATCCAATCATCACACTGTATACCTTAAATCTGTACAATGTTACAGATCAATTATATCTCAGAAAAGCTGGGACAAAAGACTCACTGTATGCATATATAAACACATGTGTGCTTGCAAGATATTACCAGGCAGGAAGCTCCCTTTTCTGAATGTTATCCTGGTCCTTGGGCTGGAATTCTCTGTTTCATGTGTCCTGGGAGAGCTCGCCTGCACCCAGCAGTTTTGGTTTCATTTTTTCTCCTTTCCAAGCCTGAGGTAGCCACATGGCAGAGTCAGGCCAAGGAGACCCAGAGTCTGCCCGGATGTGTAATCTAGCATGAGTCCGCAGGATTGTGTCTGAGGAGACATGGCTGCAGAAAACAGGGCCTGGTGTGGTGACACGTGTCCCAGGTAAGGTCATGGACGTTGTCCCTGAAAGACTGGATGAGAGGCTGAAGCAAATGGAGATTGCCTTTTTGTTCTCTCAGCCCCCTCCCCTCCACCCCCAGCTCTCCTGGTCCTCCAGCCATCTAGCTTGGATTTCCTTTAGTCTTTTTTTTTAACAGCTTAATTTTTTAAAAAACTAAGTAAATAATCATCACAGAAATACAGAGAAGAAAAAATAGGATAATAAAAATTTACCCAAGTCCCAGCTGCTACTGATAACATTTTGGTGGATATATACACACAAACATACCTACTTTTCCCACTTCAGGCCCCTAATTTGTACCACCTTCCCCTCCAGGGTAAAGTCAAAAATGTTAAGTGAAGAGCTTTATTACCATAATCCAGAAACATTCTGTATAAGGTCCTGTATTACATGTGCCTTTAGCAGTCTTCCCTAAAAAAAAGAAAGAAAAAAAACGTTCTCCCTAGCTATATTATATATATGAATATATTTTTATATATTTATATTTATATGTATTTTTTAACCAAAAAATGAGGTCATTCTGTACAGGCTGTTTTGTAACCTCTTTTTTTTTTTTTTTCACTCAATAATGAATCATGAACATCTTTCCAGGTCAATAAATATGCTCTTACAATATTTTAATGACTGCACAGTATTCTATTGTATGACTGTACCATCATTTATTTAACCAGCCTCCCAATGGTAGACATTTAAATTGTTTCCAAATATTTTTTGCTGCTGTAAACAATGTTACAATAAACATCCGGTGGCAAAATCTATGCTCCAAGTCCTTAATTATTTCCTTAGGATACATTCCTGGAAGGGAATAGCTGGGTATACGTTTGCACATTTTTAAGGTTATAAAAAGGTTTTGTCAAATTGTCCTGCACTTAGTTTGCTCCCACTAGCTAGCTGTGTCTAAAGACATCCTGCCCCCTCTCTCCAACACACGCAGTGTCCCCATCACTTGGGTGCCATTCTAATTTTCAAGAAGCTGCCACCTAATTCGTCATTAGCTCTTAAGTGATGCAAAAGGAGTTTAGGCTGATGACACATGTTTGGACCCGTCCTGTGGCAATTTATACTCTAAACCTGGTGTCTGAGGAGGGTGGTGTGGGTAGTGTGCCCTCTATAATGGGCCACACCTTTGTAACATCTGCAGCTGGCAATCAGAGATCAGAGGAGGTATTTTGGGGTGTCCCCAACTACTGCTCACCACACTGGAGGGTGGCTTGCCAGGAACACCCCTCTCCCTACCCCTTTTGGGAAGGAGTGATTCCATGAAAAACAGCCAAGCCCAAGTCCCTCAAGGCACCCACCCACCAGGACGGACACATATCCCTTCTCAGACGTCCAGTTTCGCCAACTTCAGTCGGCCATAGCACCCGATTCTAGGTCATCTCCGGTTTTCAGTCCCATGCAGGAGGCCCCACACTTGCCATCTTCACTCTCTTGAGGACTTTTCAAGGCAGCACAGCAAGTGGGCACACATTCCACATCACTGCTTCCTTGGCTGGGCCGCCTTAGAGCCACATCTAGAGAAAACGTTGATCCTGAAACCAGGGAAACAGAGGTCTTGGGTCTCCCTCTCCAGCAGGGTAGCCGGGGATGTGGAGGCCAAGCCCCACCCCCCCCGCCCCCGCTCTGTTTCATCTCACTGGGTGGCAGGAAGAAGAGGTGTCCTGTTCCATATGTCTTCCAAGCTCACAGGATTGGACAACCAGAGAATGGTGAGAAAGGGACTTTGAGCCCTCAGGATACACTTACCTTGTGTTTATTACCGTTGCACCGTTAATGGCCCCTAATATGCACCACACGCTGCCCACCACGGGCCAGGCACAGATTGTTGAACAGGTATTAGCTCATTGAGTCTTAGCAACAATTCTATGAGGTTTAAGTCCCAGCCTTACCCTCAACTTACTGGTAAGTAAACTGAGGCACGTAGAGGTCGAGAGATCACCCAAGTGCCCACAGCTGGTAAGTGTGGGAACAGCTGGTAAGACACAGGAGTCTGACGTAGGTGGTCTGCCCCCAGAGCCTCAGGGCTCCAGAGCCCAAGCTCTAGGCACTGAGTGGAACTGCCTGTGCAATAATCCCAGTGGCCTGAGCCACAAGCCACTGAGCAGATAAACTCGGTGTCTTCACTGGAAGGCAGTCTCGCTGATCACAGTCACTAGTTTACAGATGAGTAAACTGAGGTCCTGAAACAGATTTGATGGCTTGTCCCAGGGCCAGGAGAACCTTGACCATAATTGCTCACACACCGCTTCTCCAGCGGCCAGCAAAGCCCTGATCAGCGGTGACAGTGGGGCGCCAGGACAGCATCTGTGTTCTCACTCCCCAGGACCCCTGGCAAACAACACCCCTCCCACTGCTCCCTGGCTTATCTCCTAATTAAGCATTTTGTCAGGGCAAGTGGCTTTTTGTCCTCAAAACAGAACTCTTCTTTTCTACCGAAGAAAGCAATTTCCTCTATGTCAAAGTTGCCAATATCTTTTCATTGTTGTTTCCTGGAGCAGGGGTCTGGGTGACACCATCAACAATGTGGTTCTTGCAGCGCCCAGGGCCCTCCCACCCCCTCCAGGCTTCCTGAGGGCTCTGGCCTTATCTTCAGGTACAGCATTATCAGTTTTCAAAGCCAGCCGGCTTTCTTTATTTCCAGAAGGGAGGGGGGAGAGCTTTTCAGCCCTGACTCGATTTGCGATGGCCAGTCCAAACCTGGAGGTGAAGCAGCCTTCAAGGGTGGATGGAGCTCTTTCACCAGGATTCGTGTTCTAGACCAGCTATGGCCTCAGGGTCTCGGAGTCTTTTTTTTTAACCTGAAAGTTATATGTGTTTACACACAGACACATTTGAAACGATACAGAAATAAGTGGTGTAAAAAGTACAGTTCCCGTTCATCTTACCACACCTCCTCAGATCACTCACCACAATCCTACCAGGTTTTTCCTCATATATTTGCATTCGTCTTTGCAAACATAAACATATGGAATTTTGTAGATGTATACCTGTTTATGCACAAAAAATAATATGGTATAAATTGTGACTCTTTCCCACGCAGCAATATACCGGGGTATTCTTTTGAATAAGGAAATAGTATTCATAGTATGAATGTGATTTTCCCCCTGTCTATTTATTAGAATTTTTTTTTTAATTTAAAAAAATTTTTTTTGTTTAACGTTTTATTCATTTTTGAGACAGGGAGAGACAGAGCATGAACGGGGGAGGGTCAGAGAGAGAGGGAGACATAGAATCCGAAACAGGCTCCAGGTTCCGAGCAGTATGCACAGAGCCCGACGCAGGGCTCGAACTCACGGGCCCCGAGATCATGACCTGAGCCAAAGTTGGACGCTCAACCGACTGAGCCACCCAGGCGCCCCCTTAGAATTTTTTTTTTTTTTTTTTTTTAAGGAGAATATATACACTGAAAGTGCCAAACAGTACAAAGGGGTATATATTGTGCCTGTTTCATCCACTGGTGTATCCCCAGTGCCTTAAACAGTGCCTGACACATAGCGACCCAATAAACAAAGGGTATCTCTTTCCCACTCTGGACAACCACCACCCTGGTTTCCTGTGTATCCTTCTGGATATATTCTGGGCACAAGCAAGCATATCTTTCAATACGGTCTGTGACTTAAATACAGCCCCTCAACATCTTCTTCCCTCCCTCTCCTATACCCATGTAAATTGTCAGGGGGCAAAGCTTTGAGGGAGAGAGATAACTGTCCCCGCGAGTGCCGATCAGCCCCAAAGCAGTAAGACTGGGTGGAAAGAATCCTGGCTTTGGCATAAGGATACGTGGATTGGATTCTCGCCTCTAAAGCTGACTTCCTAGTTGCCTTATAGGCAAAGGGCAGGTGGGTGGTGGTAATCACGTGCACCACTCAAGGTCATTCTGCAGAAACTATGGGGCAACGTGTGTGGAAGCAACAGACACGTGTAAGTGCACCACCAGTTGGAACAGGTGATGGGGTGTTGAGCAAGCTGCTCTGAGTACTGCCCCGGCCTGGGGGATGCCAGTTTTCCCAGGAAGTAGGGCAGAAATCTAAGTTTTACTTTTCTGAAGCCCGATGAGACTTCAGAGCAATCTATTTTCAAGCCATGGTTTACTGCTATCAATCAATCAAGAATATATTTGAGGAGTTACCAGGGGCCAGGCATTGGGCTAGATGCTTAATACACAAAGTAGGAAAAGTTTAGGTGCCAGGATCCTCTATTCGATTAGGAAAGAAAGACACAGCCATTCAACAGATATTTGTTGAGTGTCTACAATAGGCATAAAGGATTCATCAATAAAAAAAATGGACAAAAAAATGCATAGAGTCTATCTCAGGGGCTCAAATAAAGAGAGACACATAGTGGCTGAGACAGCTAGATCAGCTAAAGGGACAGAAACAGCTTCCCATAGAAATGACCCTTGAGATCAGTCTTGAAGAACCAAGAGGAATTCAGAGGCAGCCAAAAGGGGAAGAGCATTGGGTCAGAGGGAACAGCCTTTGCAAAGGCACAAAGGTGTGAAAGAGAATGGTGTACTTAAGGGCAGTCTGAGTGACTGAAGGGCTGAGAGGCTGACGAGGTTGGCAGGAGACGAGGTTGGCAAGGGTAAGTCAGGGAAAAATGATGAAAGGCCTTGTATTAGTTTCCTATTGCAGTTGTAACAAATTACTACAAACTTAGTGCTTAAAACAATGAAAATTGTCATCTTCTATTTATGGAGGTCAGAAATGACCTTACCAGGCTAAAACCAAGGTACCCAAAGGGCTATGTTCCTTCTAGAGACTTTAGGGAAAAATCCTTTTTCTTGCCTCTTCCAGCTTCTAGAGGCTGCCTGCATTTCTTGGTCTATCTGTAGTCCCTTTTCTCCATCTCCAAAGCCAGCAATGTACTGTCTTCAAACCTATCTTTCTCTCTCTTGCCTCCCCTTTTCACTTATAAGGACCCTTGAGGTTATATTGGGCCCACTTAGATAATCCAGGGTAATCCCCCTAGCTCAAGATCCCTAGCTTAATCACATCTGCAAAGTAGATGTAGAGGTAACTTATTCTCAGGTCCCAAGGATTAGGGGACAGACATTTTAGGATGTAGCCCTTTTTCTGCCCACTGCAGGCCTGTTAATTAAACCATGTTAGAAACTTGACCTGGCTGAGTCATGGGTAGGGACTGTTTGTAACACGGGGGCTGGGGGTGTCTTATCTTGTGAGCATCAGAGAGAGCCTAAAGATGGGAAACCCCTCCAGAGGCTGATAGTCCAGGATGGAGAAGAAGAGGTTCAAATGAAGCAGGTGGTTTTGCAGATGGAGCAGACAAGTGGACTTGAGAAAGCTGTGGAGACCTGGAGAAAGACCTTTCTAGAAGTCTAGGGCAGAACAGAAAAGGAAAATGGAGTGGAAGGGACATGTTTCTTATTTGCTTATTGGTTGATTTTGCTTTATCTTTTCTAATAAAATCAAGGGCTTCGGTGTGATTTTGCTTGGAGGGGACAAGACAATGGATGAAAAGGGAGATCTTGAGGGATTAAAGACTGAACGAAGATTATGTAATTCTTTCACTTAAAAAGCGAACTCACGGGCCCCGAGATCATGACCTGAGCCAAAGTCGGACGCTCAACCGTGTTTGAGGAGACTCTCAGCTAGAGAACCTCCTTTGTTTTCTTTTATTCTGGCCAAAACTTCTGGCTCTAAGATAACAAATTCAGGAGAGGGTATTTCTAAAGAGCATTCACCCAATATCGAGTTGAGAAAAAGCAAGTTCTTCTTATAGATATTATTTCAAATCTTTTTGTATTGGTTTCTTCAAAAAAATATGAGCTAACGGTAACGGGAGCCCTCTGGTTCCAATGCTATGATAACATCAGAGCTGGATGACCAGTTTACTTTATGAAACCACCTCAGACACATTTCATATTGGTGGGAAGAGCTCTGGAATTGGAATTGAAGACCCAGGCTCAGGACTTAGCTCCACACACACACCTTTGTGACCTTGGATAGATCACTTATTCTTGTAGCCTTGGCTTCCTCTCTGTGAAACAAGAATAATTATAATACATGCCTGCTTACCTCACAGTGTTGTTACGAGAGAATCAGTTGAAATCGTCCACAAAGAGCTCTATAATTGGGAAAGCACCATACAATTATGGGCACTATTAATTTTTTCATGCCCAGACACTTATTCTGTTATTTTTCCTGAATATCACACTCTATCCCATCCCTAAGTGAGGAAATGAGTTTGGGGCAAAGCCAGGTAAGTTTCACCTGGCCATCAGGGAAGGCGGAGAAAGAAAGTTGTGGCAATTGCTCCCCAACTCCTTTCTCAGAAGGGCCCTGCAACTCCTGCTTCAACCCCCACCCCTCCCCGGGGCTCTCTGCCCTCCAGGGGCTTACAGTCCAGGCGGACAGGGGGGAAAGAGAAGTGACAATTGCAGAGATTGGGCAAGTGTTGCAGATGTCTGAATCTGGGAGAGGGAGAGCAGATCCCTCCAGAACAAGAATCTGACGCTGAGGACTGGTGGTCGGGGCTGGCTTTTTAGGGACGTGACCATACACTGAATTCAAACAAACAAGCGGGTAGGCAAAGGGGAAAGGGCACTTCACGTGGAAGAAACAGCAGGTGCAATGGTGCAGAGGTTTTCAGCCATAGGGTGGGTTGGGGAGGGTTGGACCACATGGTCAGATTCGCAAGGCTGTGGCGAGCTCATGCTTTTATCTCATGGGCTTTGCAAAGCCCAAAGCCCATCTCAGTTTGCTCTTCTCTGGCCTGAGGGTCCCACAGACTGCCTCTGTTCCCTGGAATACAACTCCATACGGTTATGGCACTCCAGGAGCTCCCAACAGCTGGCCAGCCAACCGTGGCTCCTTTTCCATAGAAGGCTTGGGTTGCAGCCTCTTCTCCTGGAATACATCTACCTTGGAAACAGCCGTCTGCCATGAAAGAGTTTCTCACTGAAGGCAATTTTGTTATTAGGGAAAAGAAAGCCCCTGTCCTCCCTTCCTCTGCCAACTCCCTGACATGAGTCCGTGTCATTAGCTACTGCTTTGGCAGTTTTATTATGGAAATGACATATTGAAATACAAATTGGGATGTGTACAGTGTAATTACTAATACTGCATATTCATTTCCTCCCTTTGTTACTGCTGAGTCCCCATAAAGCCCCCTCACCCCCGGCCCCATTGCTTGTGCTTCTTGTCTCTTTTCTTCCGAGGGCCAGGCGGGGCTGCAGGGGGCGGGGGTTGGGGGGGGTGGTGGGGGTGGAAATACAGCCAGAGGAAGTACCTGCCTTCCCTGAGAAGGGCTATTTTTGTGACAATACTGAGCTGACGTAGCAGTCCGGGCCTCTGAGGTCCAAGGGCTTCCCAGCTCTTCCCAAACAGCTCGCAGACGGAGCCAGACACGGGAAGTCCCAGGCAGGGGACCTTTCTAAAAAGTTAAATGCAACAAAACAAGCACTTTCAGTGATCTGGGGGTCGATGCTCCAGGCTGAGCTGTGCTATCCCTCCAGGACTGCTTACCTCTCTTCCCTCAGCGCCTCCTCAGGAGAGCCTGGTTACGTAAGTTGGCCAACCTGACCACCTGCTAGAGCTGCACAATCAGGCATTGAGGGATGTGTAGCCTGTCCAGTCTCCCTTGATGGCTTTGGTTTCTGTCCCTCCCCAGGGAAGGACTGTGCCGTGAACACACCTGACTATGAGACATGAATGGCTAAGAGAGTGGGTTCTGGGTTCTCATCTTGCCTCTGTCGCTTAGCAGCTGTACCACTCTGGGTAAATTTGCTGAATTCGTTTGTATCTCAATGTCCCCACCTGTAAAGTAAGGCTACCAGAAGTTCCCATTTCATACAGGTGTTATGAGGATTACATACCTAAATGTAGATAAGATATGTAGAACAGAACTACTGGACTGTAGACTTATTGCATTGACGGCCTCAGTTAATGTCCTCTCTGCATCAGGCCCTTTGCAATGTGGCTTTGTAGGGGCTCCCATCGGGAATAAGAATCTACTCTCCCACTCCTTGAAACAGAGCCAGCTTCTTTCTTTGTTTGGCCAGCAGAAATGACAGTGGGCCACTTTTGAGCCTACGCCCCAAGTAGTCTTACTTCTGTCCTGTTGGAATCCTGCCTCTGCCATTAGAACAAGCCCAGTCTTGCCTACTGGATAAGAGACTAAATGAAGCAGAGCTGAGTTAGCCCTATTGTTCTAGCTGAGGCCCCAGACATGTGAGAAAGCCCAACCATGATCAATGAGTCAACCCACAGGCAACCCACAACTAACCACAGGAGCATGAGTGAGGCCATCATAGACCAGAAGAACCACTTAGCCAACCCACAGACTTAAGAGCTAAATACATGCTTATTATTTTAAGCCACTAAATTTTGGGGTCGTTTGTTACGCAGCAACAACTAACCGATGCATGTAGCAAACTATTATTGTACTTTCTCCTTCCTCCCATACTTACTATCTATATGCCTTGATCCATTATTATCTGGACTAAAGACCCCATGGACAGGTAGAGAGGAAGATATTGGGGCAAGGGGATACGCCCTGGAGAGAGACAAACAAAGTTCAAATCTCAGCCCTGGCATGTATAGAGATAGGACATTTTGCAAGTCATTTCTGTTCCATTACTTGGGAATAATACTTTCTATCATGCAGGATATAATATGGATAAAGTAATGGATGGGGAAGAGTCTGGTACCCAGACTCTCCTCTTTCCTGAGGAAGTTCAGTGTCTTATGAATAAAGTAACATTCAATACATGATGATTGAAATAATACTTTTCTTGACTAGGTTGAGCTGTTAAACTCAATTACCTGATGCTCTAAGCAAAGACCCAGGTCATAGACCCATTCAAAAGCACAAGAGAAGTATTCTCCAATTAGCCAAAGATAGTAATCCAAATACTAATAAACAACAGAAATCCATGCCATTTGCTTAGTGTTTATGAAGCACTTTCATGCATACATGGTTGAACCTCACAGTGACTCTGTAGAACCCCTGAGGACCAGCACTGTTCCCACTGCATAGCTTCCAAGGAAATTGTTGAGGTCAGTGATTTATCTTTTGATACACAGTGGGTGAGTGGCAAGGCTGGGACTCCAAGGGCCCATGTTGTCCCCAGTATGCGAGCTGTTACAGCACTTATGACCCATGAGGAGTCCCACTAACGGGAAATTAATTCCTGATAATCTGTTTATTGAATGCATATAGCTTAAAATGAAATGTTCCTGATCTCCTAGAAATAACTCAGACCTCACCTTTGCTCAATGCTGGGGTCTTGGGCTCTTTCAGTCCAGGAGCCTTTTTTTTTCTGGGGTGAAAAACCTCTCCTTGTCCTCATCACTTACTTCTAGGAAATAAAAGGACCCACAACGGTTCTCAAGGAAAACTAACCAAGTTAAACTCTGAGGCTGACATGTGGGCAGCCAGCCTAGTGCACTGAGGGTCCTTCCTTCAGCAGTTGCTGGAAGTGGCCTCCCAAACACCATCGGACAATGTCCCAGCCATTGAGTCCTTCAAGGATTCATGTATTTCTTGAATAAAGATGATCAGTTCCTTTCTAGAAGGACAGTAGGAAAGATAGGGCGACTCTCTTTCTTCCCCGCAATTTCAGACAGCAGATGCAGAAACCTCCTCAGCAGATGCAGATGGACACATTTCTGTCCTGGGTGAGATAGGGGGTTGAAAAGTAGGCATAGGAGATATAAAATGTCAGGGAAACAGTAAGTGCAGTTCTTGATTTCCAGGAGCTCAAAATCCAAAAGGGTCCTGGGAAATGCCCTTCTGGGGAAGCTGTCTCCAGGAAATTGGTCAAAAGTTAAAAAGCCATTTGTATAAAGATATTTATAGCGGTGTGATTCAGAATGATGAAAATCTGGAAATTGCCCACATGCCCAACCAAACAGGGTCAGTTAAGCAAAGTTTGCTTTGTCAAACTAATGAGACATTACTTCACCATCAACAAGGATAATAGTGAAGTCCAAGTGGATGCATGGAGAGATGTGCAGAGGAAATAGTATCAGGTAAAGGAAGAACCTAGAAACAGCTTGCAGGCCTTGGTGACATGTGTGTAAAATCTTAGGTGCACAGTGATAGTGACTGTAGAAAAGCATTACAGAATAAAAATGGTTGTTTTAAGGTAGATGGGCATGATTGTAATTTTCTGGTCATGTTAGCTTACTATACAATGAAGAATCTAGAAAGTAGCATGAGAGGGACAGGCACGTCATCTGGCTTTCAGAACACTATGCAGAACACCAACAGTACACAGCAGTGGGGGAGTTAGGAAAAGCTGTGGGCGTCATTATGCGTAGCTTAACGATGGATGACAGCTGAGCCGGCACTCCTAGGAACATTTCTGGGGACCCCCGAAACACGAAGCCATACTCAAAGAACATTAGCAGTACCTATGATGGAATTTCAGACATGGGGCCAGCATGTTGGGGGAGAGTTTGGGAGGGCAGGGAGGTCTCTTTGGTGCCCTTGAGTTCACATCAGTGACTTACCTGCATCATGTAGAAGGCTGGTCCTCAAGCTACATTCAAGTTTTTTGTTTTGTTTTGTGTTTAAATATAAACAGCAAACACTACACAACGATGAGGAAGAACAAAGGCGAGCTGGACATCCCATTTGCTTCAAAGAAGCCAAGTTCATTATCAGTGTGTTCATTGTGGGGCATTTCTGAGGATTAAAGGGAGGCCAGTGAGTCTATCCCCTCTTAACTCTTTCTGTAGCCTGTGGTTAGTCCCCCAAAATGTAGAGCCTGAGACTCAATCCATCTGTTCTCAAACTTCAGTCTGAGATGTACTTTGGATTCATAAATATGCAGATTCCAGGTTCCCACTACCTGATTCTGACTCAGACCACAAACTGTGTGTCAGCAAGCCTGTTATGTGATGCTAATGAGTGTGGTCCTAGGACCATACTTTGAGAAGCACTCAGCTCGAACACTTCAATTTATTTAAAAGTTTAAAACTGAACCCAGCCCTTACCACCCTGTTTGGCTCCTTGAAGGCTTGTGGGCCATTTTCCTACTTTAGTGGGGAAATGAGAGGGAGGAGAGAGAACAGAAGAACACAGGATGCTGAGGAAGAGGGGGCAGGTCCCTCTCCCCCAGTGGAGAAGTCAACACCAGAAAGCCAAGGGCTTTGTACCCAACTTTACTGATGCCATCTCTGCCACCATTGGCCAATGATGTACAATGTCGGCCATCTTATTAAGAATGGATTGGGGGTGTGTGTGCATGGACACTTGTGTGTGAGTTTAGGGACTCAGGCTGGGATGAGAAAAGAAATGGAATGGGGGTTTGATCCTCTTTGATCTAACCCTAAAGGTGCTCACAGAGATGAAGAGACATCTTCATCTAATATTACAAATTATTATAATAAAATAATGGAAAGTGCCCCAAAAGGAGTAATACGAGTATTGTGGGAACCAGGCAGAGAAGGGAATGAATGACTAATAACTCTGTGTGGGGGGAGGGGGAGGGGAGGGCTCGCAGGATGATTAGTTGATGACCTACCACAGACCAGCATGGTAAACAGTAATTTCATCTTCACAACAGTGTTGCAAAAGGAGGTATTCTTTTTATATGGATGAATGTGGATCTCAGGAAGATCGGTTGTATATCCAGGATCGGACAGCACAACTTGGACGCAGCTCTGTCCAACTCTGAAATACGAGGTGTGATTTCCCCCTAGGATTCATTTGGCTGTAATCTTGGGTGAGTCACTTCCCCTCAGGTTCCTCACCCGTGAAAGCAGGGTTGGGCCCCCTGTGTGGTACAGATCTCCTCCCCAGCCCAGAGCAGGGAGGGGCCAACAAAGATCTCATGTGCAGAATCGCCTTCCTGAAAGAAAGGAGGATCCTGCATTCTGAGAGGGCCCTTTGCCTTCCCAGGACCTGTCATCACGAGACAGGACACCCCCTATGCCCCGCCAGGCTTTTGAGCTACGACTCTCAGACCTCAACAGGAGGTGAGCATGGCCATTCCAAAGTTGGGAATACTTCAGCGAGTCCCAGGGAAACAGGGCATTTCTCTTTCTGATTTCATGCTTTGACTCCTGATCTCCCATCTCTGTTAGAAAATTTACTGCTCCTCAGTGCAGTGTGGGATAGAGGATGTCTTCTTTATTAGCAGTTAAAAGATCTTCTTTTTGGCCACTGGTGGCCCCAGCAGCCCAGGGTGGTCACAAAATAAATGGGCCGGGAGGAAGACAGCAAGGCGGGGGTCCTCTCGGGGAAGTCCCGGGAGGACCACACATCAGGCTTAACCTCCCATAGCGTAAATGCAAACACAAGGAAAATCATCCCTGGGTGGTGTCAAATCCCTGGCTCAAGGCTGTTGGGAAGAGAAAAGACACCCCGTCATGTCCCTGGAAGCTAACAGGTCACCAGAAATCCTCTCCTGCCACAAAGCTGTGCCCAAATCCCACCCCAGGAACAGGGCTGCTCATGGGCCCCCAGAGTGTCCTACCACAAGCACAGAGCAAAGGACGTGGAGACTGATCATCCCCTTCCTGGGGCGGCAGCCATGGACAGAGCCCAGGGTCACAAAGGGCTCCAGGGGGCCACTCCAGCAACAGCCCTAGTAACAGTTAACCTCCAGTAATAGAGGTGTTACCGCTTGGGTGCTGCACATGAGCTCTGCGTGGGGGGGGGGGGGGGAACACTGGTGGCCGAGCCCTAGCCTTTGGTCCATAGTTATTTGTCCAGTCTTCCCAGCCAGCCTACCAGCTCTAGGGGACACTGTGTGATGCTTTGACACCCAGAATGACCAAGTGTTTTAGACCAAATATTTCCCACCTGTGGAAATAGGCAGACCAGCTCTGCCTATTCTCAAACCACGAGACGCAAAGCAAAGCACATTCGTCCGATTCTCCATACAGGTCAGGAGAGCTTTGGCTTCTATTAGTAACAGGAGCAAAGGCTTCCTAGACACTTTTATGTGAGTTGTCTTATTTATTTCTTAAAGTAACCCGGTGTGGTGGATACCCGTTATTATTCCTTTTTTACAGATGAACAAACTGAGGCTTAGCGTAGTAAGTGGTGAAGCACGATCAGCACCAAGGCCATTTGGCTCCTGAGCCTGGGCTCTGGACCCCCCACCGAGGGGCAGATCCTGGGCTCCTCCCAGAGTTAGGAAAAATCCATCACGCCTTCCATCCGACGATGACCAGCCGGTGCGAAGTGTTCAGGGGTCCTCTCCCTCTTGGGAAAAGAGGAAGCAGTTACTCCAGAAATCACGGGGCACATGTTAATGGGGGGGGGGGGGCAGGGAGAGCTGGACTGGGTGGGGGAGGGGAGAACACATGTTTAGCACCAGGAGGCCACTTGGGATCCAGCCACCTTGGCTTGGCAGCCTCTGTAGACCCCTGGATGCTGATCCCACTCAGAGCGTAGGTCCCGGCCTTTCCCTTGGCAACTTGCTCTCCTCCTGCAACTTATTCTGAGCTAAGTGTTCTAATGGGCTGCTGGCTGCCCCTAAGTCCCCTGTTTCCTCCTTTCAGTCAAACACTTTCACGGGGCCTTTTAGAAGTAAAGATGTGAAGTGTTGGGGATTTGTGGCACCACAGGAGGTCTGAGGGAAGATCTCAGACTGAACCCTGCAGGTTGCCACCCAGCCTGGGGATCCTCATATTCAAGGGGCAGAAAAAAACCTTGTGGGGTGTGGCCAAGATATGGAAACAACCCAAGAGTCGTAGACAGAGTAGATAAAGAAAATGTGTTGTATTTTGTGTGTGCATGTATTATATATATATATATATATATACACACACATATATACATTATATATGTGTATATATACACATATATAGTTTATATATATAATGTATATATATACATATGTGTATATATATAGTTTATATATATATATAATGTGTATATATACACATATATAATGTATATATGTATAGATACATATATATAATGTCTACAATGTATATATGTATCTATATATATAAGGTATACAATGTATGTGTATATACATATATACAATGTATACAATGTATATATATGTATAGGTACATATATACAATGTATACAATGTATATATACGTATATATAATGTATACAATGTATATATGTATCTATACAGATATAATGCATATATGTATATATACATATGTATATTATATATACATAGTTATTATATATATTATTTGTATATAAGCACACACACATACAGAATGGAATATTATTCAGCCTTCAAAAAGAAGGAAATCCTGCTTTTTGAGACAACATGGATGAATCTGGAGGACATTATGCTAAACTGAAATAAGCCAGACAGAGAAAGACAAAGAGTCCATGGTCTCACTGACATTGGAATCTTAAAAAAAGCCAAACCCCTAGTAACAGAGAGTAGGCTGGTGGTTACCAGGGCTGGAGCAGGCACAGGAGACGGGGGAGGTTAGTCAAAAGGTACAGACTTTCGGGGCGCCTGGGTGGCTCAGTCGGTTAAGCCTCCGACTTTGGCTCAGGTCACGATCTCGCAGTCCGTGAGTTCGAGCCCCGCGTCGGGCTCTGGGCTGATGGCTCGGAGCCTGGAGCCTGTTTCCGATTCTGTGTCTCCCTCTCTCTCTGCCCCTCCCCCGTTCGTGCTCTGTCTTTCTCTGTCCCAAAAATAAATAAACGTTAAAAAAAAATTAAAAAACAAAACAAAAAAAGGTACAGACTTTCAGCTATAAAATGCATATGTTCTGGAGACCTAACGTACAGCGTGGCGATTAGAGTTGATAATACCGAATCCTGTATTTGAAATGTGCTAAGAGAGCAGAGCTCAGGAGGTCTCACCACACCCCCACACAGAGAGAAGTGTGTGAGGTGATGGATACGTTAATTGGCTTGATTGTGGTTGTCATTTCACAGTGCACATGTGTATCAAAACATCGAGCTGTACCGCGATATCTACAGTTCACATTTGTCAATCGTATCTCAATAAAGCTGGAAGGAAAAAAAGTGGCATCTGCTTGGAGAGCTATCCCAAATAAGAGATTAGAGAGTGGGACTGGGGACGGCAGGGAGAGGGCCTGGATACACTCCCCGGGCAGGCGCACGTCCGCCTAAGCGAGGAAAGCACGGGAGACTGTTTTCTTGTTGTTGCTGTTATTAATTTTCTCACAGGGGTTTCCCGAGGATGGGGTCAAGCATGATGCCACGCGCTCTCCTGTCCATGGGCTAAAGTAAACCTCCTGACCACCTGGGGAGTAGATGCCTGCAGTTAATTAGTGTCCCGACACCACAGATGAGAAATTAGGCTCAGCAGAGTTAAGTAACTGGTTGAATGCGGCTGAGTTAGCATGTGGGAGAACTGAGGTTCCTGCCCACATCTGGCTGCAAAGTCCACACTCTTAACCATTAAGTGCATCCTCTCCCCCACCCTTGAGAAGGATTGGTGAGCTCCCCATTCCCAGAGGTATGCAAGGGATGCTGTCACTTGCCTGATCACAGGAGTCACCCGAGATGCTCCAGCAGCCCAGGCCTCACCCCAGAACCACAGCCGAATCTCTGGGGAGGGCCCCAGAGCCTGTGTTTGGGAATGTGGAAGCTGGCTTTACGGGAGTCCTTCCCTGAAAGGAGGCTGGACCAGATGTCCTCTCAGGGTTCCCAACTTCTGTGTGGCCTGAGATTCTGTGATTCTACTTTTAGGGCAGGTCTTTCCTGAATCGATGTGTCAGACTTTCTGGCACCTTCTGATGGCTCCAGGGCACCTGAGCTGTCTTCAGAGCTGCCCTGATGCTCCAGAGATATGTGTGTGGAGCAGGGCTGGGAAGAGCCCGGGGGGGGGGGGGGGGTGGGCAGGAGGCAGTAGAGGGAAGCCACATTCGCTGAGTGGGAGGGGACGAAATGAGGTGAAGAAAGCCTTTCATTTCTGAGGGGCAATGGCTGATCCTCTCCACCCGGAGGCCAACAGCTGGGAGGCTGGTCTTTGTTACCGCCCTTCCTTGCAGAAAAGTTATCCCTTATCAGAGAGTATGGACAGACAGAAGGAGGTTTCCATGGGCCATTTCCCCCACTGCTTTGGGGGGATGGAAGGTGGCTTTTGGGGAAAGGGTAGAGGAGATGCTGTAGGGAACCCCCACAGGTCCCAAACGGTGGGAGTGGTTGTGGAGCCTTCAGGAGTGCCCATGCTTCTTCTGTGTCGGGCACTGTGCTGAGTCCCTGCATGCGGCCTCTCAAGCCATCCTCACGAAAGTCCCAGGAGCACGGCCACTGCTGTCATTTGCCAGAAGAGTTAAGGGAGTCAATTAGGGAGTGAGGTTACTTGTCTCCAGCCCCACATTGACTAGCAGAGCCTTCAGATCTCCTCAATGGTGAGGCCACACTCCAACCAGCTCCCAGAGGACTTCAGTGTTTATTTATTTATTTATTTTCTTTTGAGAGGGAGAGAGAGGGGGAGAAGAGCAGAGGGGGCGGGGGGGGGGGAGAGAGAGAGAGAGAGAGAGAGAGAGAGAGAGAGAATGAATCTCAAGCAGGCTCTATGCTCTGTGCAGAGCCCGACACGGAGCCCCATGTGGGGCTCGATCCCATGACCCTGGGATCATGACCTGAGTCAAAATCAAGAGTCAGACACTCAACCGACTGAGCCACCCAGGCGCCCCTAGTGATTCTTAACTTCATTTTGTATTATTGACTTTTGTTGACAATGTGCCCAAAGCTATTATTTTGTCCTAACAGCTAATGATCAATGATATTCATTATTTACCTAATCCTGCTCTGGTGCTTTACATGTACTGATCCATTTAGTCCTGGCAACAACCCTACAGGGTATTATCATTATCTCCATTTAGCAGATGAGAAAACAGAGCCTTGAAAAGGTTGAGTAACTTGTGCCAAAGGCTGTAAACTGGTATAACCAAGTTTCAATCTCAGTGTTTGACTCTGAAGTTTACACTATTAACCATTATTCTACACTGCCTTATTCCAGAGAAGTACGGACTTTGCCCGCCCCCAACCCTCTACACAGGGAATTTGGGGCTCTCCTGAAATCCTCTTTTGGGGTCTGGCTCTCGGTTAACAATACCCAAGGATCAATTTAAAAAAAAAAATCAAAACTTGGGCGCCTGGGTGGCTCCGTCGGTTAAGCGTCTGACTTTGGCTCAGGTCATGATCTCACTGTTCGTGATTTCGAGCCCCATGTGGGGCTCTGTGCTGACAGCTCGGAGCCTGGAGCCTGCTTTGGATTCTGTGTCTCCCTCTCTCTCTCTCTGCCCCTCCCTCCCTCACGCTCTGTCTCTCAAAAAAAAAACAAAACGCTTAAAAAAAAAATCAAAAGTCAACGATTTGGCTTTATGGTTCCAGGAAGACCATGTACTGGAAGACGGGAGTGAAGGCCTAGGGCCTTTGGCCAGGCTGCTCTGAAGCTTGCCTTTGCCCCTTTGCCAATTCTAGATTCTGGGGTCTCCTCCAAGGCTGGGGAGAGGTCACGTCCTGCTGCGCTTCGCTTTCTGAATGACCATGCCATTGGGCAGCTCCGTCTCCTCCCTGGTCCCTTGCCCTGAAGTTACTGGGCTTGTATTTGCCTTTCTGGTAAGATGTGATCCAGGGGTCCGGTCCGGGGTGGGGTGGGGGGGGGGCGGGTATCTGGGAGTGCAGCAGGTGGAGGAAATACTGCAACTAGATCACAGGTGTCTGTAATTTTTGTTTACATCACAATCACCTGTTCAAGAGCCGATCGCTGGGACCCACCTCCAAGGATTCTGATTAAATGTGTCTGAGGTGGGTTTTTTTAAATTTTCTTTTTTTCAAATTTTATTTAAATTCAAATTAGTTAACATAGTGTAATAAGTGTTTCAGGAGTAGAATTTAGTGATCCTTCACTTATATAGGACACCCAGTGCTCATCACAGTAAGTATTCTCCTTAATACCCCTCCCCCATTCAGCCTAGCCACCCAACACCCCTCCAGCAACCCTCAGTTTGTTCTCTGTATTTAAGAGTCTCTTATGGTTTGCCTGCCTCTCTGTTTTTATCTCATTTTTCTTTTCCTTTCCTTATGTTCATCTGTTTTGTTTCTTAAATTCCACATATGAGTGAAATCATATGATACTTGTCTTTCTCAGACTGACTTATTTCACTTAGCGTAATACCCTCTAGTTCCATCCACGTTGTTGCAAGTGGCAAGATTTCATTCTTTTTAGGCCTCAGGAGTTTCATAAAGGCCCATTGACAAAGGCTGACCAAGGTCAGAGTCCACATTATCCGCCCAGCCCGCAGTTGTAATCAAGAGAAGGACTCTCCGGTGAATTCTATGCGTGCCTGGGGCAGTGGCACAGGTGTGGAGTCCCAGAGGGACAGGGCAGGGGCTCCTGGGCTTGGATCCTGAGCAGGACGAAAGGAGAGGGAGTCCCTGGGACTTCTTTACACCTGCTCCTCCCTGATTCTGAGCAGTGGCCTGTCCTTCCCCTCTCCCCTGCCTCCACTTACCGGCCTTCACCCAGCCTCTCCTGAGTCTCTGCTCTGAGCTTTGCAAGCTGCTGGGGGATGCAAGACTGAATTTGATAGGGCAAGACATGGTTCCTGGCCTCAAGGGACCCAGAGTCTAGTTGAGAAGGTGGACAAGCCAAGCGAGAAATGTCAATGAACTTGGGACATTGAAACCAGGGGACTGTGGGAGCACAGAGCACAGCCCAGGGAAAGAGGGTGTGGGGGAGGGAGGTGGTTCCGAGTGAGAGGCCACAGTGGCGGGGAACCTGCCAGGTAGGGTGACTAACCCACCAGTTTGCCAGGGATGAGGGGGGTTTCACTTTCAGTGAAAGTCCTGGGCAGACCCTACAGGGAGGGCAGGTTGAGGTCATCTTCGGAAGGACCTGAGAGCTTCCCCGAGGCACAGAAGAATCCTTCAAGACACCAGACTCTCTCTCCAGCAGACAGGAGGTGAAAGATAGCTGGGGAGTCTGGAGGTTTGGGACCCACTTCTGAATACTCTGGCCTCTTTCACAAACTTTGAAAGGTCCATTGAAAGACAGAGGGCTGGACCAGATCACCTCAAGTTTCAAGTAAACAGATGAATTACACTCTATGACGCCGTAGGAGGAATGGCAACCAAATTCCTTCTTAATTGAGCTCTTCCTGTGCGACAGGACTGTGGTCAAGTGTCTAAGAGAGACGGTCTTATTTATTCCCCGTAACTTCCCTCCGAGGCAGATTTCATCACTCCCATTGGACGGATGAGAAGACAGAGGCACAGAGGGAGCAGATCATCTGCCCCTTAACTGAGGAATAAATAAAGATCCACGGAATATTTTCTCTAACTGGTTGATGTGAAACACCCCAACGTTTTAAACAATGCTCACCTGTCACAGAATGTAGAACCAGAAATGAGGAAATGACTTAAGTCAAGGCACAACATTAAAAAAAAAAAAAAAAAAAGACAAATCCAGCAGAGGGGGTCAAAATGAATCTTAGTGTTTTAAGTTGCATCCTGAATGTCTAAGGTGAACCAAGAAGCTAGAGCCTCTGCAAGCCTGTTTTCCCAGGTGGAAAGGTGCTTTCTGGTTGGAGAGGAAAAGTAGCATTTGAAAAAAGAATGAAAGATCAGTTGCATTTCTGGAACACGGTGAATAACAAAGGGGGCCTCTGTCGTTCTCTGGGTCCGGCAAGGTGACACTGCTAATCCTAAAATCTATCCCGCAACCACCCGGCCAGGGAGAGGCCCCTGTCCCCCAAGCCCTCACCAGATAGTCACACAGGTTCAGTCGGAAGACGAGGGTAACCTTCCCTTGGTAGTGGCCCTTCTTTCTGGAAGGAGGGCTCACAGCAGCGTTTTCCAAACTTTCTGACTACAACCCGCGGTTAAGAAATACATTTTCTGGGGCGCCTGGGTGGCGCAGTCGGTTGAGCGTCCGACTTCAGCCAGGTCACGATCTCGCGGTCCGTGAGTTCGAGCCCCGCGTCGGGCTCTGGGCTGATGGCTCAGAGCTTGGAGCCTGTTTCCGATTCTGTGTCTCCCTCTCTCTCTGCCCCTCCCCCGTTCATGCTCTGTCTCTCTCTGTCCCAAAAATAAATAAATGTTGAAAAAAAAAATCTTAAAAAAAAAAAAAAAAAAAAAAGAAATACATTTTCTGTCACGACCCAGCACAGACTTGCGTGTATATGTGTTTCAGAAAACAATACCTAACTGTACTGAATGCAGTGCACTCTTGTTTTTCATTCTAGCCAAATTCGTTTTAAAGCTGGTCGTGACCAGCTGAATTGATTTCACTAACCGCTAATGGTTTATGATCCGCAGTTTAAAAAACCTCCAGCCTGGTGAGAAGGGCCAAGGAAACCGAGCAGGAGGTGTTAATGACGGAATTTACGCTGCAATCACTACCTCTACCATTGTGCCTTTGAATGATGTTTTGTGTTTACCCCACATTCATCCAGTTGGCGTGTTTCTCAAACCGTTGTTCCATGGATCACCTTTATTCCAGATTTTTAGTAGATGTTTTTCTCCAAAGTGGTCCTATGGTCAGACAAGTTTGGAAAATGATAAATACCATAGCCACACCTGACACGTCACGATGCATCTAGATGTTCAAGGCTCTGAGAAGGTCTGCTGTGAAGGAACCAGTCTAACTCTATTTATCCAGCCTTTTCCGGACTATTTTGGCCACAGAGCCACTGATTCCCTTATGGCAACACTGGTGCTCCCCAGAAACCAGTCAGGGCCTGGCTACTTCATATTTTCCTTTGTGAGCCTTACCCTATCCCTGTGAGGCCAGAGAGGCAGGTGTTAGGGGAATGCTGATGGAAAAGACAGTTCACCTACTTGTCTGCTTCCCCACATGGAAGGGGGGCCAGAGCAGGGCCAGACCCAGGCCTTCTTACTCTCAGTCAGATGGGGGAGCCCTCAGACAGTCCTATGCTCCTGAAGGGCTACTTTCTGGAAGGGCAGAGAAAATCCCTCTGTCCTGACATGTATGCAGGGACAGTGGAAGGGTGCTGCGTGTCCCAGGAGTTCAAAGCTTAGCCTGAAGTCCCTTTAGCTCTTTAATCTCCCTGAAGGCAGGAAGGAGATGGGGGCCTTGTCACCTCCTTCCCTCCACTCCTGAACAGGGGTTAAGCACCTCGCCAGTCATTGTGCGGACAGAACAGCCACCTACTCCCCGAACTTCTAGCTCTTGTTACAGTTCAGATCAACCTTGGCTGAGGACCCCGTGTTCAGATTTGTGAAACAGCTCTGCTGGTTTCTTTTGTTACTTATCTTGGAAAATGTCATTTGTTTCTCTAGATACAAAAGAAACGCAGAGATATATAATAACATTTTTTTCTCCTAAAAAATGAAGAAATTTCTTCTTTTTTATTATTTTTTATTTTATTATTAAAATAATAATTAAAATAATTAAAATAATTTTATTATTTTTTTTTTGAGAGAGAAAGAGAGAGAGAGAGAGAGAGAGAGAGAGAGAGGGAGAGAGGGAGAATCCCAAGCAGGCACCATGGTGTCAGCACAGAGCCCAATGCAGGGCTTGACCTGCATTTTTTTTTAAATGATGCTTCGGGGGCTAATCGTGCACGCCTGAGCACGTGCGTGTAGGCTAGAATCCTAGATGAGGAGCTGCTGGCATAGTCAAGGCACAGACACGGCTGTAGGTGGTGTTAGGGGCTACCTGGTGGCTCTACTCTGGTGGGGGGATCCCAGGGAGACATGTGGGGTTTCCCTTTCCCATCGGAAGGTTTGTCCAGCCAGCTTCATGCATCGACACTGGACTCAGGAAACATGGGGTGTGGTTCTGCCCTGTCTTAAACCAGCTCTGTGACCCTAGGTAAGATACATATCTAACCCGGATGTGTCCCTGCCTTTGTAAAATCAGGGTGTTGGAGTACAAGCTGTGGGGACCCACCCGCTTCTTACTCTTTATGAATCTATGTTCTCGGTGAGTTTTCCAGTGGTGGGGAAGGGCGGCACTAACCTCGTCTTCCCTCCATTCTGGAGACACTTCTCATTTAGCACCTGGTCTTTGGCCTTGTTCTTTGGGAGAGGCCAACTGAGCCATGTGGCTCGCCCCTATTATCTCCTTCCACAAAAATAGGATCTCCACGTGGACTGGGATTTAGTGGGTCTCCGTCACCTCTGTACTCCAGCATCTGGAGCAGCACCGTCAGCAGAAGTAACTAAGGTACTCTGAATTATTCCTTCCTTATCAATGACAACATCGAGGCTCAGAGGGATGGAGTCATCCAAGATCTCTGTACTCAGTAGAAACAGTCTCAGTAGAAACAGGCGAGGTCTGTTTGACCCCATGCTGCCATTTCTCTACCCTGGGGGAGCTCACAGAATTCTGGAGGAGTCAGGACACGTGGCGATACACGTGGTAGCTAGAAAGACCAATAAGAAAGGAGCAAGACACTTGGTGGGGTGTATGCAGTGGTTCTGGGTGAAATACCGGTGGGGGGAAGGCGGAGGCAGGAGAGGGACAAATAGGGGAAAAAGAAAGTGGTTCTTTGTGGCAGTGTCTTTGCACAGTTTATAAGCCCCAATTACTTCCTGCTGCATCGCACGGGTTCCTTGTTTGACCCGAATGCCCTCCCACCCTCTCCAGAGACGCTCACATACAGCAAATATTTCTGGCCACCTAAGAATCAGGAGTAGATGCTTTCAGGTGCTATAGCTCATTTACATATCATTTCCAGATGAGAAAACTAAGGCCCAGAGACATTAAATAACTTGCCTAAAATCACAAAGCATGTAAGTTGCAAGGCTGAGACTCAAACTTTGTTTTTGACTCCTAGCCCAGTGCTCTTTTTTCTATAGTAGTGATTCTTCTTTTTTTTTTTTTTAATTTATGTAGAAAGAAAGAGAGCAAGTGGGGGAGGGGTTGAGAGAGAGAGAGAGAGAGAGCGAGAGAGCGAGAGAGCACGAGAGGATTCCAGGCAGGCTCCATGCTGTCAGCACAGAGCAAGATGTGGGGCTCAATTTCACCAATTGTGAGATAATGACCCGACCCGAAATCAAGAGTCAGATACTCAACCAACTGAGATACTCAGGTGCCCCTCATAGTAGTGATTCTTAACTTGAGGCAGACTGTGGGTCCCTTTGGGAATTTTCCCCCGGCTGTGCGTGAACTTTCTGTGTGTGTGCACTGGGGTTCACTCCCAATCCTATGATTTAGGGTGATGCCCAGACCTTGGTTAACTTGCTCTGCATTTCTTGAACTGTGAGGGACCCCTCACAGGAGCAGCTGTTTCACAAGAACCTATTAACACCCCCTGGAAGACAAAGGCAACTTAAAAGAGCTGGTTCATCACAGAGTCGGTCCCTTCGTTGCAGGGCCAAGCAGACCCGGAAACCATCAAAAGCTGAGGCTGGGAAACCCGGCTTCCTGCTTCTGGCCTCAATTCCCCGCCACCATCACCACCGAGACCACTAATAATAAGACCAAACCCAATACGTGCCCTCCCCAAGTCATTCTTCTCGTGGTTTATCTCCCTGCTTCCTGTTGATCTTAAAGGTGGCTTTATTTCACAGCCTCTGACTTCTGTTGACAGCCCACGGGCACCCCCGCCCCCCCGCCAGCTTGAGAGGAAACAGCATTGAAAAAGGACTAAGAGAAGATGGAAGGTGGGAAAGAGCAGGGTACTAAGGGTCAATGTCCCACCTCTCTTCATCCATTTTGCTGGAAAGGTGGGGGACTCTCTTCCCACCCTCCAGTGTGGCAGTCCCAGGGAACTCTGGTCCAGACGCTATCAAACACTGCCAGGGATAATCCTGGACGAATCTTGGCTATTGGTTTTGACAACTGTACCTACAGACTCACCAATGGTTGTAGGGATATGGAAGGCATCATTGCTCTCTGGACCTATGCAACCGGTAGAGGACTGGATCACAGGACATAGGATCCTTGGGGACAGTTAATGATAAATGCCCTTTCCCTCTCTGCCTCTGTCCCATGGAAAACCAAATGTCATTGGCCCATTTTTCTCGTTTACCCCCCAAATCCTTCTTCCAGCCATATTTGGAACTCCAACCCCTCCAAGAGATCTCCCTGGAGCCCTGCAGTGAAACTTAACTCTACCCTCATCCAATTTCTTAGCCTCCCTTTGCTATATTATTGTACATCTTCTTTGCTAGATTGTGAGCTCTTGGAGGGGTATGGATGACCACTGAATCACTCTTTAAAGTTTTTTTTTTTTTAAGTTTATTTATTTTGAGAGGGAAACAGCATGAGCAGAGGAGGGGCAGAGAGAGAGGGAGAGAGAGAATCTCAAGCAGACTCCACGCTATCAGCACAGAGCCCGACGTAGGGCTTGATCTCAGGAACCATGAGATCATGACCTGAGCCGAAATCCAGAGTCAGATGCTTAACTGACTGAGCCACCCAGGAGTCCTTTATCACTCTTTTTTAGAAATTGTACAACTAACATATGTTTGCTGTTTGGAAATAGAAAATTCCGGGAGCCCCCCCCCGCAAAAAAAAAAAAAAAAAAAAAAAAAAAAAAGGATAAAATTTATCCATGATGCCCCAGCTGGGACTTGTAGCATTTTGGTGATCTTTCCATTCTCCTATGCAGACACACACACTCACACACACCACATGCACTTAGAGTAGAATCTGTTCTATTTTGGATTCTCTAACTCCTTTTATGCCTGTTTAATAATCTTAAGATATTTTCATATCAACATTTTATTTCATTGGAAATCACCGCAGAGTGTCCTATCAGACAGTTGTATCACGTTTTTTGTTTTTTGTTTTTTTCCTACCAGTCTCCTATTGTTGGGCCTTTAGGTTGCGTGTAATTCTTTTTTTAGAAAACAGCTTGGGGGCTCCTCGGTGGTTCATTCGGTTGAGTGTCAGACTCTTGGTTTCAGCTCAGGTCATTATCTCACAAGTCATGAGTTTGAGTCCTGCATCGGGCTCTGCACTGACAGCGTGGAGCCTTCTTGGGATTCTCTGTCCCTCTCTCTCTTTCTGTCCCTCCCCCACTCTCTCTCTCTCTCTCTCTCTCTCTCAAAAGAAATAAACATTATAAATAGATTTATTAAGATATAATTTACATACCATACATTCATCATGTGAAGGTGAATGATTCAGGGATTTTTAGTATGTTTACAGAGTTCTGCAATCATTATCACTGTCTAATTTTAGAAAATTCTCATCTCCCCCAAAAGAAAGCTCACGGCCGTCAGCAGTCACCATATTCCCAGCTCCCAGAAACCTAATCTATACTCTGTATGGATTTTACTATCCATGAGATTTCATATAAATGGAATTGTACGATATGTGGCTTTATTCACTTATAATGTCACATATCACCACTTCTTATCTGCTGCTGAATGACATTTCACTGTATGGCTAATACCACAGTTTGTTTATACATCCGTCAGTTGATGGACACGAGTTGTTTCCACTTTTCGGCTATTATGCATAATGCTGGTGTGAACATTTGTAAGGTTTTATGTGAACGTATGTTTTCAACTTGGGGGGCATGTACCTAGGAGTGGAATCGGTGGATGGTAGGGGTAACTTCAAGTTTAACTTCTTTGAAGATTTGCCAAACTGTTTTCCAAAGTGGTTGGACCATTTTACATTTCCATTAGCAAAGTATGGATACTCCAATTTGTCCACCTCCTGGCCATCACTTATTTTTGTCCACCAAGTGGTTTTTAACACAAGACCTGTCCCTTGAATATAGGACCGGCTGAATCCACATTTGCTGGATTGATCATGCACTTGCCCCAAACAGAAACTTTTTGCTTCTCTGAAACTCATTTACACAATTCATTCCCCAAACACCAAGGCAGATCCAGCCTTTGTACTTGGAGTGGGGGAAGGCTTTGTGGGGGGGGGGGGCGGGAAGCGTTTGGGCTGGGAGACAGTTGTAAAGGCAGAGAGTGGCTTTGGGGGTACCACCAACCCCTTGAGACTTTGGTGCAATCACCCACGAAGCAAAGGCTGAGGACAGTAACCCACCTCACGAAATAACGCAAGTAAACTACTCGCCACAGTTTCCAGACACACAGTGGGTCCTTTTCCCCTTCTCCTCAGGGGGACGAAATGTTGGCTTCCGGATGAGCTGGGGAAGGACATGCCCCTCAAGGAAGGGATATGCAAGGACACAGGCATGACAGCACGCGGCTACGGTGAGGTCAGAAGGCGCAGCGTGGAAATAAAGCCAAGAGCCAACGGGGCCAGGTCCCCAAAGGGCTCCCGTGTGCAAAGGGAGTTTCATCTTTCCTCCACGGCACAGACTCTAGGCGGGGAGGGGACAGGACCACAGTTTGCGTGTTAAAGGTCTCCCTTTTCAGCAGGTGAGCTGCACTGAGGGGCTCCGACAGGAGGGCTGAGCAAGGGGGCTGCTGAAATGAACCCAGGCGAAAAATGAGAGGTCTAGACTAGCACCTGGACACTGGGAACAGCAAGAGGGACCCAAAGGGAGAGAGATTTAGGAGGGGGCGTCAATGGGATGTGACCGCCCCGTGGTCTCTCTGCCGGCAGGCTGCCCTAGAGATCTCACCTTTGTAAATTCTCACAACTCTGCAGGACAGACCTGCTTTCCAGGTCTGGACTTGGCACCTAGGCTCAAAGGGAGTTAAGAGATTTGCCCAAAGTCGTAACAGAGGGATACAATTTGAACCCAGCTCTGCCTGCTCTCTTTGTTTTGGCCACTCTGGGAAGGACGTGGCTGCGTTGTCAAGCCCGGGAAGGAGGAGGAGGGAGGGCGAGCAGGGGGGCGCGAGTCCTCAGGGAGGGGCTCACTGGGCTTGGCGGGCAGCCCAGAGCTCAGGTGGGTCAGGCCGAGGGCTGCAAGGCCTCTCTGAGGAGCAAGGCAGACGGCGAAACAGGAGAATTCGCCCCACAGGAGCTGGGATGTCTCTGATCCCCTCTCTTCCTCAGGGGGTTGGGCACAACGTGAAGCCTTGGAAACAGAAGTGTGTTGAATGGAGACCATAACCCAGCCAGCCGGCCCTGTTTGGAGTGAGGGTGGCACACGGGCCCCGGGCGGAGAGCAGGCAGCTCTTGCCTCATTCAGAACCCCATCCTTGGCCAGAAGCCTAGAGCCTCCGGATTTGGGGCCAACCTGGGGAAGGGGGGTGTCAGGGGCTGGTGGCTGAGGCTGGATCTCCCAAGCAGCCTCGGGCCTTTCCCTGAGCACTCCCTTCAGCAGGGCCGAGAGACGCCAACCCCTTGTTGGAAAAATCCACACTCGCAGCGTGGGGGCCTGTCCCAGGCCTGCCTCCCAGGGGCAGGTGAGCCGAGGGGGCAGTGTGGAGATGGCGCGAGATCCCGAGTAGGACCGTGGGGAAGGGGGCGCCAAGAGGGGAGTCCTAAGCTGCCAGGCCTCACACGGAAGGGGAACCCCTCGTTTCCACGTCCCCCCATGCCATACTCCCACGGCCCCCTTCCTGTGCACATCGGCCTTTGTGCGAAAGGCCCTGCTCACTGGGCTTCAAGTTGGCAGAGGCCCAGATGGGGACGTGGCAGGGAGCCATCTGGCCTTCTCCCAAGACCCTCGAACCTCCCCGTCCCCAGTGCCGTGGCCGCCTCAGCCCAACTACCCCTTCTTCTCTGCCCTGGAGTCTTTACCCGTGTTTACTATCTGTCAGTTAGGCGGCCTCAATCCCCTGTGTGCAGAAAGCCAGGCAGCCAAGCGTGGCGATCCCTGGGCTCCCTCCCCGTGCTTCTCCTTTCCTCTGGCTTGGAGGAGTCGGGGGCGGGGAGGAAGAAAGGCAGTCTGCAGTCTCCCCTCCAATTAAGAGTGACTGTGGCCACGGTCTCTTTGCAGTCAGTTGTCTCTCCCAGAGCGGAGTCGGAGCTCCTGGGGTGGGAGGCAGGGGTGAGGAGGGAAGGTGGCTGTGAGTGAGGTGGGCGGGTAGGTCAGGGGCATGGGGTGTGGTTGTCACAGGACCGATTCGGGCCTGGCTATCCACCTTGCCCATCGGAAGCGTCCTAGGCCACCAAAGGGTATGTCCAGTGACCCCTCCGGGAGGCCTCCAGCCACTGAGGAGGAAATGGGAGAGAAAGAAGGTGGGAGAAGCAGAAAGAGACAGGAACAGTGAGGGGCAGCAGGGGTAGGGCTGGGGGAAGTCCCAGGAGGGGCCTCACGTGCCTTCAGTGACAGCGTCTGGACGCCTGGGGTGGACCAGCTCCGGTGCCAGGCACCCGACTCACACTTGTTCCATCCCCAACATCACCTCTACGAGGCAAGTAGGCTGACCTCCACTTAGCAGCTGAGAAAACTGAGCTCAGAGGAGAAATGTGCCCAAGGTCTCTCAGCTGCTCTGTGACAGAGCTTCTGGCTCCAAAGTTCACATGTTTGCTTTCTTCTCCTTGGCCGCTCAGCGTCTGCCTCGCCTCATTCTCTCGTCCTGGAGTAGAGTCCGTGGGCCCCAAGCACAGCTCTGTGTCCTCTCACCAAAGGGGCTCTGCCTTCTGGAGGGACACATGCCCCTACGTCTCAGGTCTGAGATCTGTTCTGGAAAAGCCTGTCTCACAGCAAGGATCACTCGAGCTGCCCACCAGCTTCCCAGGATGAAGCCTCCATCCTTGGAGGAGGGGAGAACAGGCAGAGGCACAGGAGAGGCAAGAATTGGGAGTCCCAAGCACGAAAGAAGCTCCTTCTCTCTCGGGAGAGACACAGTGGCTCAGAGACACCAGCCTTTGATTCCTGATCCTCAGTCACTGATCATCTTGGGCAAGTTGTTTCGCCTCTACGGGACTGAGGTTCCTCGCTCCTAAGACAGGGTAAATAATATTGGAGCCTGTCCCCCCAGCCGCTGGGTGGGGGGGGGGTGTTGTCCAAAAGTCCATTTTCCAGGTAAAGCACCCAGCTCACTGCCATCGACGCGGCAGAGGCACCGTGCCTAATAGCGGAATTTATCATTCCTGAACCTTCTACCTCAAGGCTGACCTCTCCCAGGGCCCACACTGGGGGTCTCAGGGAAACACTGCTGACGGTCAGGGCACAAGGCCACTCCACAAGACCTTCACCCACCTGCACATAACACGACTGGTCCTGGCTCACGGCTGCCCATCTGGCAGGACTGTGAGCTCCCCCTGCTTTGTTCAATGTCGGTTGTCAGGGGCTTTCGAGTGAGGGATCAGCTCCAGCTAGGAGGAAAGGGAAAACTCAATTACAGACCATTAAACCAGAAGGAGATCTGAGGGGAAGGTGGCCTATGGGTCCAGTCCCTCCCAAGGTCTCCCTCTGCTGTCCCAGTGAGTGGCAAATCTGGGCCACCCGGAGGCCAGCTCAGGGGACAGCTTGCCCCATACACACCCTGCTCCCACCAGGGCACACAAGCCCCGGGGCCTGTGTCAGCTAAGCCCTTGGTGGTGTTCCAGGTGATAAACTCTCAATATTTTTACTCCTTTTCTTAAAGAGAAGGCTGAGCACAGACAGAAGGGTGGAGGACCAAGCAGGGCGAGGTGGGAGTAGCAATGGTCTTTGAATGCACAGATCACACCCAGAAAAAGAAGCCCCGATGTTAACCAGATCTTCCCCTCTGGAGACACATTGATACAAGAGTTCTCGATGACTTCCCTCACCCCAAAATACCTCATCAGGTGTTTTTTCAATCTCAGATGGTTGAAACATACCTGCTAAGAGAAATTCCAGGGAGTCGATGTTTTATCTTATCAGGATGGTTTTTAGTGCCTCTATAGACCAGAGTCCTGGTTAATGCCCAGTTGGCCTACTTCTTACTCCAGCTCTGGAGTAAGACAATAACGCTCTGGTTGTGACAAACAGTGCTGGTTCCTCAAACTTCCAACTCAAGGAAAATTCTCTGCACGGGGAAATGTGCCTTGGGAGCTGAGAGTAGCAATGGCACAGAGCTCCAGTGATTCTCCAGGCATAAGTTCTCAGAAGAGAGGACAGTGTCGACCAGAGAATCCATCAGAGAAGTTTGTTTCCTAAGAGGAATGGAGAGGCCATTGCTGAGAAGGGAAGTGTGGGCAGGGGAGGTAAGAAGTCACAGTGCTTTCTCCACACCCATGGCCTGAAAACCTGGCACCCCAAAGAGCTGGTCCTGCCCTGGATCGGGTCCCATCTCACAGTGGCAGAGACCAGCAGCTACCTTTGGAGGAAGGTACCCATGTGACGGTCAACGGCTGGGAGGGCAGTGCTGGGAGAAATCTATATTTGGAAGAGGGCGCTAAGTTAGGCGGGTGGTTCCCTGGCCTTATCAAGCCCTTGCAGTCCAGCATGGCACCAGGGCAGATGGGCTGTCCAATCTCCACCCTATTGGACTTGGCTCAGTCCCATGAGAGGGCGGGCCTCGTCCTCACACACTCTGTGCTCGGTGTCACCCTACTCCATTGACCTCACTGGCCTCCATGTCACAGCCAGCTATAATGGGAAGAGAAGTTGGATGGCTTTCAAAGTCAGGGGTGAGCAGAGGCATGGCGCTACCTGCACTGGGCAAACACTGGCAATGGCAAAAGGCAGGGGAGGGGCTTCCGAAGGAGAGTTGACACCTGTTTGATTCCAGAGGCTTTAGAAATGAGTTAAACATCTCTGTCAGAATTCATTCAACCGGGAGTATTGCTCATATTTCTCCCCGGTGGCAAAATGGTCACGGTTTAGGTAAGTCAAGAGGGCAAATAATCAAGAAAGCGTTCCTTTTCCCACTGAGGTACAGTGATGGCACAGGTGTGATCTCAGGCTGACAGGTGCTTCACGTGCTCCTCTGACACTATGTGACCTTGGACAAGTTAGAGGCCTTAGAGTTCTCACTTTCCTCACCTGTAAAACTGAGAATATGTTTTTATGAAATGAAACACAAAGGGCGCCTGGGTGGCTCAGTTGGGTGAGCGTCCGGCTTCGGCTCAGGTCATGATCTCATGGTTCGTGAGTTTGGGCCCCACAGCAGGCTCTCTGCTGTCTGCACGGAGCCCGCTTCAGATCCTCTGTCCCTCTCCCTCTCTCTGCCTCTCCCCGCCTCTCCCCTGCTTGTGCACTCTCTCTCAAAAATTAACATTAACAAAAGTGTTGAAATTAAACACAATAATGTATGCTAAGTCCGGAGTACAGAGCGTAGGACAGTAGGTGTGCTCCGTGGGTGTTCCCTCCGTCCAAAAACCTCCTTTCTTTTATTTCTCATGGTCTTTACCTTCTCATTTGACTAATTTGATATTAGTTGATTCTTTTTTAAATGTTTATTTATTTATTTTTTGACAGAGACAGAGACAGGGAGACAGAGAATCTCAAGGGGGATTCCCCCGACATGGGGCTTGAACTCACCAACCGTGAGATCATGACCATGAGTTCATGGTGAGTTCAAACCCTGAGCCAAAATCAAGAGTCACATGCTCAACTGGCTGAGCCACCCAGGTGCCCTATTTCTGATTATTATTCCATGTGTTTGTTTTTCAAATCTGTGCATTTATTTTAAGAGAGGGAGTGCAAGCAGGGGAGGGGCAGAGAGAGAGAGAGAGGGAGAGAGAGAATCCCAAGCAGGCTCCGCACTGTCAGCGCAGAACCCGCTGTGGGGCTGGATCCCACCACCTGAGCCGAAATCAAGAGTCACGTGCTCAACGACTGAGTCACCCAGGCGCCGCACCCTGTGTTTGTTTTTTTTTTTTTAATTTTTTTTTTTTCAACGTTTATTTATTTTTGGGACAGAGAGAGACAGAGCATGAACGGGGGAGGGGCAGAGAGAGAGGGAGACACAGAATCGGAAACAGGCTCCAGGCTCTGAGCCATCAGCCCAGAGCCGGACGCGGGGCTCGAACTCACAGAGTGCGAGATCATGACCTGGCTGAAGTCGGACGTTTAACCGACTGCGCCACCCAGGCGCCCCCCCTGTGTTTGTTTTTAAATATGACTGCAAATTCTTTGACGCTCCCTCCTTCAGAAGGTGGCAACTAACATCCCTCCCCTCAAAGACTGGCTGGACCCAGTGACTTGCTTTTGACGAAGAGGGCAAAGCCGAAGTGAAGGTGTGTGACTTCCGAGGCCAGGTCATAAAAAGCATTGCAGTTTCCGCCTTGTCGTCTTTTGGGTTGTCTCTCTTTGGGCCACCCTGTCACGAGGACAAGCAAGCAGTGCACGGAGGGAGGACGGAAGGTGTCCCGCCAACAGCAAATGCCAGCTTGCCAATATCCTGGCAGTAGACCCTCCAGCCCCAGTCAAGCCCTCAGATGACTGCAGCTCTGGCTGGCATCTTAACTGCAACCTCTGGAAAGGTCCCCAAGCCAGGATGCTCCTGCATTTCTGACCCAAAGGAACCAAGAGATACAATAAAGGCAAACTGCTGTTTCAAGCCTCTGCATTTTGGAAGGACTTGTTACACAGCAACGGATTAATATGTATCCATTCACTTCCAAAGAGGTTCTGAAACTGCAGAGAGGTAGAGGCCAACTCTAAGTACGTGGAAAACGATCAGAACAAGATTTGAAAGATGGGAGTGAATAAATGGGGTGGGTATAGGGAAGAGTCTATTTCCTTCGCTTAGAAAATCTGGTTAAAGACAAAATAAAGCGTTAAGTCTTCTTACAAGCCAAGGTGAAAAGGGAAACCTAACGGGCTATTAAAAACTGGTTTTTCTTTTCTTTTGGCTCAGAATAAGGATATGCATTTGACATGTGGGCCTTTAGCTAAATAGCACCACAGTATGATGGATGGTGATACTTGGTATCTTACAGATGCTCTACTTACTGTAGATCATACTGAGCGGGTTTCAAAAGGGGAACACACAGTTCACTTACATTGAGACGCTTTCTGACCGTTTTCAGAAACTCTTGGCATCACAAAGACTGGAAAAAATGTACACTGTATTTTGCAAGCTTTTTATATAGGTACTAAAGTATAAAAAGGTTTATAGGAAAAGTCTCCATCCCACCCCTGTCCCCCACAGGCTAGTTCCTTTTCCCATGGTCAGCCCCCTGTGATTGGTTTCTGGTTTATTTTTCCAGAGATATTTTACCAGAAATAATATATACTGTTTGCTCCCTTTATTACACAAACAGTAGCATACTACAGGTGTGGTTCAGTACTGTGCCTTTTATTATTCAATACTGATACAGGATTTAAAGATCACATTTCCCTTAATTTACCATAGTGTTTGACTTTGAGTTTTTAGTATTTTATGATTCAAACTTTGGAAATATAAAAAAGAGTCAAGAGGATAAAAAGCACTTGTAATCCCAGCATCGAGAAGCCACCACTGTGGCTGTTTGGGTGTGTTCTTTCTGGTCTTTCCCCTACGAAGATGAAACACGTAGTATTTTTAATTTTTCAAACCATGGAAAGAATTTCACATGCTGGAGTTTTCCTCCCATTTACTTGTACATACTCCCATTCCCTCTCCGTTACTACTAACCATTATATTGTGAGTATATTCAGGTTTTTCTTTCTTTCTTTTTTAATTTTTAAGGTTTATTATTGAGAGAGAGAGAGAGAGAGAGAGAGAGAGAGAGAGAGCGAGCGCTAGCAGGGTGGGGCAGAGAGAGAAGGAGACAAAGAATCCGAAGCAGGCTCCAGGCTCTGAGCTGTCAGCACAGAGCCCGATGTGGGGCTCGAACTCACTAACTGTGATATCATGACCTGAGCCGAAGTTGGATGCTTAACCCACTGAGCCACCCAGGCGCCCTTCATAAAGGACCTTTCTAGATTGCCAAGATGAGACAGTTAGGGCCACAAAGCTCACAGATGGCCCACACCCTGTGTGATGGCACTCAGCTGTCAAGGGGCAGAGAGAGCTAGGAAAGGTCGGCCTTGTTAACAAGGGCCCCAAAGTCCGTTGCTCCCCTGAACGCGACTTGGTATCACAGTGATCTGTCCAGTCCTGTGGGATTCTCCAGGAAGCTGCCCTAGGTCCAGGCGCTCCCCTTGATCTCGAAGGAAGTTGCCCCTCTGGAGCTTCCTTGCCTGGGAGGAACGATCATGACAATTGTCTCATCCATCACCTTCCAGGGCACAAACCACACCTCCCAATGCCATTTCTTACTGGAAAAGGGCAAGTTACACAGGGCTATCTACTCATTCCTTGTCATCTTTGGTCCTTTTTCAAAGATTGGAAGTCTGGTCACAGTTGTACAAAGAATTCTGGAAAGTATAAGAATGACAACATTTCAAATGGATAACAGTGAAAGGGATAAGCTAGCTAGAGTTTAATCTTTTTCCTAATATGCATTTTCTTCCAGCAGATAAAGGAGATGAGGGGGCGGGGAAAGCGGTAACACCAACAAGGCTAACATTAATTCAGGGCTTACTGATACTGGGTAAGTTTTGTGTATATTATAATCTTGCTTAATTTTTATAACCGCCCAAAGAAGAATTTTTAAAACTGCCCCAAACCGCCCGTTTGATAGAAAAGTGAAGAGCTAGGAATGAAAGTCAGATCTCTAGGACTCCAGGGCATAAACTCTTAGTTTTGAAACTATCATGCTTTGTTGTTGGACAAAGAAAAAGAATGCTACAACAATGTCGGATGTGGAAGTTGCAGGGTATTATTGGTATTAATTGTTTAATAAGACAATGTGACAGGTCATATGCCATATTCTAGCACCAAAATGACTTGAGAGGGAAAGAAAACGTGAGCCTAGGGCAATGTCAGTTTATTTAATTGATGTCTGCTGTCCCCAGAGATTCACGTAAATTAAGATGACAGGACAGCAGTTATCTTTTGGAATTAAAGACCATAGAAGTATAAGCTCTCAAGTTTGATTATGTCGGTTAGGAACCCAAGGTTTGCCACTAATTGTGTGACGTCAGGCAGCTACTTTAAACTTTAGTTTTCTTATTGGTAAAATGGGATAATAGCATCTACCTCAGAGGTTTGTTATATTAAATTAATGCATCCAGGGGTGACTGGGTGGCTCAGTAGGTTAAACATCCGACTTCGGTGCGGGTCATGGTCTCATGGTTCGTGGGTTCGGGCCCCGTGTCAGGCTCTGTGCTGATAGCTCAGAGCCTGTAGCCTGCTTCAGATTCTGTGTCTCCCTCTCTCTCCGCCTCTCCCCCGCTCACGCTCTGTCTCTCTCAAAAATAAATAAAAATGTTAAAAAAATAAATTAATGCATCCATCTTAAGCACTTGGTGTTCAGTAAACTCTAGCTATTACATTTAACCCACAGAGTTAGAATGTGTCAATGATATTTATCAATGACAGCAGCCTTCAGTTAAATAAATAATTATCGGCAATACGCCACTTGGAAAACCACACTGGGGTTCAGGATGTGGTGTGATATCACTGTCCATTTAAAAACATATCTGTAGTAGTTTGCTAATACAAAGACCAATCAACACTCTTTGTGGATCCCCCAAGTTGTCCTTGGGTTCCTAACCAAAACCTCATTGTACACTTGCACAGGAAGCCCCTCCCCACCCTGGATTAGTGAACGCCTGCCGGGCTGCTCAAGCAATTTGCCAGGGGGGCAAACTCTGCCTCACCCGGAGGCCACTTTACCTTGAGAGACACAGGTTGGGGAAGGCTTCTCTGACATTGCTACAAGCTCTAACACTTGATTTTCCTACTAGCTGAGAAGAAGGCTGCATTTGGTGAATAACCTGGCATGACCGTAAGAAACGGACTTGGAGTCTGAATCCCAGATCTGCCACTTCCTGGGTGCCCATGTAAGAGAAGTTACTCCGCTGCTGTCTAAACCTTGGGTTCCCTTCAGTGGCATTAACCCTACGGTGCAGATCGGTGGATGAAAGGAGATAATGTAATTCAAACACGTAATACAATGCCTACACAGGGTAGGCACTTGATAAACCGTGGCAATGATTTGCCTTACAGGTCAGACTAATCACGTCACCCAGGACTTTTATCCTAAGCCACTTCCCGACTTTCACGATTTCGTATATATGAGAGCATCTTTTTGCTAAACACGTATCATTCACCGTGTCATCAACGTGAACCGTGCTGCCTCTTGTGAGCCACAGAAATGCAGATTCTATTTTTGGCCAGGCACGGCGGAGGACAAAAGGATGGGCAAGGTACAGCCTCTGTGCTCCCAGAGCGCCCGAGCTGCTAGAGGAGACAGATACATAATCGATAATGTTAATTTAAGACAGGCTGGGAGAAGTATGATCCCAAAGTACTACTGGAGTTCGTAAAGGAAGAAAGTCGTTCTGATGAAAGAAACATCCTCCGTCAGGTGGCGGAGGCTGCCTGGAGAGCCAGGAAGGGACCTGAGAGGGTGCCAGCCCTCTGCCAGGTGTGTGGGTTAGGAAGAGGGGTGGAGAGAGGGTCTGCTTACCGGGGAGGAGGAGCGGGGGTTCTGCGGACCACTGCTGGCTTAGAGGGCTGAGTGATTCAAGCAGACACTGATGACAGGTCTGAGCTCCTACGGGTGAGGGCCCAAGGAAGCCATTCTCTCTCTAGCAGCAGGCTGGAGGAGTGAACGGAGAGGTCATTATTTGGGCAAGCGCGGCAAGAGGAATCAGAGAGGCCTTCCGAGTCACGGCAAAAGGCGATGACCACCGCCAGCCTCATGGAGGATGTACCTGGTGGAATCAAAGCTGTTTGGCTAAACTCACAGCCTCACGTATTCCAGGAGGAGGGAGACACCACTCATTCTCTTCAACCCAGTCAGTTGGTACTCGTGGGGAGCATCTTGTGGTGACTCCCGGTCGGGGGCCAGAGTCGTCGCCAGAGCTAATTTTTGTGGTGACACCGTACCTGCAGATAAGGCAAGTGAGTTCACGAGGAACATCGGGCCGGATTCACAGCTAGCGTTTTGGTAGCTCGTTGGCCGTTGCTAGCCCTCCCAGGTAGGTTCTGGTGTGAAATAGTAACAAGACGCTCCCCCTGCCCTGCAGCACTCTTACATGGCTGTCTGCTGTCACAGAGGGCTGCCTCCGCTGGGACAGTCGGGCCAGGCCCCTTCCGGTCTCTGCAGCACAGCTCTCCCTCCGCGGCTGGAGCCCCTGGCCCCCCTCCCCTGGCTGTGGCCTCCAGGACCAGTCCCGATGAGGCAGGAGGAACTAAGGCGGCTCTAGCTCCGGGGCTCTGGGGACTCACTCAGCATCAAGCCACGCCTGTCTCTGGGCCAGTCATGACCTTGTGTCGAGGCTCCAGCACAGCCTTGCTCCTGGAATTCTGAGTGGTATCGTGTGCCTCGGGTCTGACAACAGGATCTCCATCTGTCATTCTCCTTCCAGCTGAGTTCCTGTCCTGAGGAACTATCCCCGGGCCTCTTAAGCTGGAGATCCTGCCATTGCCCCACAGGAAGCAGAGGAAGCGCTGCTCTTGCAGCCTGTGGCTGGGGCTCCGGCAGCATGCTAGGAGACTTGCAGTCCCGCTTTCCTGCTCCGGATTCATGACTGGGACGTACACTTCCCCGACGAAGACCACTTTACCGGACCGTGCTTTTGGTCGACTGCCAGGTCGCCCGGGGTCCGTGTTTCACCTGCTGGCCTGGACTTCCTGGGTCTCGGCCTGAGCCGTTCTCCCCACGCCTGACTTTGCTCGGTGAGTGGGGTAGGATTCCAGAGCTCGCCCCACCCAGCCTGCCCTGTTCCTGTGCAGTTAATTGAGCCACGCTCAGCCCGACTTTAGCGAGCGCACGAGCATGTAGTCTTGCCCAACATTAACCTAAAGGTCAAAGCGGAGACATGAGACCATACCGATACAAAATCATTTCCTATAAAAGATATTTTAAAAACGAAGAGTCTCAATTACCACACAACAAAGTATTTTACAAGGCCAAACAGAGCCAAACATCGAGGGCCGTGGAAGCCTCCCCTCGCCCCCGTGGGCCGGCAGCTAACATTTTGGAAAACGTTTTTGGTGGTCTTAATAGCCCCAGATTACCTTCATTTAAGTTGAAATGATTGCAGCCAACACTTCTAAACTAGAAATTGGGTAGGAGGTAATCGTTAACCTTAACCAGTGAGCCTAGTAAACACCCCGGAAGAGTAGGCCTGTGCCCGCCATCAAGCTGGCCGTATCTGCCGGCTCGCTCCTCAAACCGAGCGGTCACCTATTCCGAAGTCAAAGTCTATGAAGCCGGCCGCCACTGAAATCCAGCCCCTGGAGCATTACTCAACAGGAAAGGGTGAGTTATAGAACGCAACAACGACTTCCTCCACAGCTCCCGCTCAGAACCTATTGCTTTTGGGAAAACCGATTAGTTTAGATCCTGCCTGTGAGAGAAAATGCTCTTACATCAAGGACAGACACCAGACTGGCAAATCCTTGAAGAGGGTCTAGCAGCACTGCAGCCCCAGGCGCGGGCTGGGACAGTCACTACCAACCTTTTTAAACCCAGGAAAGGTACTTGAGGCCAAGTGTACCAGAGGGAACTCCACAAAACTGTCTACCTCTCAACTCCTGAATTTTACAACCATACCACTTTCTCGTTTCCAACCCATCTGCAAGAATATTACTGCTGTGGGAGATCCAAGCTTTTCTTGAAAAACCTCCAGGCTAAATATCAACCTGAAGGGACACTGGTCTGAGAAGTCCAACCAAATGAGACTCCAAATTGGTCTTTCCCCAGGGCTCTTAAATTTCCTGGCTTTTTGAGGGGCAGTCTGTTCTACAAGTAGACAGACAGTGAGGACACAATCCTGTCTACAAGATTTTAGACAAGATTTTGTACCGCATACTGGTTGTCATTTTGAAAGCAGAGCTAAAAAGCTTTGGAATCATTCTGTAGAAACTTCGTATTTATCAGTGCACCTCCACGCTAGATTAATACTACCACTCTGCTTCCTCTTTCGCCTTTTACCAAATTAGATTAATACCATCAATGCTATTGATTCTAAGGTATGGAGTTTAGCAAAAGAATTAGTATTCTGGCGAGTGATGGGGGTTACCTGGGACTGAAAATGAGGGTCTTTTGGTGCGTGTTTGTTTTTACTATTGTAAGCAAGGTCAAAGCTGGCCCTGGAGGATGACAGATCCTAAAGCTGTTTGTGTAGGAATAAAACAAAAGCTAGCTTAATCAAGAACGTTCACCATTGCTTCAGTATCAAGACTTACCCAACAGAAATGATACAGGTCTTAAAAATAACTATGGGTTGGCTATGTATCCATTTATCTTTCTGCTGGATAAAATACATAACTTTTTTGCTATGAAGTAATATCAAAAGGTACCAGAGTTTGTCACGTAAGGTATAAATGACATTTATAATATTTCAGGTTGCAGCAGTAAAATCAGCATTTTGATTAACTTGAGAAAATGCACAAAACTCTCATAGACATCTTAGACTTGAAACTTTAAGGAAAACAATTATTGATTACATAATATACAGGCTCAGTCCTGCAATATATTTCTCTCAATGATTTCCATAGTAACGTTTTAAGCATTAATTTGCAGGGCACTCTAGAATGTGTATGTGTTCCCAGGTTATGATCTGATGAGCTTCTAAGGGAAATTATGGTACAGCAGAAGAGCGGGAGATACAGACTTGAAGTCCTTTGCTTAAATCCTGGCTTAGCGGCCTCTGAGCTTTATGTTAGGCGAGCACAGCTTCTCTGAGGACGGATTCTTCTTAAGTCAGAGCAAGAAAACCAGGCTGAAGGAATGAATGGAGTAATCTGGTACCTATAAATCTTCCTCAGCCTTAAACGGCACCCAGCAATCCATAATCAGAATCAAGTCCCCAATGGAGGTTCAAAGATATTTTGAAGAAAAGTTCCCGCAATGAATTAAAACTCAATTTAGACCCAGGATTGCCCTCTGATGGTCATCTCTTAGAAATGAAATCCCTTTGAAAACCAATGAATTTGCAAGTTTTTTCTATCAGAACTTCCCCAAAAGGCTTATCCTTGTTCTGATCGCTAGCATGTACACTAGATTTTTCTCCACAGAAGATCGTCTTCAAATATATTCATTTAAATAAAGTTGTAGGTAAATTAATGTAGACTTCGAAGCTACTTCTAGAACTAGGGGTGCCTGGCTGGCTCAGTTGATGGAGCACGTGACTCTTGATCTCAGGGTTGAGAGTTCAAGCCCCACACTGGGCCTAGAGCTTACTTAAAAAATAAATTAGGGGTGCCTGGGTGGCTCAGTCGGTTGTGTGTCCGACTTCGGCTCAGGTCAATATCTCATGGTTTGTGAGTTTGAGCCCCGTGTCAGGCTCTGTGCTGACAGCTCAGAGCCTGGAGCCTGCTTCAGATTCTGTGTGTGTGTGTCTCTCTCTCTCTCCTGCTTGTGCTCTGTCTCTCAAAAATGAATAAATGTTGGGGTGCCTGGGTGGCTCAGTCGGTTAAGCGTCTGACTTCGGCTCAGGTCATGATCTCACGGTCCGTGAGTTCAAGTCCCGCATCGGGCTCTGTGCTGACAGCTTGGAGCCTGGAGCCTGTTTCAGATTCTGTGTCTCCCTCTCTCTTTGACCCTTCCCCGTTCATGCTTTGTCTCTCTCTGTCTCAAAAATAAATAAACGTTAAAAAAAAAAATGAATAAATGCAAAAAAAAATTTTTTTTTAAATAAATTAAGTTTTTTTTTAAATAAAACTACTTCCGTAACTAGATTAAGCAGTCTGAAAGTTTTTAAAATGACATTTTCCTTGGAATGTCTCTCCTTATCCCCAACACTGAAAATCAAAAAGGAAAATAAATAAAGCCTCTTGTATCTTAATCAAAGATATAGAGATACCTTGTCTTCCAGGAGTCATGGTGAAGGTTTAAGGGCTGGTTCTTAACCTAAAGGATAATATCACCATAGGCCATTCCTGCTTTGCTGGTATTCATCAATTTCTTCATTCTTGGGGTGATTTGTTGAAAAAAAAGAAAAGTCTCCCAAATCAAAAGTTAACATTTTATCCCAAATCTACACCCCATCTTCTATCAAAACATGAATTCACAATGGATGGACTTACAATCCCAACTAAAAAAACCTCACAAAAAATGTACCCTGGAGCCACATTGGGTCTGGCACACATCTGTCACTAATTTTAGAAATCTGAATTTTTATGGGTGAAATAAATGCTAGCACCTCCTTTTCATTTTCTGTAAGCTTTAGTCTCATTATCTACAAAATGAAAATAACATCTACTTGGTTGGGATGTTGGGAAAGCCAAATTAGATAGTACACAAAAAGCATTTAGCATAATTTTTGATAACAGAAGGCATTAAAAAAGAGAGATGTTATCAATTACCTCCCCAGTCAAAACATGCCAATTATTGAAGGAAGCATTTTATCTCCACTCACGGGCATGAAGAGTAATTTTTACCATGGTTTCTGAGACATCACTTCAAAAATTGTTTCATCGTGTTCACCACAGGCATTAGAGTCCTTGCTGGTGGTGTTTTTATTGATGAAATGGGACTTGCTATGACAAAACGTTGAGAATAGTCTAGAGAGGAGAATGATAAGCAACAAAGGAAACGTCTCCTCTTCTAAGTTCTGGGTACTTCACAACAAACATGGTGCCTACAGACTAAAGCGAGGGAAGTTAAAACTCAAAGGACTAGAAACATAGTGGATTGTTAGGTCTATTACACCCTCTAGTGGCCAAAAAGAAGATTGTTCTTTTAAAAATCTTGGTTTGGTCAAGATAGCAACTGGATGCGTATGGATCACCCTTGAGTTTAAAAAATAACCAGCTTGCCTTTATGCGCTTTTTACCTTTGTATTTACTCCATGCTGAATGAAAATACTAAGCACTAGAGGACAAGGCACAGGCAGCACACCTCTCATCCTAAATCAATTCTCAAATGTAACTAGAGTTAATCGTCTTTGTTGCTTTATGGAAGGGAATTTTGAAATGTGTATCTTTCTAAAGCAGCAATTTTTCACCACAGGGTTATTTACAAGCCAAGGTAATAATTAAATATGCCCAAGACTATGAATCTATTCTTCTCTGCCCAAACCCTTCATTTTTATAATGGGTAATTATAGTAAAAACTTCAATTAACCAGAACCCTCAATTAACATGATTTCCCTTCTTGCACTCTATTTTTAGGACAAAGTGGAAAAAAAAATCACAAGAAGTCGTTCATGTGAAGGACTGGGTTTGAAAATCTTCTAGGATGAATTATACTAAGTAGGAAAAAACCCACATTCACACCGTGATAACCAATATATAGGAGACCCATCTATCTATAGATCATCAAGAGCTGGAAGGGAATAGCTTTATTTTATTTTGAATGTTAATGTGCTGGAATTATAACCTATTTTCTGTTTGTTTGTTTTTTTTTTTTTTTTTTTTTTTTTACTGTCACATTGTTGCATAAATAAAAGGCAAAGAGAAGGGTAACGTATAAACTCAGCATATGTTCTGCAACATTTTCTATTCTATGTCCACAAATCTGAACAGGAGAACTGAGACAGAATCAGACCTAAGTCCTTCAAAGGTCTTTAGATCCCAGAGACACAGTTAAGGTCACCTTACACTATTGAGACAAAATATAGGTCACTTGGGGAACATTTCTTCTACCATGAGAGCTGACATAAGAAGCATTTTTAGATAGTGAATTTTAAACTAATTTGAAAATAAATTTACCAGGACATCACTTATTCAGAAGCAACAGTCCTACTCAAAATCTCACCATAGTAAAAAAAAATTCCACATTCCACAAAGGAATTCAGGCTAAGCAACCACCCCTGAATTGAAAGGTCATGATGCCAAATCCATCTATTTAAAATACTGTTTATTTGTGATTTAACATTAATTAGCATTACATCTAAGAGCAATATCAGATAACATTTATACATTTTCCACAGGACACAGAGGTTCATTGGCTCATTCTTTATGCCAAAGCAAGTAAATAGAGGCATTAGCAAAAGGTGCAAATAGTTCACTGTTGCGTTTAAAAAATATTTATGCACATTGCATTCATTTAAGATATATATATATTTAAAAAGTTATGGAAAAGCATAGTTCACAGGTTACTGTTTCTACATACGTTGTAATACAACATAAATGATGTAGAACATAAAAAAAAAAATCCTCAAATACAGAAGTAAGCAACTGAAAGTTTCTGCTAAGAGATTAAAACACTGATTCCAGTAGTTAGTGAGATCCAGAATGAAATTTCCAGGCTCCGTTTCAGCTTTGCATCATCGTACACATACGGCCAAACAGAACCAGCTGCTCCAGAACGCACTGTCATGTGTAATGTGATTTTGACACGCCAACTCATCCTCCAGAAACACTTTGGATTATTTTCACCCACTGACCATTTCGGATCATCGATTTTACATTGATTTGTGACATCACTTCGGTGAAGGGGAGAAAACTATATTAAGTCTAGGTTTAAATTTGTATTTACATTAGAAAGAAAGTTAACTGAAATAAGGTGAGAAAATTTTGTAAAAATCAAGAAGTGGTAGGTTTTCTTGTTGGGGGATCAGACCCACTGATTTCTTCTAGTGCTGCTTCTAAAGATACAGAAGTTAAAAGGAAACCAAGAAATACGATGATTTTGGCAGAGAAGCAGAATTTTAGAAATCTGGGACATGTTCCAAATAAACCTATGCTTCAAATCCTATCGTGACTGTGGGTCTTCATCAAACTAGAATTCTTGGCATGACACCGCTTTTGTTCCCTTCATTTTTCACTTTCTCTCCTCCTTTTCATTTGTTTCCCTCATGAGACCATCTTCATTCATTAGCAATACTAAGAGAAAAATACATTATAAGGTTCAAATGTGAATCTAGTTATACCTTGAAATGCTTTAATCTCCTTTAGATACCAAGTGCCTGGATTCTTGAATTAGATTTAAGCATACTTAGTACGAAGCAGCTTCAAATATGCTCTACTGTTATATGATTGGCTAATATGCTTATGATGCTTTTATATTGAATGGTATACAAACATCTCAACATACAAAAATCGTTTTTGCCAGAGTTAAACTAAATAACCCATGTACGTGTACAAAATCCCCTTTGTTGAAAAATAAGGGGCTTTCTCAACTAATAAAAAAGGAAGTTTTCAAAAATTATAGTTTACTAAAATGATTTCTTTTTTTTTGGCAAAGAAAGTTACTTCAGGTGAGGAAGTTTTATACTATGAATAAAATTCCAGATGAATCTTTTCTTAAATTTTTTTTTTTAAAAAATTCTGTGCCAGTGTATACTAATGCTATAGATTCTTAGAAGCTTTTAAAGCGTTCTGTTAATGCCCACTGAAACAATGGGAACCCAAAAGGTACAGTCAATAATCGTGGTAAAAAATTATAATCTGATTACCCAGTGAAGCAGGTGTTGAGAAATAAAAATTCTCTCACTTGTGCACTGGTATTTCGTTTCCAACAGATATTATGGAGAAGGCCTGAAGTAATTCAGACAGATATCTGTTTGTGGTGAATTATAGTAATACTTCATGAGGGCAGAGCTAACTAAAACTAGCAATTATTCAAAAATTCAAAACCTTTTTTGGACATACAAAATGAGAGATGAATTTGAAGTTCTTTTCATAATATGTTTTTCTTTTAGTAAAATCCCTTTCCAGTTCTTAAAGTCCAGTTTGCTACATACCCCCAGTCTTCTCTACCACTGCATATTAATTATCAACTTAAGTGTGGTATTTAAATGTGCAATGTCACATTGTAATAATAATAATTATAAAAAGAGTTAAGTTAGGCTTCAACTTTCTCCTTTTTTTTGTTCTTTTTCAGAAAAGAAGGAGTACGGAATTTCTTCTTTTTCTTGGATGGCGATTTTGAAGGGGAGCCTTCAGGTGACAGGACTTCTTCAATTTTTTCTGGAGACTTAATGGTAATCTCGATGTTCTCTATGGTCGTGCTTGTGGTTAATCTACTCACTCGCTTCGCAAGCTCATCTTCAACATCATGCATATCATCCTTGCCATTCACCACCATGACGGGCACCTCCATGGAGATGAAGCTCTTGGAAAATAGCTCATGGTTTTCTACAAAAGGGGAGGGTTGGGTTGTTGTTGTTGTTTTTGGTTATTTTACATAGTTAACATCTTGGCTTTATTTTACAAAACTGAACTGATTTATGTAGCAACGTACTAAGGCATTACTTAAGTTTCAGTAAAGACAAATCATTACCTTAACATACTATGGATCTATTAGCATGAAGCTAGATTTTCTTAAATAGTATAAAGGGGAAGGGGTCAAAGTTGTTAGACCAAAGCATGAAGGCTAGATAAGTCTGGTTTGATGATCTGACAGTTGCATTGTAAATCAAGTCAGTATAAACAAGGAAGACAACATGTGTTTTTCTTGAATTTGGCAATCAAAACTGGAAAGATTTCATGCTCCTGATTGGAAGATGTAGGACAAACCACTTTTAATTTCACAAATTCTTAAGAACTACCAGTTGCCAAAATCCAGATTAAGGTAGGTCAACATAAACACTGAACAACACCAGCACACCACTTGGTGAAAAAATATATAAAATTATTGGGAGCTTTAGGTAAAATCCATGGCAAACTCATTGCAATCGGGTGTTCAATTTCCTTACGTGAAGACAAACGACAGAGGACAAACTCTTAAGACTAACTCAGTGAACGCTATGGGAAGTTACATTGAATACCTTCTAATTTTTCAGGGATATTTTGCGGTGACTGAGTTTGAGACTGAATTTGTGAAACAGATGAAGCGTCATCTGAGAGTAATTCCTGCTCAGCATCTGTTGGACGAGAGTTTAGTTAAAAGCCATGCAAAACAAAGAAGCATAAGGTTTCGGGAAGGTTAGTGCATACGTCAAACGCCTGCAGACACATGATAAACTCTTCAGCAGTGAGCTAAGTATACTAACGGCTACCCCACGGATCGATAACTGCGCATTAAGAGGAGGTGAATGTGCGAACACTTCTGACTCTTCTAACAGTAACTTTACATACGTGCTTAGTAAGGAAGCATGGCTACGGGCAGCCCAGGCAAATAATACGTAAGCATTTAGCTTTTGCTAGAGTGTTAGAAAACCAAAATATATTGAGCAGCCGGGTGAAAAGAATTAGGACGCCTCACCAATGATGCTGCGTTCATGAGGCAGAATGCCTCCAAATTTTCAAACAATATCCAATTAGTGATTTCTGTCAGAGCAGTATTAGTGAGCTAATTCAGAAAGCCATAATGAATGTGGAAGAAACTATTTATAAAAAAAAAAAAAAATAGAAGCTGATGGTTCTAGAGTGCACTATTTGTTACCTGGCATCTTTAGGCTTTTAAAAAATAAGAGATTAAAGAGGGACATTTTACAAAATAGAAAAATAGAGAAAGTCTCTAACCTTAGGTTAGAATAAACAAATCCAATAATGTCACTTAGAATATTTAATGTCGTCAGGATGACTCCTTTTGTGACAAAGGCACTAACACACTGATAAAAACTGTTCCCGGGATGATCCAGATGTCAATTCTTTCCACGTGACAGCTAATGTGGACAAACATTTTTAACCATTGGTTCTGTTCTGCTTTGGGAAAAAATTACTGTATGTTGTAGATGCTCTAAAGCAGAGGCTCTTGCCCTCTTGTGGGGTCACAGATTTCTTGTCCCTTACCCTGAATGCTCTCTTTCCCCAAATGTATATCATACAAAATTAAGCACTCATTTTTCAGATGGTTCATGAACTGTTTGGAGCTTATCCAAAGATGCAAAATCAAGAACCCCTGCTATAAAGAATTTCTTATTCTTGAGAAAAAGGGAGTTAGTATTTAATTAGCTGGGGTTTCATTAACAATTTTTAAACAGAATCCTTACTTAGGGTTCTGAAGTCAGAAAAACTCAACCTCACTAGGGTGCCCATGTACTTAATTAAAGAAAGTCACATCAAAATTCTGGCAGTTTTCTTTATATTTTGATTTCAAGATTATATACTGGCACCTTGTGGCACCCAAAAAGTATAAAAGCCACATAATATACATACTCTGTCATGTTTAGATCTATTACTGTATCTGTATTTATTTTAGTAAAGTAATACTTTACTTATCTGTGGATTTCATTTTACTATGGAAGACTTTTTGCTAGTGATCAGATTGCTTTCTGAGAAAAACTTTTCTCTACATGTTGACATACGTGAACTACAGTGGCTCTTCGCATTTTAGCTCCACCTACACTCAGTAAGGTCTGGGAGAGATGACAGGGAACAATCGATTGTCAAAGGAACATTTTAAAAAAACAACAACACTGACTGCCCTCTATCATCCAACTCAAGGTGTTCTGCTGTCGGTAGCATGGTTATCAGGCTTAATCTAAAAAATGAACGAACCTTCCAGGCCTTGCTGTTTACGCTCGATTGTCTTCTTATACTCTTCAAGCTCGCCTTCTGTGAGATGACTGAAGGGGTTGGGAGGAGCTGGTGGGGCCTGATCGTCATCTTCAAATTGCATGGTCTTGCAAAGAAAAACATCGACAGATCGGAAGCTTATTCTTCAGAACTGGTTAAGAGGGCACAAAACAGAGCTGAGGGCTCCCAGGATGATAGTGGGAGACAGGCTGGAGACTGAAGAATTCTCCAGATAAATTAAACGGCCTCAGATAAAAGAACTACAGATATTGACATTTGGGGACTCCCCAGAGAGACAACCCATCAGCCTACAGTGAAGCTCACCGATTGCCAAGCTCTGCCCACACCCGGAGCATCAGACTGGCTTTTCAGTGTCCCATTCTTAAATATATACAGACTACCAGGTATTACCGGGTATTACCTGGGGAAAGCTTCCACCATGGAAGTGAGAGACCAGAACAAGAGAGAACTCAGAAGAAACAAGGACAATAAAAGCAGCTGAAGAAAATTTAAAATCGATTCCCTCAGAGCAATGAGAGAAAATACTGTATCCATGAAAGACTAGGATGTTATTTAAAAAACAAACATTCAGGGAATAAGGAGTCTTAAACAATTTTTAAAAATATATCAAAATAGAAAATTAAATAGAAGCATTAGAAAATAAAGTCGAACAAATCTCCCAGAAAGTAGGATAAAAAGACAAAGAAATGGAAAGTGAGAAACAGCATACCCTGACAGAAAAAGAAATTGGGAGGGAAAAAATTATTGACGAAATACATTTAAAAAATGCCCAGAGGGGCATGTGGGTGGCTCAGTCGGTTAAGCGTCCGACTCTTGGTTTCAGCTCAGGTCATGATCTCATGGTCTGTGAGTTCAAGCCCTAGTCGGGGCTGACAGTGAGAAGCTTGCTTGGGATTCTCTCTCTGCCCCTCCCCTGCTCCCTCTGTCTCTCTAAAATAAATGAATGAATGAGTGAATGAATGAATAAATAAATAAATAAAAATTTAAAAAAAATGCCCAGAACTGAAGAATAGGACTTGGCAGATTGAAAAGGGTTACTAAATGCAGAGAAATACAAAGAAAGACTAAAAGAAACCTACTACAGGGGCTCCTGGGTGGCTCAGTCGGTTAAGTGCCTGACTTCAGCCCAAGTCATGATCTCACGGTTCGTGAGTTCGAGCCCTGTGCTGACAGCTCAGAGCCTGGAGCCTGCTTCAGATTTTGTGTCTCCCTCTATCTCTGCCCCTCTCCTGCTTACACTCTGTCTCTCTCAAAAAATAAATAAAAATTTAAAAAAATTAAAAGAAAAGAAACCTACTACAAAGCACAGCATCATAAAATTTCAGAACAGCAGGAATGCAGAAAAGGTGTAAAAGAATAAAAAAGAGCCCTATACAAAGTTACGTGAATCACAGTGCTCTCTTCCTTCTCATCAGGAACAGGGGACAACAGAGTGATGTTTTCCATATTTGTGAGGTAAATGATTTCTAAACTAGAATTCTATGTCTATTATTTAAACATTTCAAGGTAGAATACAGGATTTCAGGCTGTTACCTCCTATGTGTCCTTTCTCAGAAAGCTATTAGAGGATATGCTCAATGATAGAGGGGGAAATCAAGAAACTGGAAGACTCAAGGCAGGAAACAGGAGATAGTACAGAGGCAAGAGGCAGAGGAATCCCCAGGATGAGCCTGTGCAGCTGGCCTGAAAGCCACCAGTCCAGATCTGGGCTGGAATGACAGAGCAATGAGAGATTAGCTGTTACCCTTGAATCTTTGTAAAGTAATATTAAGAAGGACTTTATAGTTCTTCCCAAACTTTTAAGCCAATGTACCCAAAACACTAAGCCAATGAAAAACGGAGGCAATTATTAACTCTAGGGGGAGAAAAGTGGTATAAGAAAGGAAATGTAATCATGGGATACTACCTGGCTGAGCAGTAAACATTTAATAATATAAACACTGAAAGCTGATTTAACAAAGAAATTGTAATACAATCTTCCCCCAACACTTTCTCGTCTCTGAAATCTGAACTCATCCAATAATTGATGGCTTCCTACAATTATAATTGTCAGGGTTTTTTCTCTTTTAGGGATCTACAAAATAATGGTACTTCTTGGAGTTGATGACATAGACTCAAAGTCAGTTGAGGTCTAAAATTGATAGGCGAAGAAAAAGCAGAACAAAGAAGCTCTTTAGAAACATGAAGGTAAATGCTAGAAGAAAGTCCTTGCCCCTGGAAATTGGGAGCTGACGTGACATTTTAAGCGTTGCAATTACTTGACTCTTTAACTTGTGCTTATATTAACATTAGTAAAAATAAATACTCATATTTAAAAAGCAAAGAAATTAGTGTGGTAGATGAAAACCCAAGAGCATGTTGGTTCATGGACTTACAGAAGGGGGCTTGTCCACAACAATTCCAGCAAGCAACTGCGACTGTGGTCCAGCTGTTTTCAAGTCATACCGGTTTTGTTCTCGAATCTGAATCAAAACACAGTAACGAGTTCTTGGGGGCAACTATGCAGACAGATGATTTTTACTCTTCTACTCTCTTTTCCCACAGGCTTGCTCTTTGACCACCCAGAGCCTCTTTCTTCCTGCCTCCACAAAGCCCTCTCCTACCATCCCAACAGCTCACATTCATCTCCTCCACTCTTCCTGATGTATGATTTCCTATTGTCTTACGTGGTTGGAGAATTACCTTTTCCACTAACACTAGGGCTCACTTTCACTGACAAAGCAGCAGTATGTGTACTACCTCTTCCCCATGGAGCCCGCTTGCCAGTGACTAGCACAGAGCTGGAGGTGTTCAATACAGGGTAACATTATACTGAGTTTCAGGGCATCTGGTGGCTCAGCTGGTTGAGCGTCTGACTCTTAATTTCAGCTCAGGTCATGATCTTGCGGTTTGTGAGACGGAGCCCCACGATGAGCTCTGTGCTGACAGTGTGGCGCCTGCTTGGGACTCTCTATCTCCCCCCTCTTTGCCTCTCCCTCACTTGCACGTGCACGTTTTCCCTCTCTCTCTCAAAATAAATGCACTCATGAAAAATTATACTGCATTTCAAATTCTTCTGTATTCATACCCCCTAAGCTTGGTATTAATCAGATTTAATCACATAAAACAGTATAAAAATGACTCCCTTGGCCACAGATGACTACATCTTACCTTATTTCTCTTTTCTAGTACCTCATTCGGGTTTGTGTTTAAAGGAACAAATTGATTTGGATCTTCAATTTTGATAGGTGTTCCACTACTAACTTTAGAAGAGTCCTCTGCTCTCAACCACTAAAAAATAAAAAATTTTCTAGAATGAGGCTTTGTGTTAAGGAAATATGGTAGGTTTTTGGTGTTTATTGTTTATTGACTCAAGGAGAGGGAGCACACACTGCCAATATTTTAAAGAATTTCACTAAGCAGTATTTAGTGGTCAATTACTGTATGTCTCATACTAGTTAGAAAAAGGCTCATGATCAGCACTCAAAAGATGTGATTACTATTTGCATGAATACTCACCTAGATGGCTATTTAAGTTTTCTTAATCTCTTAATCAGAGTCTGATCTCTTATTAACTCACGTTTAGAACTGTTGCCTGCACTGAAGTTTCATCAGCTGATGATGGCTAAGTCACCAAAAAGGACTCAAGGAATCTCTTCAGATTTAGTTTTCCAGACTTCATTTTTCTATTTTTGGCTGCCAGGAAAGGCCAATCCCCTGACCAGCATTTTACACAGAGGGTAATCTGGTAGTAATCCATAATGGAACTACAGGGATGGAAAAGCCTTATATAATTTTTCTCCTTTATCCCTTATTATATCCTTTAAAGAAGACGAATATTCATCAAGATCAATAATGGCTGGCCAGCCATCAGTCTCCACCAATAAAATCAATTCTGGGAAACTTAGGAGTTTAATTATGTTCTTTTACTAGGAGATAAGAAATCTTATAAGCTAGGGAAAAACACTTTGATGTCTAGGCACTTCCACAGTGAATGTTACTGATTTATATGAGAGGATGAACCAATTTTGAGTATCTACAGAATATTTGGTGATCAGTACTCTAAAACTAAACCAAATCTGAAGCAAAATGTTGAAAAATATAAGACAATCCATTTCTCACTCTTCAAGATTTTGCCTAAGCATAACTGTGCAGTAATTCATGAAACTCTGGAACCATCACGTGTCGATAACTTTTATGGTTCTGATTCACTGGTACAATATAAACCGCAAAGCAGTACCAAGTAGTGGATTAAGAACTGGGCTCCAGAGTCACTGTATGCATTCAAATCTTGCCTTTACTATTCATAAATGACTAGTTAATCCCTCTGTGCCTCAGTTTTCACATCTATCAAACGGGAGAAAAACCACATCCTCTCCATGTTAAGAGTATTAAATGAGATAATTCATTTAAGTCACAGAAAAAAAGTATCTTGTACAAAGTTTATACCTGATAAATGACAGGTTAGTAGTATTATATTCAGCTTTCCCAACATTTTTAACATAGAACATTCAATTCATATAAGTAACTAGGCAAAATATTTAGTAGAGGCAAACCACATAAAATAGCAACATACTGTGATTTTGGTCCTGGGACTGGTTTCCCCATTCCGAGACTCCTCAGGCACATTCACTTTCATGTAAGTATTTGGTGAGTTCAGCCATCTTGTTTTTTCACGCTGCTGTCTCTGTGCCATGTATTTGAGAGGAGAGAGTGGCACTGTGTCATCCTCAAAGGAAAAAGCGGTCACAGTTGCTGGGATTTCCACGTCACTCTTGTGCCTAGGCTTCTCTCGAATGAGAGGATGCCTATAAGCATAGCCTGTTCTATACCCCTAAGGGAGCAAAAAAACCACATTTGAAATGATCAAACATGCACCAAACACAGCATTTGGACTCTTAATTCTTTAAACAAGTGATCAGAAAGACTCCTTTTTGAAAAACAAAGACGAAAATATCTGTCAAACCTCATGTAACCTCCATTTATAACACTAGGGTTGAAATTAAGCAAATTTCAAGATCTGGTGAAAACAGATTCCAGCTGACAATGTGATTTCCACTCACACAACTGTTCCTGACAAAGGTAATTTCAAAACTGCTGACCAGAAAATTTTCCTAGCTATTTTCCAGCTTTCTGGAAGCCAAATCTCAGTGCTCATTTAAATCTTTGTTCCTCAGTCTCAAGGCAATCTTCTTCTGACCCTTAGTGGAAGAGGGTAAAATCTAAAGTAAGATGACACTTAAATAAATAAATGTAAACCAAAAAAGAAAGAAAGAAAAAAAAGGGGGCGCCTGGGAGGCTCCGTCGGTTAAGCATCCGACTTCAGCTCAGGTCATGATCTCACAGCTCGTGAGTTCGAGCCCCGCATCAGGCTCTGTGCGGACAGCTCGGAGCCTGGAGCCTGCTTTGGATTCTGTGTCTCCCTCTCCCTCTGCCTCTGCCCCACTTGTGCCCTGTCTCGCTGTATCAAAAATAAATAAATGTAAAAAATAAAATAAATAAAGATGACACTTGCATGTTTCACTGTTTGATTCTTAAAAATGTGGTAAAATTACACTGGAATGCCTCCCTAGAGTCAAACTCAGCTCCCAGAGGTATAAGCATGTTCCCAGACCAAAGGGAGATGGAAGTGTTTGCTCTTGAATCTGCAGACATGAAATCCAAGTTTACGTTCAATTTTTCACCTACCAAATTATCCAGAGTCCTCATCAGCCCTTCAAACTCAATCTCGCCAACCTTCCATTTTTGATGGGAGCCCATATTCACTCCTCCTCCTCCAGTTGTTGCTATAGCATGAGTGAAAGATTTATACTTCTGAAGATCCAGCACAAGCAGATTGTCGACTCCACCTGCCCCTGCTAATGCCTGCACCTGTAATCGATGGCAAAATATAGAGGCACAAGACTGTAAAAGATTATAATGAATATATGACCTTTAAAAAGGCAGGATTTCACTTCAGCAAATACCTATAACTTGTCCAGGCTCCTAACAACAGGAATAAGGCAATACACTTGTAAAAATGGGCAGCTGAAGTATCTTTTCCATTGATCTGAAAAAGATACCTTCCAGGATTCTGAACCTCCCTGATGGAAAACACATTTAGAGCCATTCCTTTTAACATATTTCAAGAAACTGAATTCTCTTGCCAAATTTTAAAGTTATCTTGCAGTTTTCCCTTGGCTATCCTTTTTTTTTTTTTTGCTGAAAGTTATACTTTTAAAGGAATATAGACACTACACTGTGAAGTTAAGGATATTTAGGCAGAAGCAGATCATTATCTTAATTTCATCAAGCTTTTCACAGCTTCGTTTAAGAAGGGACTGCTAGAGCAACAACAACAAAAAAAAGTTGGTTGTTAGACATTAAAACTGACAGAAAAGATTTTTCCCCTTTATTGTGGCCCTCTAATAAATTAAGATTATTACCATTTGCTTCAAGAGAATCTTCTTGAAGAGGGAAATTAGGTCTGTTAAAAATACATTCAGCTTCTCTGAGGAAAAAAGTAGTTAATAAATAGCCAACCTATTATAATAAGGTTGAGGCTGTGAAATTGTTGGAAACTGCAGGAGTTCATAAACTTCTGGCCCTGCTCCTTGCGCTTTTTATAAAAGTGGCTACATCTGATCTTTGATGACGGACGGTTGCCTCTGTTTCTAATTAGTGTGACCACAACCACTACAGGGTAAAAACAGAGACAATTACAATTAAGCAGGATTATGGGGAAACGATGTTTATGAGGCTCTCAGATTTGTGTGTGTGCGTCTGTATGTGAATTTTAATTTTTTCCTCTTTTCAATTCAAGAGATAACTGAGTTGACCCTTTTTATTCAAGTAAAGCAGATCTCTTAAAAGACAAAACAAAAAGCCACCAACCAATAGGACTTTGAAAATAAATAATACAAAACCCAATACAACAAGCAAATTGCAAAAAATAAAAAACAAGTGTGTGGGGGGATAATTTTTCCTACCTGAATCTCACAGGCTATCTGCACATTAAATATATAATGAAAAGCCTCCTCAATCGTTTCTCCAAGGGCTACCACACCATGATTTCTGAGTACCAGCACCTAAAATAGAATCACAAAGCAATCACTTTAAAATAACTGGCATAGCTCACACTGTTTTTCAGCAACAGCAACAAAAATAGCTCCTTCGATAGGAACTCTACTGCATACCTTACAACTTGGCCCCAGAACTTTCTGTAGTTGAATTCTCTCCTCCTGTTCATCAAGTGACCCTTGGTAGTCATAATAGGCGACATCTCCCAGGAGGAGGGACTCTTGAGAAATTGGAAGGATCCCACACTTCATGGAGGATACCTATTTGATTGGGCCCATGTTAAAAGAACATATTTAGTTACTACACTCTCCTAAGAACCGGATTCTTTAGTCAGCTCAGGAAGCACTGGCCTAATTCACTGAGTCCACCATTCCAACCCCTCTCTCACTTTAGCTCTTCACTTCTTCCAGAAAGAAAAAAGAAGAAAAAAAAAAAAAAGGACTTAGGGGATAGAACTCAGTTTAAACGTTGTGCCAAATATTATGAAAGAAACTTTACTCCAAAGAGCTCAGCACCCAATTATTAGCTGATTAGTGAAAAATGCAAATGCTATCTCTCTAGTTGTTTCCTACGATGTCAGCATTTGGTCCAAAGGAAATTTTGCTTTCTGGGTATGCTGAGGCTTAGTATTTTCAGTATACTACACTTCCCAGAGTCATTGCTGGTTTTAGCCTTCCGCAACTTACAGCTGCTGTTGCCAGGGTATGGATGTGTATCACACACTTAACATCAGGACGTGTTGAATAGATCGCAGCATGGGGACTGAAGCCTGTGTGGTCAATTTTCAAGTTAGTACTTCCCTGATCAACCACTTCTCCTATGATATTGACTTTCACCTGGAAAAATCAGAGAGACATATTTCCTTGGTACACATGTATCGAAGTTTGCCTGTGATCCACAAACCAAACCAGGGGAGGGGGCCAACTTTTTTTTGTCAAGGCCAAATAGTCAAAATTTTAGACTTTGTGGGCCTCTGATGCAACTACTCAACTCTGCCACTTTATGTAGAGCCACTCAGAACTGTAGAAGAATGGGTGTGGCGTAGTTCCCATAAAACTTTATTTATAAAAACAGGCAGTCTGAAACAAAATTTCGAATTTAGTAAGAAGAAGTTTCCAAAAAACCAAGTAACTTAAACTCTTCACTAAAGGTCTGAACAAGTCCAGTGTTTACTGAATTGGCTGGAAAATTTCCATTTGCTGACACTGTAGCACCCAGAACCAATGGAGTTCCTGTCATCCCAGAGGCCAATGACAGTGCCTATGAGTACAATCATGGAAAAATAAAATGCCACACAGTCAGCCAGCCCCTCTGCTCACACCAACTGAACTTTATTGAAATCTATTTATAAAATACACATAGACTTCGTGTTTTTTAAAAGTTCCAGAGTGTACAGGGTGGAAAAAAAGTCAAAGGATTCCCTCCAAAACATGGATAGTTCACCGATAAGACCAACTTATTTATGAATCTCTTCAACCACCTTGTTTTTCTTGACCCTGAAAGCTTTTCTTAAAAATCAACATAAGTTGGGGTGCCTGGCTCAGTTAAGCGTCCGACTTCAGCTCAAGTCATGATCTCACGGTTCGTAAATTCGAGCCCCACTTTGGGCTCTGTGCTGATAGCTCAGAGCCTGGAGCCTGCTTCGGATTCTGTGTCTCCCTCTCTCTCTGCTGCTCCCCCGCTCAGGCTCTGTCTCTCTTTCAAAAACAAATAAAGGCTAAAAAAATTATTTTTTTTTTAAATCAACATAACTTTCCAAACTCTTTCCTGTTCACTAAGCCTATTTTTTTTCCTTCCATACCTTTTCTTGTTCTATCCCGTACTAAAAGCTGAAAACTGTTAGAAAAGCACAAAGAAGCACAGAAAAAGTAACATAGGAATGAAAATTATACCAAATTGGAGGCTGTGGCTTCAGAAAAAGACAGGCCTCTAGGAATTATTATTATGTGGTCTTGCTCCTTACTTATTCTTACCTGGGAGAAAGAAAAACAAACACACAAACAATAGGCAATTACTATGAGGTCGTTCATATTTTGCAGTTTAAACACGACTAGAAATATATTTGTAGTGAATAACTGTAAGAGATCTGGGAGGGTGGGGAAAGCAACAAAGTAGAAATTAAAGGTATGCAATGGGAAACTTTCCTTGAAAAGTTTTCTTCCTTCAATACTCAAGCACTTGCTAAAAATTTCTGCCATTAGTTTCTCATTTACTTCCCTAAAGCTTTATCCCGGGAGCTCTAAGGTTGCTTAGGGTCAGCTACATTCATGAGAAAATATTAACTGAATGCGGTAATGACTATAATCTTGATTTACAACATGGAAATGAAGGGGAAAGGGGCAAAGGAAAGAGAAGTCTTCCTGGGGAGGCAGGAAGGAAGTGGAGACGGAAGGGGAAACACAGGAGAGGCTGCAGGGGGTGGGGGTGGGGAAGAACTCTGGGAAGACAGCACCTAGCACTGGCACCACTTCCATTACAGTCTTTTCATACTTTTTTGCTTCCAAATGTTGTCTGGTTTCCGACTGTGACAACATGAAAACACAGATGATAATGAACGGAAAAAATACACTTAAAGAGAATAAAGACCAGAGAGGAAATGTCCCAGGCCTCCTCTACTTTGCCTGCCCCAAGTGCTTTTCAGTGACCCTCATGCTCAGACAGAATTAACACAGAGAAAACTGTGCCAGAAGGATTTCTTCTCAGATGGTTTTTGCAACTGGTTTGAACGAAAAGGACAACACAGACGGTAAATGAAAGAGAAAGTGAGGTTAACCACAGCCTCTCCTTTGGAGAGGTTTAAATAAGGATTAGGTTGTAACGCAGCATGCTAGGTTCAGAAAATGAAGACTGATCAGACTTAGGAGTCAAGGGGAGAAGAGTACAGTTGCCTTCTAGTTGGGATTTTTTCAAAAAGGAATTGAAAGCCAAAGAACTCACGGAGATATAGGTATTTGCCAGGTGCGCCCATCCAAACAAGTCCACGAGTCTATACAGGCTGGCAAGCTTACAGCGAGTAAGTTTCTCTCCCTTCACGTAGGAGGATGTATCTGCCCCAGGGAGGTCATTGATAGGTGTGACCATGCCGAGACCTAAAAGGAGGAGGTGTGGATAGAGACTGCGGTCAAGTCAAGTACTGCTGCACCTGGAAGCAGCCGGAGTCTGGGAGTGTCCCAGCCTTGTAAATTCGGAAGTGAAACTTATCAGCCCTCACAATGTTTCATTAGCTTATCTTCCTTTGGAGAAAGGCGCATCAGCAATCTTCTCTGCTGTTTCATCTAGTACTGTACTTGTGTGGGAGGGTCTTGGTAGGGAGTCAGGTTCACACCACTGGAGGAAAATGGTCACGTGATCCCAAAGGTGAAAGTGTTCTTAATCCTGAGGTTACTGCTAACTTTATGATGAAAAGATCCCAACGGAAAGCTACTTTTCTAATAGCCCTTTTGACTTTTAGTCAAACAAAAATTATTTAAAATGGAAAAGAATGCATTCAAACCACACTGTGCCTTCTGCCATGACTAAGCAACAAAACCTAGTTTTGCTTGGGTTTTAATGACCCAATTGCTAACTTCAGATGTGATCAAGTTCCACTTTTTCTTAGTCTTTGTTCTCCTTGACACCATTTACCACGTCTTCCCTAGAACTCTTCTACAGGCCTGTGTGGTATCATCTGGATCTCTTGTTCCCCTTTCACCTGCTGCTTCTTTCTCCTTCGACAAGTTCTCTTCCCTTTCTCCCGTCTGTGGCTCCTTCCTGAGGCTCAACCGTCCCCTACACTCCTCTCTCATGTTCCTTTTCCCCATGAAAACGCTACAGACTCAGACACCCTGGTCTTTACCTGTGAGCAGGCTTCTAACTGCTTGACACAGTAACAGACAAGTTAAAAGAGTAGAAAAGTGATTTTATCTCCCTGCTTTTTCCTACCTTCTCACTTCTCCTCAGTCTTCTGATACTGATGGTACTACAATTCCCACAGGATCAACGTAACCTGTCCTGGGCGACCAGACGTAATTCATCACCACGTTCCACCACTCTCTTCTTTATGAGTTCCCTCATTCTCCATCCTTGAGTTCAGGCCTCATCTCACATGTAAGCCTTCTCATTCTTGTCCTCGCCTTTGGCCCCTCTCTTTATAAATCCATTCCACATAAAGTCATCAGATTGAGTTTGTAAAGGAACACGGTTAGCCTCACTACTCCCCTGCTCAAAAAGTTTTGCAGAAGCCCCAGACCTGAAGGCCTACAAGATATTCATGTAAGTGCATAAACCAGGCCTGGTGCAGCCCGTAGGCCGCTAGAGATAACACAGGCCTGGGATGAAGGGGCAGCTATAACTCCACAATCAGCTGCTACCGTGTGAGAATCTGAGTTCAGGGCTATCAGAAAGTTTCAACTTTAAACTTGGGCCCCAAGTCAATACTGTAATGTGAGATCTTCTACTTGTGAAATGTTGTGAACTAATTCAAAGAAATAGTTTCAATATGTAAGCCATTATGAAACAACATAATTTCTAACAAAATTTCAGAGTCAGCCATTTAATCGATCTCCCGCTTTCCCCGCCAACTTTAACTTCCACTTTCGACAACATAAATTTTCCAGCCAAACTGGCTGATTTATACTCCCTGACCTCTGAGCTGTGAGACACAGCTTTCCTGCTGCCATGCCTTTGTACATTGCGGTCAGCAACCTCAGCGGCTCCCCCTTCCTGCTGGGGTATCTAGGACACACACAGGATAGCTCCTCTTACTATTTTGGTCTTCCTGGACCAGTCTTCCTCTTCTAACTTTCGAAATTTTCTCTTTAGACCCTTTTCTTCTCTGCCTATACCCTCTTGTATGATTTAATCTACACACACGGCCCTGATGAATACTTCCCCATGTCCATCTGCCAAGTCACTCTCTTAGGCTCTAGGAGTGTTTTTCCAACTGCTACAAGGTCTTGCCAACTCTGGGCAACCCTGGCATGCCTGAAGTTGAACTTCTTCCATTTCCCAAGCCAAAGAGATCCCCAACTCTGGACATTCCTATTTCTGTCTACTAATAATACCATGAAATTCTCAGTTAATTCTTCACACAGAAACTATACAGGTCTTTCTACATCACCCTTCTGCTTAAATGGCTTTTCAAAATTAGAATAGAATCCAAACTTCCAACCCTGGCTGCAAAGCCCTACATAATTCAGCCTCTCTGCCTGTTTCTGATCTCACTTTGTTCTACTGGTTTCCCCCAAAACCATGTTCCAGACCATAACCTTTAATTTTTGTTCCTTGAAGAGACCACCAAATTCATTCTCCTCTTATTTCCATCTGACACTTGTACTTGTCCCTTCTACTTGGACTGTTTTCTCTCAATCTTGGTATGGTTTGCTCCTTCTTGTCATTCAGATTTCAGTTTCAATGTCCCCTCCTCAGAGAGATTCTCTCTGATCACCTAATCTAGTCACCTAGCTCCTCCTATCAAATCACCATCTATTAATTATCTGCATAGCACTTATTAACTGACCATTTTCCGTCTCCACAAGGACAGGAATCTTGTCTCTGGTTTATCAGTGTATCTCCTATCTCTAACAGGGTGCTTGGAACATAATAGATACTCAATATTATAGAAAAAGCAAAACAAACAAACAAACAAACAAGCTCAACCTTTGAATTTTTATGTTTCTTCTAATAGAATGTTTCTTCCAAGATAGAGGAGTGATTTTGTAACTCATAGTTCTTCTTCCCCACTATCTACACCATCTCCTCACATCAAATGGTTACTAAGTCATCTCTACTCTTCCTTAGTTATGCCTTTCTCATATCTCTTCCTTTTTGTACTCACGCTACTATTTTAGTTCAAGCATGTATACCTCACATGGGGACCCTTTCAAAGATTCTTTAACCGGTATATACGTGCCGACACACTGGTCCACTTTGAGTTCTACAAACATACCTTAACCCAGCATGTTTTCAACATCAGGTCTCAATTGTTATGCCATTCCTCTATTTGGAAAGTACTTGCATTTACTGACTCTTACTTATAAATCTATAACCAAACAAAACCAAACCAAAACCAAAGAGGGGCAGAAATGAAGGAAGAGAAGGAAAACAAAAGAAAAGAAAAAAGAGGAAAAGAAAATCCCTTGATGCTGATATGACGTCTCATCCCTTGACTCGGACCCGAAGCAGTCCCTGACATTACCTTCTGGCACTCTGCACCTGTCCTGGTATTGCGGGGAGTTCCGGACATATCTTGCTGATGTATAAAGTGCTTAGTGTTCACCTCACCAAACTGGTGCTCTTACTAAAGAGTTGTTAAATGTAAAAATATCTTAACCCCTCTTTTATACCAAATTCTAACCACTCCATCTTTTAAGCCTGGTTAGCTCAGGCCTCTCTTTTTTCAGAGTTTTCTCAGTCCACTTCAACCAATAATCAATCTCAATTCTCAGTTCATAGTATGATGACTTATAAAAGGCCATTAGACAATTTCTTACGAACTGCTTTGTAATGTTTTACAGTTATCTTTCAGTTTTAATTTTTTTTTGCATTCATGGTAGGTCTCCTCAGCTAAAATTACGCATTTATGTAGGACAGGGCCCATGTCTTGTAACTATTTTACAATCTCACAAAGTCTAGTAAATGCCCGGTTGATAACAAAAGGTAAGAGAGTTTAACACTATATTACTCTAAGTATTAGATGTTATAAACTTAAGGACTGAACCAGAATATGCTGCTAGAGATGTGCCGTGTTCAAAGTAGAGATAAAATTATAATTTTTTAAACTTTTCAAAACTGACGTACTGAGAGGAGGTGAAGTAAAGCCCGAGAAAGAATTGGTTGTGATGTAATCTGCGATCTGCTGTAATGCCAGCAATCCAGTTGGGTTGTGGCCTTTCTTCATCTGTTCTTGGATAAGGCATTCCAGATCTTCTCGAAAGGCCTGTAACACACAAAAATGACCACTGAGCTCATACATCTCACTTGGAGCAGAACAAACCAAACATAACTTTCTCTATAATCAATCTTTTTCCCATCCCTCTTTTGAATACGGTTTCATCTACACAATTTTGAAACAAATATAAAACATAAAATAATAAAACAGTGGAAGGAGGAGGCAAGAAGCTTGCCTTCAGGGGAGGAAAAAAGTCGTTAGAAAGTCTTACTCTCAAAGAAAATGAGCTATCATCTACAATAGACAGATATAAAGCAACTCTGTTAACAATATGGAATGAGAGTACCAAGTACAGACTGATGCAAAAAGAGAGCCATTCCTCGCCCAGTGGCCTCATTACCTAGGTTGGGCTAGAGTCCCTATTTGGATGGGGCAAGACTCTGACTACAGACTGACTCACAGAAATCTTCACTAAGACATACTACGTACATCACGGCTTCCATTTTAAGAATTCTGTGGCAATTCCCTTAACTCTATGAAGACTGAAAGCAAACTGATAAGAGCTGAGAACTGTTCACTCCCCTTCTGCAACACTGTGCTAAAGAAAGGACATTTTCCCCCAACTTTGGGTACTATATGTTCCTGTTCTGGAATTCCGCTATATTTCTTGGGGGCATATGTGTATGTGTCAGAAACAGTGTTCATATCAGTAAAAATTCTGAACGTTAAGAGAAATTTTCTATTCGAATAACCCTTAAGTTGCTAATATGATTCATCATTTGAAACCTCTCTCAATCCTTTACATTACTTGAAATAGCTCATTTTTTATTTCCATAACACCTAACCAATACTTATTTTATTAAATTCATTTGTTTTCTTGCTCAAACCTTTTCCCATTCATTTTAAATACAAAAGCTCTTGCAATGTAAGTCCTCTAAACCTTGCTTTTGGTTACATATGAAACAGAACCCCTGCCAGAAATTAAGTTCAATTTTTAACCACTTCACCTAAGAGGGAGAAGGCAGAAAACTGCTCCGGAATCACAACCTCCAAGAGGAGTCCATACAAACACCTTGGAGATCACTGGAGAAATCTTTTTCAGAAGGGTGAATTTCCTTTCAGTCACCAACAGTAGCCTTCCTTATAAGGCTGAGAATAAGATCTCCTGGAGTCCCTGCTTAGATGTAGACTTGCATCGTGGATGACCGAATGATTCAGATTTTCAGAAAGGACTTCTTAAAAAAAAAAAAAAAAAAAAAAAAAAAAAGGCATAGGAGCCCATGATGGAAGGAGAAATGTGGTTTGAGGCTATGAGGTAGTAAATATTAGGACCAGTCCCGACTCAATGCTTGTGTTGCTTTTAGAGAAACAGTTGAGAGGCATCCATGATCTGAATTGAAAGAGCTGAGTGTGAAAAACTATAATCTTGGGAGTTCAATCATGGGGCACCATGGAACACCCTAAGTGAGCTTAGCACAGGAAGAGGGGGAGGGAGGTCACCTTTCCCTGATGCCCCAGAGTGGCCTGTGCAGACATCTGTGTCAACAGTGAACCTGCATCTCCTGTTGGACAGGGTAAGACTCGTTTTCAACACCACTACCATGTGGGCAGGAAGGCACAGTGGCCGAGGTGGACTGAAGAGACTTTAGCATGACTCACATGTGCACATGAAGACATATGTACACGCCACATCTTGGATATAGAAGTCACTGGTGAACCCTTTTGCACTGTGTAAGCCACTGAGGTTCTTGGGACAACTTAGAGGAGAACAGAAATTCCAAGAGGAAGATACTGTACTTTCTGCTAATACAGCAGGTGAATGTTTAAGAGACTAATTTAAAAACTAGTAGTGACCATATTTGAATTCTGAGTTCATGGAGCAGTTTATACCAGTTAAACATGGCTTTTCTTTTACAAATTTGAGGGCTCTTAAATGTAAATCGTTAGCACAATTATAAAAATTCTAAACATCTGTGGTGCCTGGGTGGCTCAGTTGGTTTGAGTGCCCAACTTCGGCCCAGGTCATGACCTCAGGGTTGAGTTCGAGTCCCACGTTGGACTTGCCGCTGTCAGTGCAGAGCTCACTTCAGATCATCTGTCCCCCTCTCTCTCTGCCCTTCCCCTGCTTGTGCACTCTCAAAAAATAAACAAACATTAAAAAAATTCTAAACATCTAAATCCATTGACTGTACCTCGCTCATTTAAAAATGTGACTTAAACCAGAGACACTATCCTATAAAATATCCTCTACAAAGACACATTACATTGATCAGAAAACTCCATTAATACATTTCTACGACTTAGTGAACATAAAATGGTTGTGAGCTATATATAAGATGGATGGACACTTTCATACAGATGAGTAACATGAGTATTTTACCATATTTAAGGCTGGATGAGAAAGAATCTTTCAGATACACTCATTTATCTTTTATAAACCATAGAAAACTTCTGGACACCTGGCAAAGGGCCAATCTGCTCTTTTGAAACTTTATCTTTCCTTCAAAACCAAATTCTATTTAAACTTTCTTCAGCTGAAAGCAGCTATAACCAATATTCATTCAGTAAAAAAGCCAAAAAACAAACAAAAAACCTGATGATACCTACTATGTGTATCACTCATTATTTACATTGCAATAACTTACTGAGAAATGGGAATATTTTATTGAATGCCCCTCCTCATGTGGCTCCAGCAAGAATTTAAGGCAGATTCTAGAGATCAAAATTATTAAAAAAATAAATACAGGTTAGATAAATTAAGCTAAAGAGAAGAAATTAGTATAAGGAGGTTAGAGCCAGCAATGAGATTAAGATACAAAGTGCATGTTATAAAACTGTAGGCATTTGCTACAGTTGGCATAAGCCAACATGAATTAATTAAGATAATCTGCTCAGTATGATAATGGCTTTAAGATTAAAAACCAACCAGTTGCTCAAGAGAATCACAACTATTTATGAGCTGATGAGACGTTTCTGCTGAGTGGGATGAAAAAGCTAAATAAGAAAGGTTGAAAAATTTGTCCAAGGCAGTAAATGTTAAAGGCAAGAACTCAGGTCAAATGCTATTTTCACTAGTGAAAATGCTTTTACCACTTCCATACATCCCACAATACGGTGGGCACAATCCTAAAGCTTTGGGATGATCCATGGTATCATAAGGGGATGTGTAAGCCCTTCTAAAATCAATTCAGAGAAAAATATGAATTTAGTTTCCACAAAGTGCAGGAAAATAATTTTCAAAGTAAGTGAAATTGCCCTAACATTTTTATATAGTTGAAAGTGCTTCAGCGGATAAGAAATCTTCTATTACAAAAGATTTAATGTTTTTGGTCATGAACATCTATAACTCATTTTTAATGTTTCAAATATATTTGGAGTATTATTCAGATAATTACCTCAGTCGTAAGACAGTATAAAAATTAATGATAAAATTTCAGCTGGTTTTAAAAATTTATCTATAAACACGTTAAGCTTTAAAATACTGTATTCAAAGAATAAAAATTTTATTTATCTTTACGATGACAGTTAACCATATTCTGAAATCCAATGTTAATAAAATAACCCTTTATAGTTATTCATTTGAATCTCACAACAAAGTCCTGAGATAGGCAGTGATTTGCTCAAGGCTGCACAGCTAACAAGTAAATGGAGTAAAGGTTGAAATCTATAACTCTCAGCTGGGCACAGGATCTTTCTGTAATTTTATGGGAGATGGGTTGTATCACTGAAACCAAATACAACTAATAAGGCAGCAGGCATGTTGTGATCAGAAATACAGAGTAAACCTCTTAGGCTAGATTAGGGCATTAGGTTGTACTGAAATAGCAAAAAAATTACATAGCAGCAGATTATGATGGTCCTCAAGTACCAAAATACTTGCCCTCTTACAGCTGGAAATTTTTCCATCAAAGCAGAATGAAAAACTAACTTATACACAGGGCAGCAAGGTCACATGCTTGGCTTCTGAAGTCAGATTAAACCAACAATTCCCTAGAGCGTCCACTGGAGAAGAGTCAGGGTAAAAGACAAACAACACATACACAAACCACAGCATAAACCATGTCTTCCATCTTAGAGACAGAAGAGCAGAGAAGAGGAAGTAGTGGGAGTTGTTGCACCTTGAATGCATGAATCCATGAACATAATAAACCTGACTGCCATCAGGAGGACAGATTCTCTGAGACCTTTAAAACCCAAAATACGGTCTAAGGAATTATAATTATATAATCTTCAAAGTGTTGCCATAAAGTGCTTTAAATCAGCAATACTGTATATAAGTCATGTATACAATTTTCACAAAAATACTTGCCTACTATGGGCTAGGCTCTGCACAACTTGCTTTTATGTTATTTCATTTAATTGTCACAACAACTCCATGAGGTCCATTTTACCAACAAGGAAACTGAAGCTCAAGTTAAGTGAGTTTCCTAGGCCACGCAGCCAACAGGTGGTGGTGAACCCAGATTCAAAGTAAGCACTGTGTGCATATATATGTACATATCAAAACATTTGTTATAAACAGATTAGAACTGGAAATGATGAGAAAATAGGCTGACTCCTTATAGGTCAAGCAGTCTGGTACTCCAGGATCTCTGTAATTCATCATGCAACTTTTTGGGTGTACCTACTGTTACTACCTTGTGCTCTGATTTAGCCTATGAGGTTTGCGCATCACTCTATGATCACACCGTACTTTTCTATCCCTGTGCACTCTATTTCATCAAAGGAAAATGCTGGCTTCTGCTGTTCCTCTACCTAATCAGTTCTTACCCTTTATCTAACACTTGTCTTAAATGTGATCTTCCTGAAGTCTCTCCTTTAATCACCCCAATTAGGTGGGATCTCCACTTTTTTCTCTTCCCACCCAACTCTAATTCTTTTAACATTTGCCTTTACTACTCTTAGGATACCTATCATAGGACTGTGGTTTACTTTTCCCACTCTACCACACTATGATATCTGATGGTTGAAGCGGTTGTCTTTCACATTCCTGGAGTCTCCCTGAGGGTCTAGTTCAGTGCTCAATTAATAAAATAGTGAGAGTGTTTTCCTTTCCTAGAATATAAGGAAAGAAAGTAAAGAATCTGATCTCAATCTTAATTGAGTTAATGATAGTAAAATCCATTTCACAGGTTTTTAGCATTAGAATCTGAAGATCTAAAAAAGTCTTGAAAGTTTGTTACTTGAGGGGCGCCTAGGTAACTCAATTGGTTAAGCATCTGACTCTTGATTTCAGCTCAGATCATGATCTCAAAGTTCGTGGGACAGAGCCCTGCATCGGGCTCTGTGCTGACAGCCCCAGAGCCTGCTTGGGATTCTCTCTCTACCTCTCTCTCTGCCCCTCCCCCCTTCCTCAAAGTCAGTAAACATTAAAAAAAAAAAAAAAGTCCATTATTTAAATGAGAAATTCCTCTTGTGTAATTAGGTCTGTCCATCATAGAATGGGAGAAATTCATCTATTTTTTAAAAATAAGAAATGAATCTTCACTGAACATTATAAAGTTTTGGAAAGTCATTTAATTCTTCAACTCAAACAAAATCGTACTTGAAAACTTGTTTGGTCCCCAGAGTATTATATTTTGGACAGCTCTCTCATTAACACACATCCAAAAGAGTATGATTAAAAAAAAAAAAAAAAGTAAAAAATCACTAGATGAAAATCAAAATGTTTGAATTAGAAAAAGCATGCCTTAAAAGCCTTATCTGAATCTCATACCCTTTTATTTTATGCATTGTCTGTCAATTCATAAATTGGATAAAAATAAACGTGATTATAACAACAAGAAAGAATTGGAGACCTGAGATTCATGTAGGTAAGATTATACTTCAAGTACACACATATTCATGTATACTAAAAACCAAAGGCAGAATTACCTTGAAGTATCAGATCCTAGTTTCTGTATCTAAAATCAGAGCTTTCAGGAGAAAGTGATATTGGATGGAAGGTATTGTAAATCACAGAAAAGAGGACTAATTTGATAAAAGAAAATAACCTGATTGAATTATTTCAGTTAAGGCTAGGGGAAAAAAAAAAAAACAAAAAGAAAAGAAAATTACATAGGTTGATTTATAAGTAATGTTTAACTTATGGACATTATGTAATGGAATACTGATAAATATCAGAGATTGATTTTAAACATTCACACCTGGATGTTCTACCTCATAATAATTACTAGAGAGAAAAATTGGAGAAAAAAGAAAAAAAAAAAAGATTACAGACTTGCTGCTCCCATGGCACTCTACAATTATGTTATTAGATCTCTCCCAAAGTGGGATTAGGAGCATAACAAACTTACTTAGAATTTCTCCATTAAGAAATGTATTCATTTGGAAATAGATTACCACTGGTCCTGTTGAAAGGAGAAAAAAGAAATAAACCAAATTTTCTTCTGGATGGTCTTTATCCTCTACCTAAGTCTTAATTAATATGAAGCTAAAGGTTAGAATACTCTCTTTTCTTGAAGCTAGTATGTAATAAAAATGCAAACAAAATTAATAAAGAATACCTTTATCTTAAGCTTCTAACGTGACCAGATAAATGACGGTGATTCTGACCAACTAGGTGCGCTGTTAACATTTTAGGCCTTATAGTGATATTCTGAAATATATATATGGCTTTGAAGTTACTCCTATATTTGAAGTAGCTTGTAGCATTACATATTTCCCTGTTATTAAGAAATGTTAGTGTGTCACATGCCTGAGCTATCACTACCTTTAAGTTCCTGTTGTTCTATCTTTCAGAGTAGCATTGCACATTTCTGTCAACCAGATTAAATAGCTTTCCATAGTGGTGAGGTTTGAGAACATTCATTCTTTTTCTGAAACCCACCAACTGTTTTCCACATTAAGGTGTTAAGTTCAACAGGAGCTTGATGGACAACCTTCAAGAGTTTAATGACTCAAAGCCCACCCAGCTATTCATATATCCGTCCATTGATGTACACAGAATTTTACTAAATATCTACTATGCACAATGTACTGTTAATTTTTCAACTTATATGCATCTTTAACTTTGATGAAACATCATTTAATTCCAACAGTTTGCCTTAGACACCTCATTCTGAGATAAGGGGGTTAATGATAATCTAGGGTTTCCATAGGCATATATATGAGTGGTGTACTGGTTAAAGAAAACATGTAGATTCTCCCTGCTGCATTAACAAGATCTCTAGCTAAACCTTGTTTACTCACCAGCACTTGATTTCTAAGACAAACACTTTATTAGGTTTAAATATACATACACATTACAATATACTAAAAAAAATATATATATGTGTATGTATGTGTGTATATCTATATATATATCTATATATATATAGATATATATAGTAGTACACACACACACACACACACACACACACACATTACGAAAGATCATGAAATTCCTAGAAGTAATACTTGGGAGTCAAGATGAAACATTCTTTTTTCTTATTTTCTCAGCTCAAGGCAATAAGGTACTGTGTTTGTCAAACAAATTTACAGACACCAAAATGTCTTGTGATTGGAAACTCTTCCTATGTTGGGTTAAATGAACCTGAACAACAGAATTTGAAGATGAATAAAACAAATATGGGTGGAACTTTTTCACTGTTATTGAATGCTTTAAGTGGTACAACCTACTGGTTAAGTCTGAGTTTTGGAGTTTACATTCAGAGCCCACAATTTAACTTGTAAAAACTTTAGCAAGTTATTTAACACCTCTAACTTTCAGTTTATTCATCTGTAAACTAGGGATATTAATACTTTTTTGTTTGAGTTGTTCTGAGGATTAAATAGGATTTGATACATAATAGTGCCCATAATAGGTGCTAATAAGGGGCTTAATAAAAACAAGTATTATACTTTGCTTTTATTAGTTTCCCTATTTTCCTTTCTTCCCAAATAAACTCAGCATTTTAAATAGAAGGCTTACAAACTTGTTTCTTACAAACAAGAAATTAGTCATATCTTTGATTTGATCATTAGTGGTTATGGGTTTTGTTGAAAAGAGTGAACTCCAATATTCACAGGAGACCCACACAGGTTTTAAGAGAATTATATTTGCAGAAACACTGCAAGCTTGGGCCTGAAGGAACAAAGGTAGTTCCAAAAGAAGAGGTCTTTGAACCTCAAAACCTCTACAAGAAGGAAGAAGGCTGAGAAAAGAACAAACACAGGCTAAATTTCAAGGAAAAGGAAAGAAGACTCAGAGGGTGGAACCAAAAGCCCAGAAGGCAGAGCCACTAGCGAGAGTCACCCCTGGAAAGTAGGACTACATCTTCATTAAGGGAACTTCTAAACATTTGCCCAGATGGATTTCACACCTGCTATGAACCAGTTATTCCTCTGTACCCCTAACTCCCCCCTTTTAGAACAGGAATGTTCAGTAGCAGTTATCTTTGCTTGCCCCACCATTGGCTGTGTGTGTGTGTGTGTCGGGGGGGGGGGCAGATTTAGTTCTTTAGTTCTCAGGTGTACAGATTGAGAGGACCTGTACTTAAGGAATCACACCTGAGGGGCACCATCTGTAGCTGGACCAGAGTTAGATGATGAGATTCTGGATTCAAGCAAATATTATAATGAGCTGAAGCTTTTGCAGGAGTGTTAGGAGACAGTGAGTGCATTTTGCATGTGGGAGCAAGGTAAATAAATTGTGGCAGACTTCAATGCTTTTCAACTAAATTGTGGTCAGAGAGGGGACAAGTCTCCCTTCAAAAGGTGGATCTTAATTCCTCTCTCCTTCTTTAGCTCCTGTATGAGCTGAACTTAGTGACTCACTTCTAACTATAGATATGGTGGAAGTGATGGGTGTTTAAGGCCTGAGATTAGGTCATAAAATGCACTGCAGACTCCTCTTGGTTCTCTCCCAGATACTTGCTCTGGAGGAGAACATTCAAACAGTCTCAGGTAAAGGTCCACATGGCAAGGAACTGTGGTCCTTGGCCAACAGCCATGTGGCTTTTCCATTGGGAAAAGATGGTGACCCATCTCAAGGGCAGAAATCTCCAGGCCAGTCAGGTCTTCAGGTGACAGTAGCCATGGATGATGTCTTGACTGCAACTTTGTGAGAGACCTTGAGCCAGAAACACTTAACTAAGCTGCTCCTGAGTTCCTCACCCATAGAAACAATGAGGTAATAAAAGCTTGCTGTTTTAAGTTGCTAAATTTTGGGGTAGTTTGTTATTTAGCAATAGATACTAATGCAGGTTGCCAGGGGTCATTTCTTTGTTGAAAGGTTTGTTGTATTAAAAGGAATTTGAAAACCACTGCCCCAAAACATGGCAGGAAGACAAAATTTATGTCTTTTCTAAGTCTTTCACAAATGAGATTTTAAATTCACTAGCAAAGATCTAGGGAAAAAAATGGTCAAACCACAATTCTTTTAAATCTTCTTTGTTCCTCTCTGGGCTAAAAATTACCATTCTTGCTATGTGAATACGGAAATGACAATCTATATGTCTTGCTTTTCCCATTATTTCATTAAGTTCCCTAAGGCATAAATATAATTGGTAATTCCAGCCAATTTACAAATGGAAATTTTTTTAGGTATAAAAAAATTAGATCTACTCGAAGTTATGCTGTCTTTATTTAATGGGGAAATTAAAACGAAAACCCTGGCATAGAAATGCAGCTCAGTACGTTTTACTTTTAAACTTTACAGTTAAAACTGGTCCTCTTTGGAGCACTTCCCAGAGAAATCTCAATATTTAACAACTTTGAACAAAACCTGAACTTCATCTCATTCTCTGTTACTTTATACTATCTGTTACTATAATCATTTGGTTAATAAGTTAGCCCTCAAAAGTGGAGTGAGTTTCTTTAGAAGAGGAAATATGTCTATTTTGATCCAAATAATTAATGTGCCCTTCAAGTATTTATAAACACAGAGTTTAGATTTGCATTAAAGAAGGCACTGAACATTTACTCCCTCATGATGAATCCTCTGGTTAATCTCCTTTCCATTGGGAAAAGATTTCTTTATGGGTTTAAAGGATAGGTTTAAAGTTAAGCTATACTTAAATTCCTCAAAGTTTGCATTGCTTTTATAACTTGTACTTGCTTTTATCTAGGCCACTGGTGTAGCAGAGTTACTCAGAGTAGAATTCCCCTTTGGCTTCGGGCTCAACCTCTGTGATTAAATTCACAAGGGCACAACAAAAATGATTTACCAGGGCCACCTTAGGCAGTTCTATGCCTTAGTGCTTATCTTAGTACCTGAGTTGGAAGCCCAATTAACCCTAACACAGGCCTCATGTGTCTATGTTTGCTGAACACTACCTTAAGGGGTCTGTGATCTTCATTATGCATAAAGTTACTAATTCATTTTGCATGTTAAATCAAGGTATTCTCTCTCATTTTCCATCACTGATATGTGACCGTTGCAATTCCACTAAGGGCTTGTAAGAAAACTAACAAATCACTTTAATGTGATTTACAAAGTCTGAATATTACTGTGCAGACAAAATTTTCAGCTTTAGTTTATAATCCACTTTTAGTGTAGTTTGGTACGTGTGCATCTATGTGCCTGCATTAGGTGTATGTCACATTAGGCTGCCAGATCACACATCACCGCAGAAGCTTGAAGTCTTCCTCTGCTGCTCTGAGTGTCAGGGTGCACAAAGAAAGAAAATATGTTTCTTGGCTCTTGACAATTCAGTCATGCCTTTCTTTTTTACACAGATACTCACTCTGAATTGGGGATCCTAGCTCGGCCCCATCTTTTGTCCTCCTTTAATGAAGCGTTACACTCAGAAATCACACAAAGAAAACTTATACCACCAAGACAACACTAGTTTGTTATTAAAGCTTTGCAAATTAAATCTGTAAATGAGGTGTTCATTTTACCTCTGAAAGCCTGGGGGCAACTAGGAGTCACCCTGCCTTCACCCTTCTATTGTGAGCGTACTTTAAGGTACCTCCTACCTCCCTGTATCAAGGTCTCCAGAGAGAAGAAAAAGTATAGCCTTCTGATTATTTCAACTCACAGGACTTTGCAAGATCTGAGTAACTCGTTTCCTCTGCTCCATCATGTTGAAGTCTTGTCGTAGATCAGGAGACATGTTCCTTTCCCGAATGTATTCTGGGTCATTCTCATTGATGCGGTCAAAATATCTCTCTTTGTGAGGCATGCTGGGGGGAGGAGGAGTAGTGACCACACCTTGGCTGGCATCTGAACTCATGCTTCAAGTCGAAGGACTCCCTTTGTTACCTGCATTAATAAACACAAAGGAGGACATTCATGATAAGTTCATTATTAAATTCAGATTTTATGGAGGTCAAACAGAACTTTTTTTTTTTTTGCCCAGAGGCTAACAGTGGCAGCTTTCTTTAAAAAGTAGCTTCTCAAAAAAATATTAGAACAATTTCTTATTAAAGTAAAAATATCTTTGATTATAATGCTAAATTGGAAATTGGTATTTTCAGAAGTAACGAAAACTTGTGATTCAATTATGTCATCAACTGCTAACTGAATTTTTAGAGGGAGCAACTATCAAAATCTCCAAAGTAAGATATCACATCTAGGATTGCCTGGGTGGCTCAGTGGGTTAAGCGCCTGACTTCCGCTCAGGTCACGATCTCACGGTTCGAGCCCTGTGTTGGGCAGGTTCAGTTCAGAAACTGGGCCCGCTTTGGATTCTGTCTCTCTGCCCCTCTCCAGCTCGTGCTCGTTTTCCCTCTCTCCCTCAAAAATAAATAAAGTTTAAAAAAAAAAATCACATCTACATTTGATCTTAGCCAAAAGGCCGAGAAGTGATAGAAAAAAAAAAATCACATCTATAATGGCAAAATTTCCACAATTAGTGAGTACTGTCACTAGAACTTTTCTCTTATTCACACATTTTTTTTTATTTTAGACCAAACTTTGGCCATACTTAATGACCACTACATTTTATAGTGAATGTAATTTATTAACATGAGAGAAACACAGCTGTAAGTTTTTCAAATGATTCAACTTCCTAGAGGAAATGTAGGAATTATTCAGGTTGCCAGACTAAATAACTTCAGCACATAGTGTTACAAATCCAAGTAAGAAACAGCAAAAAGTTATTCAGCAACCGTAAGAATACCTGATTCACTTAATTATCAGGATAATCACACTTTTCTAGATAGATCCAGGAGGGAGAAAGTAAAGGCCACTTTCCTCTTAGGGATCTATATCTCTGATAAAGACCAGAGATACCTGGTCTCATCTTTAAAACACAGTAACAACCAGGGAGATTACTATATTTGTCTCTAATAATAGTCTTCTCTGATAGAATTCATCTCTAAAGTTACCTTGGTGCAACTTAGACCAAGCAAACTAATTATAAGACATTAAAAATTCTTGCACCAGATGACATGACACTATATAAAGAAAACCCTAAAGACTCCACCAAAAAAACTACTAGAACTGATAAAAAGAATTGAGTAAGGTCACAGGATACAAAGTCAATGTACAGAAATCTGTTGCATTTCTATACACTAATAATGAAGCAGTAGAACATTAAGAAAACAACTACCTTCACAATTGTACGAAAAATAATAACATGCCTCGGAATAAACTTAACCAAAAAGGTGAGAAACCTCTGAAAACTATAAAATACTAATGAAAGAAATTGAAAACGACACAAAGCAATGGAAAGACATCCCATGCTCATAGATTGGAAGAACAAATATTGTTAAAATGCCCATATGACCTAAGGTAATCTATAGGTTTAGTGCAATCTCTATCAAAACACCAACTGCATTTTCCACAGAACTAGAACAAACAATCTTAAAATTTGTATGGAACCACAAAAGACTCCAAATAGTCAAAGCAATTCTGAAAAGTTAAACAAAACAAGGCATCACAATTCCCAGACTTCAAGTGATAACATAAAGCTGTAGTAATAAAAACAGTATGGTACTGACACAAAAATAAACACATAGATCAATGGAAAAGAGCAGAAAGCCCAGAAATAAACTTGCAATTTAATGGTCAGGTCAATCAATCTTTAACAAAGGAGGCAATAATACGCAATTAGAAAGAGTCTCTTCAACAAATGGTATTGGGAAAACTGTGTAGCGACATGCACAAGAATGAAACTGGACCATTTTCTTACACCATACACAAAAATAAACTCAAATGCATAGAGGACCTAAATGTCAGACCTAAAACCATAAAAATCCAGAAGAGGGCACAGGCAGTAATTTTTCTGACACCGGCTGTAACAACATCTTTCTAAATATGTCTCCTGAGGCAAGAGAAACAAAAGCAAAAATAAACTATTGGAATTACATCAAAATAAAAAGTTTCTGCACAGCAAAAGAACCTACAAAAAATAAAAGACAACCTACTGAATGGGAGAAGATATTTGCAAATGACATATTTGATAAAGTGTTAGTATCCAAAATATATGAAGAACTTACAGATCTCAACACCCCAAAACCCCAATAACCCAAGTAAAAATAGGCAGAAGACATGCTGAACAGACATTTCTTCAAAGAAAACATCCAGATGGCCAACAGACACATGAAAAGATGCTCAACATCACTCATCATCAGGGAAATGCAAATAGAAACTACAATGAGATATCACATCACACCTGTCAGAATGGCTAAAATAAAAAAACTCAAAAGACAAGCATTGGCGAGGATGTGGAGAAGAAGGAACCCTTGTGCAGTGTTGGTGGGAATGCAAACTGGTGCAGCCACTGTGGAAGACAGTATGGAGGTTCCTCAAAAAATTGAAAACAGAACTACCCACTGATCCAGTAATTACACTACTACTGGGTATTTAAGAATGTGAAAACATCAACTTGAAGGAATATGTGTACCCCTATGTTTATTGCAGCATTATTTACAATAGCCAAATTACAGAAGCAGCTTAAGTGTTGTTCATCAAAAGATGAATGGGTAAAGATGTCACACACACACACACACACACACACACACACACACACACACACCTGCAACAACATGAATGTGACTAGAGAGTATAATGCTAAATGAAATAAGCCGGTGAGAGAAAGACAAATACCATATGATTTCACTCATATGTGGAACTGAAGAAAGAAAACAAATGAACAAAGGAAAAAAAAAAAAGAGAGAGAGAGAGAGAGAGAGAGAGAGACAAAGCAAAAAAGAGACTCTTAAATATAGAGAACAGATGGTTACCAGCAGGGAGGTTGGTTGGGGGATGGGTGAAATAGGTGAAAAGGATGAGAGTACACTTATCTTGATGAGTACTAATATAGAACTGTTGACTATATGTTAACTCTACTGGAATTAAAATTTAATAAATAAATAAAGTAAAAAAATCTTGTATTAATTCTGGTCTTAGAAATGTAAACTACTATATACTAATTTGGATGTAAATTTTAAAAAATAAAAAAATAAAGTTAAATTACAAAGTTAAAAAAATGTAAACTAACTTGTTAAAAATAATTTTTGTAAAACATGTTAAAACTTTGTTAGCTTCTATTTGACAACATCACTCTACAACATTCTAGAAGTTTGAATTACTTTCGTGTACTACACAAAAAATTCATGAAATAGGATTAGGTCACTTTATGTCATATCACTTTAGTGAAAATCTGATTTTGTGACTAGAAAGCAACTAATCAGGAAAGAAAATGTAAAAATGAGCTTTTATATAAGCGAGTCTTCCAGATCCTAAATCATTAATTTAAAAATTGAGAGAAAACATGCAATGAACAATGAATATGTGATGATCAAATAAATGGACCCTTCACAGGATAAAGGGGCTAGGTTTTGTTTTGTTTTGTTTTGTTACAACATCCACTATTAATAGAATGACTCTGGTCATGTGATATTCTTCAGAAATTAGGTTTTGCGGTACTGTTATTAGCTTGGCTTACAAACATAGTATTTTTCATCACCTTGCTATTACCCAAAAATGTGGTGCAACAGAGCACCAACTCTAAGAAACTTCTTTTTTCATATCCAATGGGTTTTTTATCAGTAGTCCAGAAGTGTAACCAATCTTTGGAACCTCGTACTCTTAGAAGCTATTTATAATAGGTCCATCTGAGCTCCTTAAAACAGTTTATTGCTAACACAAAGGAATTTTAAGGAGTACTTAAAATCTAGTTACATAACAGTTTACTCAAGTAAAAAGAACAGTTAGAATATGAAGCCCCGACAGACAAAATACTGTAAAAAAGTAGTTAATGGATAGTGTTCAGATTTCAGCAGCACTAGTCTTTGTAAGCCAGAAGACACAACAAATGAAATATTTCAACTGTTGGCTTTGTTATGGAACTTTAAAAAAATTGTGTTGTGGTCAGATCGGCTTAAATATGATTGCTCTCTATGAAGTATTTTCACTTGAATATGGTTAAAATATTCTAGAACTTTAGCTGGTTATTAGACTAAAAAACTTTTAATTACATTCTAAAAATTTCCATGTAATTCTTTCAAGCAAAAAGCAGAATGGTGCAGAGTACTGGACTGAGGATAGAGACCAGGTTTCAAGTCTTTGCATTTCCATCAACTGTTGTATGACCTTAGAATAGCTATTGTTAATCGTTAGAAGCTGATAGCTTCTTTTAAATGCTATGATGACCCATTACTAAAGAAACAACTTGTAATTGTTAGAAAATCTCTAGCTGTTACGAATACTAAGCCATATATAGAGTTGAATTATTATACGGTACACCTGAAACTAATGTAACATTGTATCAACTACACTCAAGAAATTAAAAAAAAAACCACAACTATCAGTTACTGAGCTCTTACTATGTGCTAGCCACTGAACTTTACATACATTATTTACTTCTCTTAAAAAAATTTTTTTTAATGTTTATTTATTTAGAGAGGGAGAGAGAGTACGAACAAGGGAGAGGCAGAGAGAGGGAGAGAGAGAATCCCAACAGGCTCCATGCTGTCAGAGCAGAGCCCAACGCCGGGCCTGAACTCACAAACCATGAGATCATCACCTGAGCCGAAATCAAGAGTCAGACGCTTAACGGACTGAGCCGAAATCAAGAGTCAGACGCTTAACGGACTGAGCCACCCAGGCACCCCAAAGAGTACAGTTATCTTGATGAACAAATGTATAGAACTGTTGAATCATATTGTACACTTGAAACTAATATAACATTGTATGTTAACTACACTTGAATTAAAAAAAAAAAAATAGGGTTGGTTAATTTTAAAGAGAAGGAGCCCTGGAACTGAATTGTTTCCCATATCCCCCAGAAGCAGAAATATTTATGCTTAGTTTAGTTGTTCAGGATTAAGAAAAACTAGAATCTCTCCCAAATTCTATTTTTAATTTTTTGAGGAACCTCCATACTGTTTTCCACACTGGCTGCATCAGTTTGCATTCCACCAACAATGCACGAGACACAATGCACAATTTTCCCCCCTTCCTCACTAACACTTGTTATTTTTTGTGGGTTTGACTTTAGTCATTCTGACAGGTGTAAAGTGACATCTAACTGTGGTTTTAATCAACCAATCCTTTATTTACTTATATTTATTTATTTTTGAGAGAGAGAGAGACCACGCAGGAGGGGCAGAGAGAGAGAGGGGAGGACAGAGGATCCGAAGCAGGCTCTATGCTGACAACAGCAAGCCCAACGTAGGGCCCAAACCCATGAATCGTGAGGTCATGACCTGAGCCAAAGTTGGACATTCAACCAACTGACCCACCTAGGCATCCCTAAATCAATCCTATTTTTAATGTTGCACATACACAGGCATGCTTTCTAGTACTTCAGAGCAATATAAATCAGTACGAACTCTATTAAGGGAAAAATACTGGTCTTCTAAGAGGATTCTTTTAATTCAAAATGATGCAGAAAAACAGATTTTTTTAAAAAGTAACATCATAAAACATTGTCAACACTATGGGTTTTCCTCTGGCCGTGCAGATTAGAAACAAGGTATCAGGCATAAACAAAAATTCCAGTTAAAAAAATCTTATCTAAATATTTATGCAGTAACCACCCAACATGTATATTTAAAAAAATTTAGGTTTAAGGCACAAATAGATGAAATACTCTAGAATGATGGATTTCAAACTCTAAAAATGGCAATCCACAATAAAAAATACATTTTATATTGTAATCACATACAAATACATGAGATATTTAGCTGAAATAAATTTGTGATACTTTCTCTATGTAGTACATTCTGGTATTTTCTATTTTAATCTTTTTCATTAAAAAAATTGGTCAAATAGATTCTTGTTCTACTAATGGGTTATGACCCACCGTTTGAAAAACACTACTCCAGAAACTCTAAAAGTTATGGTCAAATGGGAAACACAAGGAAAAGAAGTGCGTGTATGTACTTGAGACGGGGAGGGAGGAAATGAATATACGCTAGAGATGGGAGGGAGTCGGAAATGATTCTTTGATATTAAAAAAAATGGCAGTAAGATCCTAGTGATTTGAGTGATAATTAAATTGTCCTCCATTTGGGCACTTAGAAAATGCTATCTATATTACTCAATGTCCATTTGTTTTTCACTTTTTCTTGACTCTTAGCTACTTCTAGTTCAATTTTCCAGATCTCTTTGCTTACGTTTGTAGTCCTCACAATGGCAGGGGACTCCATAAGTGGTGGCTGACTTGAATTATTTTACTGTATCACAACTCCTCCCAAAGCAATCTGGTTTGTATTAGTTCTAGGCTGGGAATGGTCAAAACAATCTTATGAAAAATTATTATAAAAAGTCTTTCCAAACTTAATTCTTGGCAGTTTTAACAGCTTTCTCTAGAACATAAGCAAAAAAGATGGCTGTACTTTCAAGTACCAGGCCTATTGTTCCATATTTAAAACAAAAATCAAAGATATGCCAAGATTTCAAGGCAGCATATTTGGTTAAAACAACAGCAGCAACAATAACACACACTGGTTTATGGAGTTAGAGTTTTTCTTAATGAAATTTACTGTAAAATTGTGAAGGTGTTTACAGTTTTAGAAAACAACTTGGACCCTGCACAAACTGTAACAAGCCACATCCTCAGATCGACCAGTGAAGTTTTCTTCATTTTAAATTCTAAAAGGCATGAACTACTTACTTTCAACTGCTAGCCAAGATTTTACATACAACTGACATGAAAATCAACAGACTTGGAAAAACCAAACTACACATAGATAAAAGTCAAGAAAAAAAGAAAAAAAAAAAAACACCAAAAACCAACAATGGGCACTGAATAGCACCAAGTAATACAGATGACATTTTCTAAGTGCCCCAATGGAAGATTTAATTATCCCACAAAGCACTAGGGTCTTATTGCTATAATGGCTATTGACTCTATGAGAGTTCTCTTGGAATATTTCAGATGAGATTCAAGGATCACATTTTACAGATGCAAGGAAACTATACTCAGAAGTGTTGAGTGATTTTTCTAAAGCTACAATGCTCAAGTATTAGATATTACTATAAAATCATAATAATGATATATATTAGCACTACCAAGCCATTCACAGATTGTTCATGGTCAAAATCTACTCTTTCAGTGAAATGTATGGAGAAAAACAGGCCTATCACACACATTTTATGTAGGCATTTTATAAATACCATTGACTGTGAGGAACAGGCTATAAGTAAGGGCTAAAAATTTTAGTGCTTGTGAACAGACTGAATTGTATGATGTCTATCTAGCATGCGCAGAAAAGCAGATGTACAAACTGTCCAGTTGTTTAGTGGTAATCTGCTTAACCTAAATACACGAGGAGCACCTTTTCTATAAGTAACTAGACTTTTAAAGATTAAGATGTATCCACCAACATATTACACCAGTAAGTCAAAGAAGTGCCTTTCACTTAATTCTTTGAAGGTTTTGAAGCCAAAATTAAAAGGATATCTGGTCCAAATCTCTTGTTTTCGAGATTAGATAACTAATGAAAGAAGCCTTCATAAAGAGATGTGCCCAAGAGCATACACTAAGCATCACCAGGGTGATCTACGTTCTCCTAGTCCAGAGCTCTTTCCATGATACAATATTGCTTCCTCATAATTTGTCACCCTGTATCTTGGTCCTCTCTATCAGTATTTTGGAAGCCAGATACATAAGATGCATAAAGACAAGGAGTATCAGAAGCTATGCTGATCAAGTATCTTCATGAGATAGGCAAAGATGAATGGTACCATAAAATATCATGGAACATTCAACACAATTTTGAGTTCCAAACAAAAAGGAACAAAATGCAGAGGAAAGGCCCTTAAACTGGCTCAAATTCATATGAAGACACTGCCACATGGGCATTGATCAATATTTTGGAACTTCTAACTGTTAACCTAACAGATGAATACTATGTCTTACTTGGAGGTTATCAAAATGACACTGATTGTGCCCTGGGTAACTAACAATAAATGTTGTTCAAGTTTACACTTTTACCCCTACAGTTAATTAATTCAGCATCAATTTTGAAAGAGTCGAGGGCCTTTGACTATTTATAATGAAATAAATTAACTTTCAAAAACAGATTATGCTGGCAATATACCCACTTTACAGATAAGAACTCTGAGGTTTAATAATTTGCCTCAGATTACCAATTGTTCTTTACCAAGTATGTAATTATTTATGGTTACAGATCTTAGTAGGTATGAAAGAGTTGACAAAAAAAAAAAAAAAAAAAAAGATGGAATGACTCAAAATACTGTCATTTCCTAGAAGTATATATAGCTATTACAACCTTGATTACAGCCTTTCCTTACTGTGGTGCCTGAAAATACATTATAGGATCACAATATTTACCACCAAAACAGAAATGATAAATGCTCTGAAAGTAGTAAAGTCTCGTATGACTATCAAATTGGTATAAATGTAGAAACTTAACTCTCTCTGGCCTATTGCCAGAATCTTTTCAAATGACTTCTGTTGAGTATACTTTAAAATACAACTATAAATTCTAAACTTTAATATAAGTCAGAAAACAATGAATCGACAACTGATTAGTAAAAAATACTATTAATCTAAGCCTTAGTTAAAATCGAAACTTAAAAAGTCAATGAAAACAACAAACAACAAAATAAACTGGTAATGGTTAACAACAACCCATCATGTTGCTAAGTGTCCTTAATGGAATTTGATAGCTGGCTCAGTGTTTATTGACAAAAAAACAACCCCCCCCACACACACAGATAAAAGAAAACTATCAATTGGAGGACACAGTTTTGAGAATGTTATGGTTTCAAACTTTGTTTTATAAAGAAAAATAATATACTAATTAAGATAAATTATTTTAGCAAACATGAAAAATACATCCTGTGCTGGTACAACTGGAACACAGTAGTTACGTTTTAAATGTACACTTTGACAACATCTAGGTGAAGAGCAGTAAATGTGAAAATTCTAAGCAGGTTGCTAGGTCAAAATTCAGCAGGGTGAGCCAAAGACAAAGTATTCAACCACTGGACAAAGCAAAGGATGAATCTAACCTCTTTCTCACTAAAGTACCAATACTTGATGAAGAATATTTTATTGATATTACCTGTTGCAAGGAACAGTGAACCAGGCTCCCATATTGAAAGGCTGGGATTGGGGAAAAGAGGGGCAGTTACTTGCTTAGACATTGGCAGGGTGAGAAAAAAAAAATCTTTCATTATAAATAGATCAAATTTACCAAATATAACGGCCATGTAAGAGGCAGGGTTACAAATGTGAAAATATATATGAAAAGTTCAGACGAAGTGTATTGTCTTGAAGTCTAAACTCAACCATTATCTAGATTTAGTTCAGATTGTACCCAACATCAATTATTTGGAAAAGCAAATATGAAACTGACTTTTTAAAATTTTTATTGAAACAGGGCGCCTGGGTGGCGCAGTCGGTTAAGCGTCCGACTTCAGCCAGGTCCGATCTCGTGGTCCATGAGTTCAAGCCCCGTGTCGGGCTCTGGGCTGATGGCTCAGAGCCTGGAGCCTGTTTCCGATTCTGTGTCTCCCTCTCTCTCTGCCCCTCCCCCGTTCATGCTCTGTCTCTCTCTGTCCCAAAAATAAATAAACGTTGAAAAAAAAATTTAAAAAAAAAATAAAATTTTTATTGAAACAAATTTTTGAGGGGGGGGGGAGAGCGAGAGCATCTTAAGCAGGCTCCATGCCTAGCATGGAGCCCCGATGTGGGGCTTGATCTCACAACCGTGAGATCATGACCTGAGCTGAAATGAAGAGTCAGTCGCTGAACTGACTGAGCCACCCAGGCACCCGAAACTGATTTTTAAATAAATAAATAAATATATAGCCTTATAAAATGGTAAGTAAAACAATCAATCACAGAGAGGTGATCCCTCAAATATTTTGCAAAATCCAAAAACACATGGCCTTAGTGCCTTTACTCTCTTTTCTACAAAACTTGATGAATGTTCTGTATATATTCCCTCAGTCATCGTTTGTCTTTAACATGGAGCTTTTGGAAATGATTGGGGGAAAAAAACAAAAGGGTTTTTTTTCTTCTCCTAAGAGAAAGTTGACAGAGACTAGTGGATTGATTACTCGAATGTACCTCTCAGACATTTAAGTTTCTGTTATTGAGTCCCCTGGTATCAGTGAAATTTTTAAAACTGAGATCTAGGAAACTATCCAGAACTTGACAGCTCATGATAAATGAGAGGTTTTAAAAAGTGGGATCACTGAAGATTGTGATTTTTTTTAAAAAAAAGATTCATTGCTCTCAATTTCTGGAGATACCTTAAATGTTTGGCTCTTACTATATGGTAGTCCTTCTGGGCAAAAAGTTTCTTTTCTTTCTTTCTTTCTTTCTTTCTTTCTTTCTTTCTTTCTTTCTTTCTTTCTTTCTTTCTTTAAAGAAACATCAACTCTCACATACTTCATAAACTGAAGTGTATTTATTTGTGCAGCACTGAGCTCGAAAAATTTAAAGCCCTTGCTTTTGACATTTTCTTGAGACAATGTCTGAAGTCAAATTTACTCTTACCTAATACTGTACATCTATCTAGAAACCTCAGGAAACTTTCCAAAGTGAATATCAGAATACAAGTAATATGGAAAACTTAACTCCCTCAAATTCCAATCTTACATCTACTTATTTCTCAAGGATTCTGAACTCAAGAAATTCTAGTTCTTCATTCTGAAGAAATGCAAACAATCCTACAAAACTCATTATTAAAAATGAGTTGAGTTTGGGGTGCCTGGGTGACTCAGTCGGTTAAGTGTCCGACTTTGGCTCAGGTCATGATCTCACGGTTCGTGGGTTCGAGCCCTGCATCGGCTTCTGTGCTGACAGCTCAGAGCCTGAAGCCTGCTTCAGATTCTGTGTCTCCCTTCTCACGCCTCTCTTTCTCTCAAAAGTAAATAAACATTTTTTAAATATTAAGAAAAAAATGAGTTGAGTTTGCAAAACAATTACCCAAAAGTCTAGTCTAGAAAACTGATTTGTTACTGTGGACAATACTTCTAATGGTCCATTCCTAATGGAGCCACAGTGACCAGTGAGAAATAGGAGGGGGTCTGGAAGGCACACACACAAAAGGCAAAGTTCTTTATTTTAAAAACTGAAGGCAAAAAATATATATAAAAAGTTAAAGAATACAGGTCATGCATAAGTCCCAAGAGTTCATCCTGATCTACTATTTCAGGCATCCCAACTAAAGAATTTTGGCTTTTATGATTATAACATATAAAATACAGCTGCAAAAGTCAATCCAAAAGCTGTAGGCAACTCAATACATTGTCACTGCAAGGAAGTCTGATTTGAAGGAGTTCCCACCTTCAGATTTTGGCTAGTAAGGAGGATTTCAAGATCATCACAACTCCATCTGTTTTCCTTCTACGGAAAGTCTAATAGTGAGCCACGAAAATGAAATTTATTAAGCACAGGTAATAGTACTTGAAGATCACTTTCAAAAATACTTGGTCATAACCTGCCATTTTAGAAATCTGATAATTGTTATGGCAGTCCATGAAAAGAGATGTTCATCAATGTCAGAAACTGGTTTTGTAAAAAAAAAGAAAAAAATCTATTTTGTGAAACTAGATTTTTCTTTTCTTCTTTTTAAAGCTTTTTTTTCCCCCTCTGAGAGAGAGCGTGTGCGCACACAAGCAGGGGATAGGCAGAGAGAGGGGGACAGAGGATTCCAAGTGGGATCTGCACTGACAGCAGTGAGCCCAATGTGGGGCTCAGACTCACGAACCACAAGATCATGACATGAGCCGAAGTTGGACGCTCAACCAACCAAGTCACCCAGGTGCCTCGAAACTAACTTTTTTCAAATGAACCACCCTTTAGATCTAAAGATCAACTTTACATACTGTACTGGGTTGAAGGTGCCCCCCAAATTTACATCATTACTTCAGAATGTGACTTGACTTGAAAATAGGGCCTTAAATTTGTGATCAAATTAAGATGAAGTCATACTGGATTAGGGGAGGCCCTAAACCCAAGGACTAACGTCTTTACAAAAGTGAGAGAGATGTGGACACAGACATAGAGGAGACAGAAAAGACACAGGGAAAAAAGCTAGATGATGGAGGCAGAGGTTAAAAGTATGCTGAACAAGCTTGAGACACCTGCCAGCACCAAAAGATAGGAGAAGCACATGACAGGTTTTCCCTCAGAGCCCCCCAGAAGAAACCAACCTTGCTGACACACTGAGTTTGGACTTCTGGACTCAAGAACTGTAAGAGAATACATTTTTGTTGTTTTCAGCCACTCATTTTGTGGTACTTTGTTATGGTAGTTCTAGGAAACAAATACACACGCTGTTCCAATGGAATTTCCATCTTGATGATCATACCGATTTTAAGGAGACAATTGACCATCGCAACAATGTGGACAGATAGCCAGACACGTTTGCAGAATCAAAGTTATCTCCTTAGAAATAACAGAAATCAAAACAGCAACACGAATGACATTAGATATAAGTTAAGGGCGAGGCAACACAGTTATCTTCACAGCGGCATGACTTCTGCAAACTGCAATTTCAGACTGAGAAACAATGTTTCCAAGAAAATCTGAAGCCAAGAACATATGAATGTTTTTGTCACCTCAGAAGCTGAAATTTCTTTGTAAAGAAAAAAAAAAAAAGATTCACAATGAATGCGTAATATGAAACAGTATTAACACAGTTATCAAACTATAAAAGATTACAGTTTGATGGAATTTTTTTTTCATTTAACCAAAGACGGACTTAAAAAGCCACTTGTTCAGATTAGCAGGTTTCTTGCCATGCCTACATACATGCTGTACTTCTGCCCATCTCCCCACATGAGGGACCGCTGACCCCTAACCTGCAGATTCGGCATCGTGCCATAGGCTCTGAATCCCTAGGATTACGAAAATCCGTAAGAAACTAGTTAAGCAGCTCATCAAGTATAATCTTGCTGCTGCTGCTTCCGCTCTGTTGTTTGACGTTCACTTGAGCAATACTTTTCAAACTCTCTCAGCCCTCTACTCACTATAAAAGGCAGCCTATAACTCTTTCTCGTTTCTGTCAGGTAACTCCAAATATTTTCAAAATTGGACCTAAAGTTGCTACCCCAGGTCTCCGTCTTAGACCCTCTGTTTTCTCTTGTTCCCTGAGGTCACCTGATAGCTCGCATCTTGGCTCATAGGGGATTTTTGATGCCATGCAGAGGTCACTGGTATTGATTCCCCATCTAGCCTTCTCTCAATTATCAAAATACCCTGTCCCTATGCTCTGCCTACGAGCCAGGGTTTGGCATCTACTGTTGAATCGACAGTCCACACACTTGGGTTCTTTCCCACTGTCTGTTGCTAGGGTTCTGCCCTGTTCTCAAGGATCCACCTAGATTCCAAATCCTTGTCAGGCATGTTCGGCCACTCCAACTCCATCCCTCACACTATCCTTTTTAGTAACTTAGCTTGTGTGTATTTTCATTAAGCAAATTACATCAGAATTTTCAAAAACGCCATTTTTGATGAATATGTTTTTACGCAAAGAGAGGGGTATGGGCTAGTAGTCAACATTTCTTGACCACCTAATGTCTAATTTGCTTTAAGAACATAGCTTGTTTTGGGGCGTCTGGGTGGCTCAGTCGGTTAAGTGTCCGACTTTGCTTCGGTCACGATATCACCGTTCACAGGTTCAAGCCCCACAGCGGGCTCTGTGCTGACAACTCGGAGCCTGGAGCCTGCTTCGGATTCTGTGTCTCCCCCTCTCTCTGCCCCTCCCTCACTCGCCCTCTCTCTCAAAAATAAACAAACACTAAAAGAAATTAAAGAAAAAAAAGAATGTAGCATGTTTTAACTCTTTTAATCCCCATAATAACCCTAGAAAGGTAGGTGCTATTCCCATATTCATTTCACAGACTAAGAGCAGAGAGAAGTTACTTATCCAAGGTCACACAAGAGTATGTGTGAGTGGAGATACAGAGATATGAATTCAAGGAGACTGGCTCCACAACCTCTGCTCTTAACCACTGTGCTATTTGTTTTTTAAAAATTTTTAACGTTTTTATTCATTTTTGAGAAAGAGACAGAGTGCTAGCAGGGGAGGGACAGAGAGAGGGAGGGAGACACAAAATCAAGAGCAGGCTTCCGGCTCTGAGCTGTCGGCACAGAGCCGGATGTGGGACTCGAACCCACAAACTGTGAGATCATAACCTGAGTTGAAGTCGGATGCTTAACCGACTGAGCCACCCAGGCACCCCTTACTGTGCTGTATTGTGTCTCGACCTTTCACGATTCCATCCCTCCCCTTAATCCCCAATGATGTTTTACAATTTTTAGTCATTTCAAATTTATACCCATTAAGATCCTTTGGTAAATGTTTCCAACTCCTCTCTTACCCCAGGCCCCACCTCTAAGCGAACCACCTATATGAACACCATATCTAGGTCCCTACCTCTAATATGAATTCTTTGGAAAAATATATATTTTCATAGATTTTTCCTACCACAAAGTTTACCTGAACATGAAAGCAGGTGGTACAGGACCTGACACCGAGGAATTAGATTATTAAGTCAATAATAAATAAGCAAAATTTCTGGTCATTCACCAAGTTTAATCTTCCACCAAGTGTAATATCAACTACAACTATAATTGTGAGCTTTAGGAAGAAAAGGTAGTTGTGGGTGAGTCCTTTGGATCCTAATACCTAGATTATATATGCCCCATTATTTCATCTCGAACTGTTTGGACATTTATTATCATTTAAAGAGGTCTAGGTTCTGACCAAGTATAATGTAAGATTTAGCCTGGAAAAGTCAAGGGCACCCAGCTGGCACAGTTGAAGGAGTGTGTGGCTCTTGATCTCAGGGTCGTGAGCTCAAGCCCCATGTCGGGTGTAGAGACTACTTAAATAAAACTTTAGAAAGGTAGGCTTAGTTGATATGAATAAGAACCTTGAAAATATATGTATACCTTTTGATATTTTATGACAACTAATTCATATATGAGAAAAGAGATGGAGATTCTTTTCTGACATTGAGACAATGGGAAGAGAAAAATGATTAAGTCTCTAACCCACAGCTGAAACCTTCCATCTTAATAAAAACTAAGAACATTTGAAAGAAGACTTAAAAAGTCTAATGTCAAATTCAGGAAAAAAGAGAAAGCATTAAATGAATCCATCATTTAATTTATGGAGGAAAATTTAACAAAGAGAACAGACATGCAGATTTTTAAAGGATGCAAAATACCTTTGTAAGGATAGCAGAGAAACAAAACATTTATAAACCAAAATAACAACTGTCCCAAGAAATAAATATTGCCCTTCCTTAATATTACCTAATTAGAACCAAAATAAATAGCATCTTTAAAACTTAAAGGTGTTAGAGCTTAATAGGACATAAAATATTATTACATCTAATTCCACCCCCTCAATTCTCCATATGATGAAAGAGGTCCCCAAAAGAATGTGACTTCTCAATGTGTCCCTCAATTTATTTCACTTGAGACTTTTCACATTACCTAGACCCACCTTATCTGTTCTCAGATACATAAAACATATACATATAAAGATCACACGACCTAAGAAAAGATTTAAAATACAAACTGCATTAAAACATCCCTTTAAAGGTTTGGCAATAAACTAATTTCAGAAGCTACTATGCATTGGAGCACCTGAGTGGCTCAGTCGGTTAAGCATCCTGTTGATTTCGGCTCAGGTCAAGATCTCGTGGCTCTTGAGATTGAGCCCCGTGTCCAGCTCTGTGCTGTGTGGAGCCTGCTTGGGATTCTCTCTCTCTCCCTCTCTCTCTCTGCCCCTCCCCTGCTCACGTGTGCATGTTCTCTCTGTCATAATAAGTAAACATTAAAAAAGAAGCTACTATGCATTAAATGTTAACTTTTATGAAAAAGAAAAGTCACCTGATGCCTCAAGCTCCCATTTCTTGATTTTAAGTAGTTTGTAGGTAAGCATTCAGGGTTAACACACAAAACAGATTTTTGGTGTTATTTTCATAAGAATTTAGAACCATTTATACCATTTTTTAAAATAATGAGAATGCTGCTTTTTCAAGTTTTCCTCGTAATTCACTAGAGAGAATCAACTTTATGACTCAGCTTTTTGTGCGTACTCACACATGCCTGAAGGGTCCACTTAGGTTGCTTGTTATATTTTAAATTCAGGCTTGGAGTAGGATTCTTGTTTTTCTGAGGCTCACAAAGACTAGACTCAGCCTAGTTCTATAGTGCCTATTTAGCTGGACTTAAAGCCGACATCAAGTACTTTATTGTCAAATAAAAAGCAATCTTCATGGAGCTTAGTAACTTAAGTAGCTCTCCAGAGTTTGTTAAATATTTTGCTTCTACTTTTGATCTCTATTGTCAAGGAAGGGTTCTGTAGAGTTGTAAAGTGCCAGGAAGTGTTTGTTTTGTTTTTTTTTAATATGAAATTTATTGTCAAATTGGTTTCCATACAACACCCAGTGCTCATCCCAACAGGTGCCCTCCTCAATGCCCATGACCCACCCACCCCACCCTGCCACCCCCCATCAACCCTCAGTTTGTTCTCAGTTTTTAAGAGTCTATTTTAAACACCTAAAAGGTAGTATGGACACTATAACCCTTAGGGTTCATGGTTACAACTGAGAAACACAAAGCTACCTACTGTAATTTTCCAAAAACACAATTTTCTGGGGTGCCTGGGTGGCTCAGTCAGTTAAGCATCTGACTTCGGTTCAGGTCATGATCTCATGGTTTGTGGGTTCGAGCCTTGTGTCCAGCTCTGTGCTAACAGCTCGGAGCCTGGAGCCTGCTTCGGATTCTGTGTCTCCCTCTCAGCCACTCCCCTGCTAGCTAGCTCTCTCTTAAAAATAAATAAACATTAAAAAATCAACTTAAAAAACTCTGCAAGTTTCTTAGTCCCTCCTTCAAGGAAAAAAAAAAAAAAACAACCCACCTTGGATTCCTATCTTTAAAAAATACTTAGGAATCAGCCTGGGGGGTGGGGGGAGTTCTAAAATTCGGGCTCTGAAAAGAGGATGGAAAAGATTTCCAAGTTTATCCCTCACAGACTTAGAGGAAAATGAGGACTTACCCAAACAGAAGCCTTTTCCCTGACTGATGCCTTGCTCATATTATTTCTTATATGCTAGGACTGTTTTCCCCTCTAGTCTCCATCCATCCAACTTTTTTTTTTTTAAATGTTTATCTTTGAGAAAGAGAGAAAGACAGAGAAAAGCAGAAAGAGAGGGGGACACAGGATCCAAAGTGGGTTCTATGTTGAGAGAAGATAACCGGATGCGGGGTTCAAACTCACGAACCGCAAGATCACACCTGAGCTGAAACTGGACACTTAACCGACTGAGTCACCAAGTGCCACCATCCATTCAACTCTTAATCCATACTTTGAGGTCTTACTCAAAAGTCAACGCCTTCCATGATGGCTTTCCCAATCTCTTCCATCAGAATTAAGAATTAGCCTTCCTCAGCTCCCACCCCAGTACTGCTCCCAAAACAATTTTTCAGAGTCTGTGTTGCCTTTATTTGAGTAGGTCTGTCTAGCCCAGTAACTGGGCCAACATCTTTTTCCTTTCTTTACTGTCTGCTTACAGTTATACAATAAAGGTTTATTAAACTGAGTGAGGTGAGTAGGACTATTGAATCATAATATCCCATTCTCTACTTCTTTTAGAATAAACTAGGGCAGAGAATTTAGAGCAACCCTAGAAAATTGGGCTAATCATGGTTTGTTCAGAATGGCCAGCTACCCAAGATGGTTGAGGTAATGAATATTGTGACCTGAATATGAAATGCCTTAAGCTGACTGAAAAGTAATCAAAAAAGAATGACGATATAAAAAGAACAATTTAAAAAAATCTGTATTTTCTCCTGGATTTTGAGACTAGGTACAAGTGATGGTACAAAAATGTCATCTTAAAATAAAAAAAAAAAACTACTGATCCAATCCATCAGCAAACACTAACTCAGCTGTTAGGTAAAGTCTACAAGGAAATATGAGGCACAGGTCTAGGTCCTGCCTTTAAGGACTTTTCAGCTTAATCATAGAAAGAACTAAAACATGACTACATGGTAAGATAACGGAGAGTAGAAACCAGTTTATGACAACCGTCAAAAGAAAAATATAAAATATCCAAGAGTTGTTAAGAATTGCTGTTAAACAGAATTTGGGGTTAAGACAGTAAAGGAAGATTGAAATGAAAGGTAAGGTCTGATTTTCTTCACGTATAAAGTGAGGTGGTTATAAAATTATTTTAAATACAAGTATCCAAAATTGAATGAGACATATCTCATAAGAGGGCTTGACATTTCATGAGAGAAATGAGTTTGAGGCTTTTTCTTTATACCAGCTTCTTGGTGTGGCTTCCAAAACTCAAAATGGGCCTTTAAGTGGACATTTTTCATGCCTGAAAGATGTATATGAAACTATTTAATTTATTCTCGTTTTTTTGGGGCAGGAACTGAGTAAACCTGCAGGAAGCTCATCACCGTTATTAACACATTTTTCTCTTCTTTGTTCTTTTTAACTGTCACGGCTTTTACGCCCAGCAGTTACTGATGGTCAAATGCATTCTGAAGCCCGGCCAAAAGTTTTTTTTTTTTTTTTTTTTTTAGGGTGACATGCAAAACAAAGCAAATATTGGCTTAGTTATGACACTTGTTGTTCTAATACATTAATAGCCTATTGTTCACTGTGGTTGTCTCAACAAGATAATACATTGAAAAACAGCGTTTCCTGATAGGAAGTGAATTCCCACTGTGTGTCACAGGACCCCAGCCAAAAGCTGGGCTCCGAAGAAGAAACAGCAGTCCCTTCTTGGATTGCATAACGACCAGAGTAATGATTAGATTTTTTTCTCCTCTCTTTTACACACACACACACACACACACACACACACACACACTTAAAATGGTTTTCTGCTTCAGCTCAAACTATAATCTATTTGACTGACTGTGCTATCATAGGATTGTTTTTCTAAAATGATTGTGAATGTTTTAGACAAAGCTGTTCAACATCCTGTAGACAGCAGTATCCTGTATATTTCCAACTATAGAGAATTTCCTTAGTCGTAAATGCCACAATGGATGGGGTAACTTGACAAAGAAGGTATCAGGATGTGTCATCAAGACAGTGTGACCATTTTCAAGGTTAGTGTCATACAAGCACTAGATGAAATCATAATATATGAGGTACAATAATTACAACAGGTTTTTGTAGATCAGATACATTTAGCTAGGCAAAAACTGAGGCTAAATTAGTCCAACCACCGTTGCTGTCTTTTGTTTAGAGTCTGATTAGTGAGAAACCGACGTCACTAGCAGATCCACACACAGAAGAGTGTGCCCTCCACGGTAGATGACACTGTCCAAACAAGACATTAAAGCCCCCTTGTTTTCATCTATTTTCACAGTCAAACTTTGAAGAACTTCCTCTGTCCCAGTTATACCTAACCAGTGGATACTAGAAAATTCTAACAATGGAAAAAATAAGAAGGTTGTCATTTTAATAGATTCCAGCGAGGCTGTCTCTGTCATTTCGGTACTTTCACCACTTAACACAGTGCGTATTCGTAGGCGGCCCTCGATACATTTTGCTGAACTGAACCATATGTCAAACAACTGCTATGAAAATGACCACAGGATACCAATAGGATTTATGTAGCACCGCTTACATAATAAATAACATCTCTGGTTTTAGAGAAGGATACTTATTCATGGTATAGGAAGGCTATACCTAGGCTAAACCAGCATACAAACACACACACAGACTCCCCCGACCTCTGGGCTGAGAAAATGCCTTTTATCTTCTTGTTGTTATTAAACAAATCAAACAATGAAGTTCTTTGCCATTCTGCTTTCAGGACAGCTGTCACTTGACAGAATTACAAGAATAAAATGGTGAAACAGGCAATCCTAAACATCTTATGTGTGATGCAGCAAAAATTCCTGCTTCTGTTACTTTTTAACTTTGCTGTGTAACTTGGTAACTTTGCTGGCAGGATGATAGCGTGCAGGTCACCTCTAGGCTGCTTCCTCAGCACCAAATCAGAAAACTTTAGCTGTGTTGAGCACTACTAGTTTTAGCATTCACTGAAACAAGACATGGATTAGAGGACTAGAATATGAAAACAATTTAAGCAAGGGGGCTAATGCCAAGTTTCAAAGCCCTGAGGATTAGCCTTGAATGGTTAGATTCACTGAAAATTACAAGGATCCATTTTAAAAACAAACATCACCTCACTCAGAATCTTCTCCTCAAGTATTCAAGTTTGATAAAAAGATCTGCTTTTTCCTGGAATGGGTTTTATACTTTTGAAATGGGCTTTTTAGAAAAGGAGAGTTTATATAAAATATAATATTCAACTTCTCTTTTTCACATTCTTAAACTTTAAAATAGCTTAGTCCATATGGTAGGTCAAATAAATTACACATCACACAATATACACAAAAGATGTTTTCAATTTAAAGACCAGAAACTTAATATAAATTGGGTTATATAGCTTAAATCAATACCCCAACAAAAATGTACATAAATACTATGGTTGGAAAGGGCATTAAAACTCATCTATTCCAATCTCTCATTTTATAGATGGCAAAACTGAGGGTTCAAGGAGATTAAGTAACCTGCCCACAATCTTACACTCAAGTTACCAGACTTTGAGCCCAATGTTATTTCATTAATCTGCTGAAAAATTACTCCCAGGACAGTTCTTACCCACTCATAAATGGCGGGGACAGAGGGGCGTACCCTTGGTGCTCTAGCCAGAGGAGAATTTGATGAGGGGATTCTCTATTTTTGCACAGCACTATCACCCCTTTCCTATAGCACCTGGGTTCTGCCCCGAAATGGAGATAGGAGAGAGGACTGATACCATAAGTATATCTGACAGGGGAGAAAGGGAACAACTTGGAAACAATCCAGATATCTATCAAAGGACGACTGAATAAATTATAGTACATCCATCCATACACTGAAGTACTATACAGCCATTAAAAAGAATGAGACACATAATGGTATGTGTTGTACCATTTTATTTTATTTATTTATTTTTTTAAAAAGGGCACTCATCCATAGAAATTATCTGGAAAAAGAAAGAAGTTTCCCCCCTAAGGAGTAGGGCTGAGGGATTAGGGTTGCAAAGAGACATTTTGTCATATGCCTCTTATATGGTTTCATCTTTTTACTGTATGTATTTTTTAAGTTATAAAATTAACACTTTTTAAAAGTATGTTAAAGCAGAGAAGGGAACTTCTGTAGAGTCCTGGGAAACCTCTGGTGAGAGAGATAGAGATGAGGGTCTATCAATAGTAACCTGGTACTCTACATCTATTCCACATGACACATTATATCCAATTCTCTAGAAAAGACTTCCCAACCCTTTTCATGTTATGGTATGTGTATTAGTTTTCACTAATATGGTATGTACGAATAACATTTGTATAGAATACTGGAATAATCACGAGAGGATGTGAAAATAGATAATTTTTATAATTATAAAAATAATTACATAATTATTACAAGAAAAAAAATAAGATGAAGTATTACTGGAGATATTAACTACTAAATTCCAAATTTTATAAGTTCCAAATAAAATCTATTTAGAAAATCTCCCTATTTCGATATTTAACAACCAACTGGTTGGCAAACTTTGCTCTGGAGCAACTATAAAAAAGTCTAAGAGTAAATGTATTCTCCTAGAGTTCAAGGGGACAGTAGAGATCATCTAGTTCAGTGGACTGAAACCAACAATTTAAAAATGAAACATAACAAAAAAATAGCAGTGTTTTCTGTGCCGTAAGGGAAACTTATTTCAGAAATTAAGTGGTGTGTATGTGATTTGTGTATTGCTTCAGGATGCAAAACACAATTTGAAATTTTTTTTCTTGTTGAGGTGATGACTTATTAGCCAATTCTGCTCAGAAATAGAATCAAAATGTAAACTTCCAAAATTTCTAATATACACAGTTTATTTAAAGTAAAGCTTTAGTTTTCACGTCATTTATAAGAATGATTCTGGGTTAACATCTAAACATTTTTTTGGTCTCAATTCTAATCTAATACATCCCCTTTAGTATTGCTGGAAAAGGCATGTGTCTTTACAAAGAGAAGTGGGGTGGGTATTCTCAGCTGGAAAAGATCTTAGAGAGCTAACCCAAATTCCCAAGTTTCCCTGAAGAAACTAGCGGAGCGCCTGGGTGGCTCAGTCAGTTAAGCTTCCGACTTCGGCTCAGGTCATGATCTCATGGTTTGTGGGCTTGAGCCCTGCTTTGGGCTCTGGGCTGACAGCTCGGAGCCTGGAGCCTGCTTCAGATTCTGTGTCTCCGTTTTCCTCTGCCCCTCCCCCATTCGCACGTGCACTCTCTCAAAAAATGAATAAACATCCAAAAAATTTTTTTAAAAAAGTGAAGAAACCAGCGTCCAAAAGAAATAGCCTTTTGATTACCAGGCTAGTGTTTTTTTTTCTGATACCAAGCTTCTACTTTATTCTTACATCTTTGTGATGTTAGAAAATAGCTAAACACAATTACTACTAATTGTCAAAGAGGAAGCTAAAGCAAGGAAAGTGTACACTTCACAAGTGTAAGTCCAAAAAGGATGACGCAATGTCACCCTGCAAGCTTTACGAAAATCTGACATTTTCAACATTCAGCTTTGATTTCAACTGAAGCAAGTTGTTCGTCTTGCTTGTACTGAATGGGTGTGTCTATCCCACAAGGGTACGCGATGAACACGCATGAGAGGAAGACAACAGTCAGTGCAGAAGAGATCACGAAGCAGTCTCTCTCTCAATGTGCCTACTTTGGTCAGTGCATAATTAAACACTCCACAGGCATGAAAACCTAGCTACAGACGGAACCCCAATATCTAAGGGGGGGGGAGTCAGATCCATTTGCAAAGAAAAAATTGCTGAAATGTGGACCTCATTGAATAACAGCAATTCTCTCCTATAGTTCAACTTACTGTTCACGTCACAAAGTCTAGAAAGAACAGAGGCACAGACAAGGCAGGGAACAGAACTTTGGGCTGCAGCCTTCCCCAACTCTTCTGACAAATACCCAACAGCAGCAGGACAAAGCATCATTATGACAGAAATAAAGGCTCTTTAGATGCTGCCTTTTTTTTAATTCAATGAACCCACTCTTACACACAAAGTTCATGTCACGATGTCTCGAAATACAGTATCGCTAGATTATGCTGTTAGTGGGTCCAATAAATTCAGTGCAAAACACTACCTTCAAGCATTTTTATGTTAAATAATTAGCACATTTGGGAAACTACCAGTATTTTCCTTAATTTAAACAATCACTGTGATCCCCTAAGCAAAAACAACAACAGTTCAGTAAATTGTTTACAAAAAAAAGAAAAAAAAAAAAAAGCAAACAAGTGAACTAATAGGAAAAAAATTTAGTTGAGTGATAAAGCCGCAGGCTCCTTCCCAAGGAGAGCACGGCATATTACCAGCAGCTAACACAAAACTAACCATCTATCTTATCGGTGCTTCCCCCTAAGCTATGCACTATCAGTTTTACAAATAGACAACCCATTACTTACAAAACAATTTGAAGTTGCTGTACATTTCTTAAGCTGGTTTTTGTGTGGCAATTCTGAAGCAATGCTGCCCTAAAAATGAACCTTGTTTTTTAAACAGTGAGATATCCACACTCGGTGCGGTTAGGGCAAGGGTGGAGCCCACTCTGGGGGAAACAACACACCCAAGCAGACTTCAGTGACAGCACGTTGCACATTCCTACTGCTACCCCATTTCTCAGGGCCTCAGAATCAAAACTAATTGGCTGATGATCCTCCAAGAAATGGGGGCAAAGTTCATGTTGTAGATCAGCCTTCCTGCCATGAAATAAAATAGGGGCTCATTTCTTCTTGGGGAAGAAAGTGAAGATAAAATGCAAGGTAGACCACGCAGCTCAGCCAGCAGAATGCGAGGAGGAAGGGGACTGACTACTACAGAGGAAGTCCAACTATGCCAGCTTCTAAGTTTAGCAATAGAAGCTTCTGCATATCTCAAGGTGTTGGCAACATAGCTCACTCTAGAACTTTACTTTTGGCCTAGTTGGCCCAAACAGGGGGCCCCATCGTGAACATAAAAGCATGACCCACCCTTCTCTGTCAAGGGTCTAGTTCTCCTGGCAATGCAGAAACAATAAAAGCATTTTCTTATCCACTAACTAGCAAGAGTTGCCTTAAAAAATAAGGGATTCGATTTATAAACTTGCTTTGGTAGAATATTAAAATACATAAAAGGAAGAATTATTTTGGTGAAAATCACGAATTTGCATACCAAACTTCTATATATTTTGTCATCACCTACTTCTGCAAATAATTTCATAAGAGTTTTGATTTTTTCTGATTGCCAAATAAGATATCCTGTAAGATGTACACATACTGCCTAGAAACTTAGTGTTGAAAATAATTTATCAGTTATTGAAACTGTTACCAAACATCTCCTTATAGTTCAAAGTGATTTTAATCAATACTACTCCTGTATGTGTACTTTCAGACATACAACCAACAGTAACTTTTAATTGAACTCCTTGTAACTCATGGAATAAAAAAAATTTTTTTCTTTTTCAGTAAAATTTTCATATATGCAAAAAAATAAGCTATATAATCATTTACAATGAATTTAAAACAATGAAAAGGCTTTTGGATAAGACCAGGAAAATATTATTTTTAATGATACATGTTGTCACATTACCCTTGCCAACTGCTACTTTTTCACAGTGGAACAATAAAGCAGTCTGGAGTACTGAACATTTTGATATTTTCTTTTTTTTCCCCTGATGTTTTCAGAGATGGCCTAGAACACTCTCTTTCAGGATCCTAGGAAGGGGGTGCTTGCTGACTGATCTAGCTTTTTGTTGGATTATGACGTTGCTCTTGCCATAAAATAAATAAATCCATTCAAAAATACTTCTCATAGTCCATGTGATTGAGCTATTTTTCAACCATATATGTATTTATGAACGGCCTGCCATCCTTTGCTCTTTTCCATCTCACCCCCAAACTGAACTCCCAGGTAGCAGATATTATATTTAAAGAATCCCATTTTGATATTTTTTGGATTTGCACTGCTGGAAATGTCTGTTTTCGAGTCAAACTTCACTTTCACAGCTGCAAAGGAAATGACAAGAGAAGAAAAACACAGCCAATGTATATCAGCAATTAATTCCATCCACAACTGCCCAGCTGTTTGTGCATGGAAGAATCAGTCTGTTTCCTTTTGGGGCTTTCACCACTGAAAATTAATACTGCACATTCAGAGACACAAGCTGTTTGTAACATGTCAGGAATGCGCACAAGATCACACAGAGTTGAAAAGACAAAATGAAATCCAGATCTAGTTATCATGGGACTTACCAGTATTATTTCATAGTTAAAAAAATTTCTAAAAAAATCCTAAAAACACCCCAATCACAGAGCAAAATACGTGAAAAAATATTCTCCCTTCTGAATATTATCCTTCCAATAAGGAGGAAAATCTGCCAATGACATCAGATTTAGTATCAAGAATAGACACTCTGATTTATTGGCATAGACAAGGTGTGACATTCTTAGGAATCCACATGCCCCCAGTACGTTAAATTCAGCCAATACTTTTTGGACGACACAGTTGCTTGCCCAACGTGTAGTTAGTCCCTTAAAAAAAATCCTTATAAATGTGAAAGTTGTTGGGAACCAACGCTTTCACTACAGTCATACAGAAAAGTTTTTCTTGGTTAGTTCAGACATTATTTGGCACTCATATACACTTGCCTGGTTCAGAGATTCATGTAAATTTACAGATCCAATCTTCTAGGGTAACTCTCAAGCAATCAAATTTCTCCTTCCCTCTCCCTACCAGTTTTGTGGATTTTAAATGAAAACACTCTCTACAGAGTGCCAAAGGCTTAACAACTATAGTATGAACTCCTGTGAGACTCAAAATATCCTAATACCCCTCCTACTGCCCTCCAACTCCAATTTTATTTCAAATATTTGTTTCATGTAAATCTTGTAAAAATGCCATTTTGTTACATATTTTCAAACATACAGTATTGGAAAATAATGTGTATTTTTAATATGTAAAATGACTTGTAACCAACTGTTATGAAAGTTAGGAAAAGAGATGACATTTTTAGAAGAAAATAAGTCAAAACATATTTTAGCTATCTTATTGATTTTTATATGGAATTAGGTATCCCCATGACTGAACTCATTGTTCTAAGGACTCCCCCCCTCTGCTTTTGCTGTAAAAGAGTTCATGCCCTCCTAATAATGCTCATACATTCTCAAACACAACTTGGATGAGACACTAATTTGGGGCACCATCAAGGGCTAGGGCTTAACCAATGAACAGAAGATAAGCTCTCTGTTTCAAATATGAGGGGGACATTCCACAGGCTTCAGAATGAAGATACTCTCAAGTGCCAGAACTCAAACCAGCACAATGAGAAGTTGTCTCCAACTCAAGTGCTGGGAAAGCATGAAGTGTCATTTTTTTTTAAAGAAACATAAGGCATCTCAAACTTGTGGTAGACTGAAAACAAACCATAAAATCAAAACAAAAGTGCTTTTCCCTTAACAAGGATATATCTGGGGTGGGAGGGAGAAGAGACAAAAGTTTAATCTCTGGCTGATGGGGACGTTAATTCTAGAAATATGGTAGAACCATTAGTGACTCAAAGAGCCACAGATATGAGCTTTGCTTGGCAAGCTTCAGTTCTGTGGAACGTTCAGACTAACTTGAAATGTCTAAGAGAAGGAACCTTCCCATCTACAAGACTGGCTAAGGAAAGAAAAGGTTTCTCTAAGCTGTTTAAATCAGGTCAAATTCATGACACTCCAACTAGAGCCGGAGGTGGTGTTAAAAAAGACTCTTCAAGTGAAGGGGCTGTTAATATGAAATTGTCAACTCATTTTAAAAGCAATTTCCTCGGGGTGCCTGAGTGGCTCAGTCAGTTGAGCGTCCGACTTCAGCTCAGGTCACTATCTCGCGGTCCGGGAGTTCGAGCCCCACGTCGGGCTCTGGGCTGATGGCTCAGAGCCTGGAGCCTGCTTCCCATTCTGTGTCTCCCTCTCTCTCTGCCCCTCCCCCGTTCATGCTCTGTCTCTCTCTGTCTCAAAAATAAATAAACATTAAAAAAAAAAATAAAATAAAATAAAAGCAATTTCCTCACCCCAACAATTTATTGTAATAATATCTTAAACATAATACTGATTTTATTCAAAATTTCAAATTTATAGCAAATTTGAAAGAATTTTACAGTAAGCACTATATAAGCCCTCACAATTGTCTGTTTCCTGGTATAGCTCTCACACGTGCTGCAAGCAACTGGCAGGCTGGGCCCCTCAGCACCTAGCATAGGGCAAGTTCAAATATTATGGACGGTAAATGAATAATACCCTTTGCCTGTTTAATATCTAATAGATGGTTAAAATCTATTTAATATCTAATAGATGGTTAAAAGGGGTAATCCAGGATTTAAGGATGAAGCAGTTACAGAAAAGGCAAGGTTGGGAATAAGTGAAATATGGGTTAATGTTCAAAACTGGGTTTTTTTTTTGCTGGCTAAAAAAATGTCAACAACATAACCTACAATGATTGGCGAGTTAAGCTTACTGAAGTTGAAGCAGAAATTCAGAAAATCATTACGTTTGAAGATGGTTAATTTTTGTTTTAAATGGGGATCATGCCCAAACTAGTCAGCCTGTATTATATCTGAAGGTTGTCAAACTTGGAAGAAAAACAACATGTGGCTTTGACTCTCCAATGGCATAATACTTCCAAAAATAATGCATTTTATTAACAATCTCTTAGAGGAAGACAAAGACTACATAAAAAAAAATTCAAAAGTGAAGAGTAAATATATACGTGCTATTAAAAAACCTGCATTCACAAGTAATTTCTGCTTTGGGGGAAAAGTTCAAAATACAGAACAGCAAACAAATGTAATATGGCCACATGACACAGGAAACATTCATGACACATGCAATTTCTTGTTAAAAATATTACTGTTGCTTTGATCTGCTCCATCCAAGAGTATGGGACTAACGTAGGCATTTTTTAATTGTTTTTCTAAATATGGGACAAAATCTAGTTGGAAGAGCATGTCTCACATTTCAAATAATTTATCCAATTAAAAACTATTTTTTTTTAATCTTGGGAAACTTAAGTATTCTCATCTAAAAAAATTCAAGTACTTTGCTTCAACACTGCTAATAAGATAGGTAGGTGACCAAGCTGACAATTCACATGACTTAAAGCACCAACCATCTTACTTCTCCCCCATCAAGTTCTAGAACACTTGCTACCTGTTCACTGCAAGAACCACATCCTGTAGTCTAGAATGAAAAGTTCCAAATCCCCAAATACTATCATAAGACAATGCAAGAAACAGGTTTAGAAATGTTCTCTCCTTTTTCATGCCCATTCCTCAACCACTCCAGTTCCACTAGTCTCAGTGAAAGTATCTGGATACTAGGTGGCCAGCTTTCTATTTCCTTAGGCAAACTAGTAGTATGAGAAGAGGTTTAACTGAAACAAAAATGAACAGTGGTGCCTGGGTGGCTTAGCTGGTTAAGTGTCTCACTCTTGCTGACAGCTCGGAGCCTGCTTGGGATTCTCTCTCTCCCTCTTTCTCTGCCCTTCCCTTGCTCGAGTGCATGCTCTCTCTCTCTCAAAATAAAAAAAAAACAAAAAAAAACAACAACAACAAAAAAAAACCCAAACACAAAAACAAAACTAGCCTGTAAACACATCTCTTCTTAGCATTATAGAGGCACTTCAGTTCAGCGCATTATGCTTTCTGCCCCCAAATATTACTGAAGGTGGAGAGTATCAACTTGTTTCGTGCCAAATCTATAGCTGCACTGATTTTAATTTACTCTGGTTTTAGATTTTAAAAACTTATTTTTAAATTCTAAGTTGATAAGTCAACCCATTTATAAATCTCTCTACTTTCTGGTTAAATTCATTTATTCTTTTAACAACAATTCCTTCAACACCTATAATGTGCTACAACTGAAGGGGCAATGTGGTGAAGAATGCAAGAAATCAATGAGCCATTATCCATGATCCTAAAACACTAGCAACTTAGTGGGCTGGGGGAGGAAGAAGGGAGAGACAACTTGTTTAACAATTATATTAGCCCACGGCATTATTGGGTTATAATCGACAAATTACAGATTCAGAGAAAAGAGCCAGCTTGAAAGGTTCCCGAGAAGTTACTTGAGCTTGGTCTTAAAAGACTGGGGAGGGGGGCCGGGGGAGGTGCTGTACAACTCTGGCAGAAAAGATATGAAAAGACAACATACTTAATAACCTTGTACTTTAACGCATGGCTTTACTTTACGTAAAAGTATCACAAATTGCACCTAATACCAAAGGGAAATAAAAATTGTCACGAGTTAACAACTCACAGTGGTTTGTACAATTCAAGCTATAGGAACCCTACAATCTACTAGCAAACCATACAGTTTTGTGTCATGAGCTTTTTCTTTCACCCTAGTCTTCTGACTTGCACGCTAGGAAAAGAAGCTCAAAAGCCATTTATACCCTTTCTTGGAACAATGTTTGTTCCTATACTGCACTAACCAATGACTTAGAAATAATTAAGACCAATTATCTTGAAGCCAGTCAAACTGTGATCTGCTACCACATCATCGTGGAAGGAGGAACAAGAATGTTCTAGGTTAATACCAAGGTCAGTAAACAAAGACATGGTTAACCTGGCACAGGTACCCCATACCCTGTGGGCTCAAATCCTTTTTTTTTTTTTTTTTAACATTTATTTATTTTGGGAGCCAGCGAGCGCTCCATTCAGCGTGGAGCCAGAAGCAGGGCTCTATCTCAAGGTAGGGAGATCAAGACCCGAGTTGAAATCAAAAGTCAATGCTTAAACGACTGACCCACCCAGGTGCCCTGGACTCAAATCCTTAAAGGTTTCAAGTATGAGGACGGTAGATTTAGTGGGAAGAGCTGGGAAGAAAAAAGAAAAACACAAATAATCACAAGCATTGTGCCTGTAAATTGCCTAAATCTTCAAATTCAAGGCTCAGAAAGATGTTGCCACATGAGAAAGGTTACTCTTGTGGGCTGCAAGACTGGGCTAATCAGACAAAAGTAAAAGGGATGCCACATTAAATTGTTGAGAACAGCTCATCCATTTTGATCAGGTTACTCTTGATGTAAAAACAGCATAAGGTTAACGTTTAAGATAGGGTTCCACATGAAAGTACATTCACATAAATAACACCTCCCATTTTTATGAAGGACAGTATGAAGATTACTTACAGCATACACTCTGTGACAACCTAAGTGACAAACACCTAAAACAGGGAAATTAAGGTAGGATTGTTTATATTATGTGAATTCTTTAAAGATTCTTTGTCAGGTTCTTTTAAAAGTAATTCCTGTGTTTAACCAAGGATACTGGAATGCAAAAGCCATCTGTACTTTACGTTTGTGAATTCACACCTAGAATACCGAAGCTCTGACAAAGAAAAAGAAAAACCTCTCGCAAAATGTTCAAACGGACAGGTTTGACCCTGGAGTAGGAATTTCTCAGTGAAACACATAACTGCGGACAGTGTATAAGTAACTTCCTCAGAATATTCAGAAAAAAAGGGGAAAAAAACCTCATGAGAACCGCTCCTGAGCCTTTTAGAAGGCCGGTAACTAGAGCAGGACACAAACTGGGGGGAAGAGAGCAAAGGAAGAGTCCGAAAGCAGGTGGAGAGACATCTTAAAGGGGCCAAGAGTGACAAGAGATAAGGAGTAACTGAGACAGTGGCATGAGGCCAGCCACACCCACAGGGAGCTTTGTGGCTTATTTCAAGGGAGTGGAACACTCACTCAACAAGTGAACAATTTTGATTTTGCTTAACTGAAAGGTTGTGCAATCCTACAAATGGGAAAAAGGGAGTGTTTTTCCAATATAGAAAGTTAGGATGTAATAAATGGCTATCACTTAAACCAAAGAGAATACCTTATAAAATATGAAACTGAAAAATTTAGAACTTTGAGGAAAAGCAATGTAAAGTCTCTGTAAACCCAGAGCTCAATGTTAATCGATTGTCACCACAAAGATTTTTATCCTGTGAACTATGCCATCCTTCAAACAACAAGATCCCCATAGAGCACACTGACAAGAATGCTAGAGTATGTGAATCAGTGGAAGGTTTTTCTTCACTCCAACTTTCAATTAGGCAGCTTATGGAAACAATTCTTAATGGCTGAGTTTTTAAAACTTACTCCAAGATAAGCAGGACTGTGACTCCTGTGGGCTATTTCCAAGTTGCCAAGTCATTAATCTAAAACAGCTCTCAACCCCTTTAAACGGATTCCTGCTGGCCCAATATAATAAATGATACGGTGTTTTTTTTTAAAAAAAAGGGGGGGGGAGGGAGAGGAAAGAAAGAAGGCCCACACTAGTACCTTTGGAGTTGCTTTTCAGTTTAAAAAAAAAAAAAAAACTGGAAGCAATAAGATAATACATATTTATTACTATATTTTTCAATCATGTGCCTGGAAGCTACAATAAGGGTTTTGGAAAGGACTTCTGCCAAAAGCAAATTACTTTCTTTGATTTCAAGTTGAAACAGTTATTACCTTTGCTACACCCCCAGAAATGAAAGCTGGAAAAAAAAAAAAAAGACGTTATTTCAAGCTTTGTGCAGATGATTTACTACGTCCATCAAATCTATTCATTCTTATTAGCATTAATTAATATCTTCCTACAGGAATTGGAAAAAAGGACAATGGGCATTCTCAACAAGTGTTTGCTTTTGCTCTGACACAAAGGTCAAGATGTACCTGATAAACCAGTAAGCAAGCAGTGCGCCAATGTTTTTAGCACAATCAGAACAGAGCAACCAGCCATAGCTTTAGTGTTTTGGCTCACTGGTTTAAAAACAAAAATTTGTAGTTAGGGCTCAAAAGAGGAATCTAATCATTCAAATAGTTTTCAATATAAAGCTGTTATATAGATCATACCATTATTGGGAAATAGTCGCAGAAATACTCTTATTTCAGTAATTTCCAAAATAACTAGACAATTGAATTGTATCACAAGACAATATAAACAAATTATAAGTGCTTAAAACTTATGAAAGAGTTCCTAATCATAGCCATGGTCGATTTATTTGGATGAGTAAGATCAGAAGTGAAAAATAAAAGTTGCTTGGTCCTCTGAAAATGATGAGTTCAATGCTGTGAAGAAAAAATTGCTAAATTAGAAACCAGGTTTTCTTCACATCAGAAGTTATGCGGGTAGAGTTCTTTCTACCCCCACGACACATAGACACATAAATCCAGAATCCTAAAAGGTAATACCTTTGGTTAAAAGGGAGACAAAAAAATGTGTCCACTAACAGAATTAAAAAATGTGAGTGTGCACACACACCAAAAAAACTTAAATCTGTCTTTTTCAGAGTGCTGACTGGAAGAAGAAAAAGTCTCCCCTGAGAATCTGTAACAATAGGCCCACTCTTACGAGAATTTGGTACTTGCACGCCTGTGCTCGCAGACACACACATGCGTGCGCGTGCGCACACACACACACACACACACACACCCCAGCAGGGTCCAAAAATATCTTAAGCCAAGAGAACAGTGAGTGGTCTTAGGTTGGTCTTAGGGTTGACACCCTACAAAAAGGAAATATAAGTTCCATCTGGAGAAAGGTGCTCTCAAAATAGGCTGCCTAAGGATCCCCACAGATAAAATCCTGCCAAATTAAAAATTCAGAATTACAAACCACATGAGTAAACAAACCACATTAAATAAAAGTCAGCAGAAACAACAGAGTAGAATTTAATACCTCTCCCCAAGAACTGCAGACAGTGGAATAACGAGACACAGAATATAAAATTGTATTACAAAATCCTTCAAGACAGAATTGGAAGCATGAGAAACAAGATGTTATAAAGTAAGACCAGTAGAACTGAAAAACTACTGAATAATTTAAAAAACTTGGTGACCATGGATGGAATTAGAGAGTACAATGCTATGCAAAATAAGTCAGAGAAAGACAAATACCATATGATTTCACCCACATGTGGAATTTAAGAAAGAAAACAGACGGACATAGGGGAAGGAGAGGAAAAATAAGATAAAAACGGAAAGGGAGGCAAACCATAAGAGACTTAATGATAGAGAACAAACTGAGAGGTGCTGGAGAGGCAGTGGGAGTGGGTGATGGGCATTAAGGAGGGGCACCTGTGATGAGCAGTGGGTGTTATATGTAAGTGATACAACACTAAAATCTATTCCTGAAACCAACACTACACCATGATGTTAATTAACTTGAACTGAAAATCTTGGAAAGAAAAAGAACATAGTGAATAGATTAAACAGCAGACTAGACCCAACTTGAAAGAATAAACTGGAATCCAAATCTGAAAAAACCAGCCAGAATGAAGCACAGAGAGACAAAGAAATGGAATGTGTAACAAGAGACTAAGAGACATTGAGAGAAAAGAGATCTAACATACTGGAGTTTTTAAAGAGGAAATAGAATGGGGGAGAGGTCATATTTGAGAAGGTTGTGGCTAAAATTTTTCAGAGACAAATCACCCATAAAGGACTGATAATTAGATTTGCAGTAGACTTCAAAAGAAAAAAATGTCATAAGACAGAAATAATAGTGGTGAAAGGTCAGCCTAGAATTGCACATCAAACAAAACTGTTAAAACACTGTCTCCTAAAGAGTTCTATAAACTCATTAAAGTAACTTTAAAAGATGAATTTAAGGGGCGCCTGGGTGGCGCAGTCGGTTAAGCGTCCGACTTCAGCCAGGTCACGATCTCGCGGTCCGTGAGTTCGAGCCCCGCGTCAGGCTCTGGGCTGATGGCTCGGAGCCTGGAGCCTGTTTCCGATTCTGTGTCTCCCTCTCTCTCTGCCCCTCCCCCGTTCATGCTCTGTCTCTCTCTGTCCCAAAAATAAACGTTGAAAAAAAAAATTAAAAAAAAAAAGATGAATTTAAGAAAAATTAAAACTAGAAGGAAGAACAGAGATGGAAGAAAGAGGAAAGAAAATGGTAAACAAGTAATTTTTTTTTTAATGTTTATTTATTTTTGAGAGAGACAGAGAATGTAAGTGGGTTAGGGGCAGAAAGAGAGGGAGACCCAGAATCCGAAGCAGGCTCCAAGCTCCAAGCTGTCAGCACAGAGCCCGATGCGGGGCTCGAACTCAGGAGCCATGAGATCATGACCCGAGCCGAAGTCGGCCACTGAACCAACTGAGCCACCCAGGCGCCCCGTAAACAAATAATTTTTAAAATACTATATAAAACAATAATAAGCAATAACAAATGTAGAAGTTTAAAAACAAGGTGGAACCGAAATCCTGATCAATTATATCACATAAGATGGAAATGCAGAATGAGAGTTTAAGTGTTTTTAAGATCCTTGTATTGTTCAGAAGGGAAGAGTGAGCTGTTGACTGTAGACTGATAAAACTTTAATCTGATAAAAGATTATCCAGAATATATTTTAAAAATCTCTTTAAAAAAAAAAAAGGATCTAATCTGTTTATTAGTAAAAGGTTTAAACAGGTACTTCCTCAAAGAGAATATCTAAATGACCAATAAATGCATGAAATGCCCATCACATTAATCATCAGGGAAATACAAATTAAAACCACACTGAGATATGCTATGTACCTATCAGTATAGTTAAAATAAAAACAAAAAAGCTGTTACTACAAAGTATTGGCCAGGATGTGGAGCATCTGGAACTCTGAAACAGTACAAATCCTTATGCCAATAAGTACAAGTATTTTGGAAAATCTTTTGGCATTATCTACAGAGGCTGGAATCACACATGCTCTGTCATCTAGCTATGCCTCTCCCTGGAGTACACCTAACAAATGCATATATATGAACACTAAAAACATACACAAAAATATTCATGGCAGAATTATTTTTAATAGCCCCAAACTAGAAACAATCTGAATGCCCATTCACAAAAAGGATTATTGTACATCCATAAAAAGGAATACACACAATAATTAGAAAAACTATTGTGACATGCAACAACATGGATGAATTTCACAGTAAAAAATGTTGAAGAGAAGAAGCCAGACACAAAAGAGCAGATACTGAATGATTCCATTTATATAAAACTCAGAAGCAGGCAACGCTAACCTATGACGTGCCGGGATTATGGCTACCTTGCAAGGAGGAGGTAATGGTTTCTGCTGTTCCATTTCTTGATCTGGGTGATACTATACAGTGTGTTCACTTTGAACATATTTGTCAAGCTGTATCTTTTGACTTGTGCGCTTTTCTGTAGCTGTATTAAACTTACATTTAATGGTTTACCTAAAAAAAATTAAGATAAGCTATAAGAGACAAAAGCCTCCCTTTTTTCCTGTAGGAAAAGCATATAACTCGATGCCATGTTTTCTGCTGGCTAGTTCTGCTCTCCAGAAACACTGTTAGATCCTCTTTTACAAAACCAAAGCATTTTCCTAATCCAAACTCTTTTAAGAAGTAATCCAAACTCTCTCACCTGTTAAACTGTATATTTCCCATAAGAACAAACTAAGTAATCTCTTGTGAGTCTTCAGCACGGAGGAAAAAACTGAGAGATTCTCAAACAGAATTTGGGTCTGCAATCAGTATGCTAAATACTCTGCTTCTTCACATTAACAATACAGTGAACGGACTGAAATGTACAATACAGCTGAAATGATCACAATGTTCAAACACTGACCAATAGCAACATTAAGTATTAACACGTTCCATTATCTGAGCTATTCAACAGCTTCTCCCATCTTCAGAACCTGCTACCATTTTTTCAGTGAGTAGAAATATTCCCAATATATTCACAAAACATTTAAATATAAAATAGGCCTCATAGTCATTAAATAATGAGGATGTTCAAAACTAAGCAATTATGCAAAATAAAAGCAAAAAACTGCATAATCACTAATGCATAGCAAATAATTGGGATTCTTTTTTTCTCTTTTATCACATTCTCTCTGCTGGGTTAGGAATCTGAAATCCCTATTGAAAACCAACACATTTCAGTGTTATCCATTCTTGCCCTGTCATGAGAGAATTTTCTGGATTCTTACTGTGGAAAATTTTATATTTATGTTATCTTACTTTTGCTTAACGCTATCTTATCTCATGCTCCAAGAACCTAAGAGAATGTGACATGAAAATGTATCTGTTGGCAGAACACTACTTTCAGATGTTATTGAAGAGCAAAGCCTCATGGTGAGGATTCATAGAAAAAAAAATGGTGAAGATTTAGTCTCATTCAGTAGCTTACTAAAACTGCATGCTCTTTTGCAAATTTTTGTGGGTATACTTCACATTTTAAAATATATAAAGAATAGGTATGTATTCTCAATAATAAACATTTACAAGTAAGCAGAACTGGGTTCTAGCTCCAGTTCTGATTCTATTTAACAGCATGATTTTGGCCAAGTTACTCATTCTTTCTGGGCCTCAGTTTCCTCAACTACAAATGAGAGGACTGAATTAGATTGTCTTAAAGATTTCATACAATGAAACATTTCATGATGAATTTACTGAAGGAATGTATCTCAGACTAGAAATTTACATGGATGATTATACTACCTAGATAAACACGGTAATACAAAAGAAACGAATAGTTAATCCTTCATTAGCCAGCCCATTTGTTATGGAAGGTCTTCATGTAAGTGGATATTTCATTTTCCCCTACAAGCACTTGTACACCATCTGTGTATTTCAGTTTTTATGTGCATTACCGAAAGAACTTATAGTACCAATTTGCTTCCTTCCTTACAAAAGTTCTTCTTGAAGATGCTTTCATTTTAAGTTACCGAAGAAAGGCTTGACTTTAGTCAATCCTCTCACTTAGACTTCTCCAAGACCAATCAGCAGTAAGAGAAAAAAAATACAATCCTTTTCTAGACTGTACTACACCAACAAAAGTTGGTGTCACTGAGTAAGGTCACCCATAAGCCCCTGTCCATTACCCTATAGTGTCAGGAAGCTGTCGGTGTCACCTGCGTCTACCTGGGCTATAGTATTTGGTTTGGCTTGATGAGCCCCACCATCTGAACACTGTGTGTTTTCATCTTCTTTTTTATCTTTCATATTATATAGTGAGTCTTTGAGAGTAATAGACACTAATAGAATGAAAGACACAACTGCATTTTGTGCTAGCAGAGCTCAGGCTTCACGAACAGCAAATAGCCGGAAAGACCTTAAGGGTCATGATGTCATAGTCTGTGGGTTCGAGTCCCACGTCAGGCTCTGTGCTGATGGTGCAGAGTCTGCTTGGGATTCTCCCTCTCCCCCTCTAGACCCTCCCCTCTCTTTGTAACTTGTGAGAATTCACAGGTACCTAAGGTCGTCACCTAAGGTCATTCAAAGTACTTATCTCCAGACTTCAGACCAGTACTGTTTCACCTCTTCAAAGTTACAGTTGCTGCTTAGGAAAGAACGCACAAATTGGAATCCTCTCTCTTATGGACATGTTGTCATTCCTCTGTATCATCAATGAAACACTCCACCTCAACTGAGATATCAAAAAAACATCTCAAACATAGCTGAACAATGTCAAAATGAATTTGTGCTAATGTGCACAACCTACCAGTGTATTAAACTTAACCTTAAACATCAGAGTATAAAATTCCAAGGAAGGAAGGAGCTCTGGGTTAATTAATAGTATTCCAGTGGCAATCAAAGATGTTTAGGATGGTTAGATAAAAGAAATAACATCCTGAGGTTGTTCTAAAACTTTGGAAATAAAATGGTGGAATAGTTAGAATACAGAGCAAGTATAGGATGCCTGGGTGGCTCAGTTGGTTGAGGGTCTGACTTCTGATTTCAGCTCAGGTCATGACGTCATGGTCTGTGGGTTCAAGCCCCATGTGAGGCCCTGTGCTGATGGGGCGGAGTCTGCTTGGGATCCTCTCTCTCCCCCGCTGTCCCTTTCCTGTGCTTGCTCGCTCTCCCTCTCTCTGCCAACCCCCAAATAAATAAATAAAATTAAAAAATACAGAGCAAGTACTTAATTCGCTATAAAGGAACTGTGTGGCTTAGTCTAAAACATTCAAATGCTCTTGGGACCCTCTTTTAAAAATTTATTCAGAGGAGGTTTCTCCTTGTCATTCAGTTTTTGCAGCACACATACCCCATATTTAATTCACTCTCTGCCTATAACCTAGTATTTAACCATTGTTCACATTCTCATCTGGGCACATATCCAACCTCTCCCTCCATGAAACACTGGAATAATCTTTAACATATTAGGAAATTAGAAAAATCAAATAAATAGGAGAGAAAGCAAATGCATTTTCACACAAAGTACAGGATACAGCTGTGATCTGTCAAGCTTACAGGACTATCTCCTTAACTAAGAGCAAAGTTACAGGATTCTGCTTAGCTGAACAGGAAGTAGCAATCTAAAAACATATAAATGTTCCCAAGCCCCAATTCTATTCCCTTCACTTCTCATTTCCAGCATGTACTCACCCTTTGACCAGACCTGTGCAGTACACCCATCCAAACAGCCTTGATGACGTGTCAGTGAATCAATGGATGACAAGTATTTTGAGAATCCACACAATAACCTTTAATCATGATGTCCCCAAATAAAAAACCTTGTGAAGAAACAGATTGTAACAAAAATGACAATACCTGCCTTGGCTCTTAAGTTCATATTTCTATGTATGATCCTTAGTTTCCCATTCCTGAAAGTGGTTTCCACGGCACCAAAATAGAACTAGAAAAACCCAGCATTTCCTTTTATATCCTTTGCAGGATACACTGTAAACTCCCAAACATCGGGCACCTAACCCAGGCCCGAGACGACAGAGGTGGAAAGGGAGAATTTCATAATGGAGCTAACTTTTTATAAATTATATACATGTGATTTGTAAATTATAATTTAAAAAGATAAAAGCCAAAGAAGCAGCAAGAGAATGTTCTAGACACTAGGAGCAGCATGAGCAAAAACAACAGTATATTTGGGCCTGATGATCATTTAATCATATAGCAAATCCTTCCCACAGCTCCACTTTAGAATGAGTTTGTGACCTTGAAGAGTCAGTTAGCTGGACACTTAGAGGTTTATTAGAGGCCCTCTGGTGAATCAACAGGAGATCATATTCCAAATGGTAGTTCTACATACATATATGAGAGGCTCAAAACACAGGAAATTTGAGATATGCTCAAATGGGTATATTTACAGAAGAGAGGAAGTGGTGAGCATTTTAACCAAGAAAACACTAGAAAATCTCTTTCAAAATAATACCCTTTCAACCTTTCAATTTTCCCAGCTTACCTTTTCAATCAATCGGAGGAGAGCAAAGCAGTGTCGCCAAGATCTCACAAAGTACCAGCACCACGTGTGACACACAAAAACAGGGCTAACTCTCAAAGCACCTTGGGAAGTTACCAGAAATTCACCATCTTGTCAAGTAGATGGTACATATTAGAAATGAAAAGAGAAGCTGGATGGAAAAAGCAGTAAGAGAACACATGGACAGAGAGAAGGAACTCTGAGATCTTGCCTTCTCTCACAGCAGGCTCCACAATTTATGAGCAGCTGGGAAATTTCCTTTGCACAGGAAAAAGGAGGACTTCTTAGTTCACATTAAAGTGGAAATGACAAAAACTGTGTATTGCACAGAGAAAAAAAGGTGTTTCCTGAAGGAAGGAGACAGAGTATTGCCTTTATTTCACACACACACACACACACACACACACACGAAAAACAAAACACATGCATACAGCAAGTAGAAAAAATCTTTTTCAAGAGATAAAGGATAAAAACTACATCAAGGAAATGTTCATGGTAGGAGTTAGACTCGGTGGGATATAATCACTTTGTCCCAGTGGGTTATCTCAAGTGCAAATACACTTAAGGGGAATGATAAAAACGTATTTGCACTTATTCATGCAGGGATTCTTATCTCTATTTTAAAAATAAATACCTAGTTTCAGCTTTTCTTCCACATACACACAAAAAGAATAGGTTTCATCACTAACTTATCTCTAGTTCATATAATTCATAGGTTCAAAGAATTAATGTTTGAATGGTTTATTCTTTAAATAAAATATATTGATTTTTAAAATGTTTACTTTTGAGGAAGAGCATGCAAGGGGGGGGGCAGGGGCGCCTGGGTGGCTCAGTTGGTTGGATGAACGACTTTGGCTCCACTTTGTGAGTTCAAGCCCCGCATCAGGCTCTGTGCCGATGGCTCGTAGCCGGGAGCCTGCTTCCGATTCGGGGTCTCATTCTCTCTCTGCCCCTGCCCCACTTGTGCTTTGTCTCTAAGATAAATAAATAAATGTTAAAAAAAAAAAAATTAAAAAAAAAAAGTGGGGGCAGGGGGACAGAGGACCTGAAGCAGGCCCTGCACTGACAGCAGGGAGCCCAATGCAGGGCTCAAACTCAAGAACAGTGAGATGACCTGAGCTGAAGTCAGACACCTAACCGACTAAGCCACCCAGGCGCCCTTAAAATATATTGATTCTTAACAACCATATTCCTTCATTCCACAAAAAGTGTTCTTGGAGTGCCCACTAAGTGCTAGACACCAGTTTACACGATAGAGACACAGTGAAGAATATGTTTCCTGTCCTCAAGGGAGCTTACGTTATTCACAATTGTGAAGGATAGATTTTAAAAGTCCGTTTGCCTACTTTTGCTTTACTGGCTACAGCAGTGGATTTTGAACTGTATACAGCTTTTACAGCAAATCAAAATCACATGAGGAGCTTTAAAAAAAAATCCCAATACCCAGGCTGCATTCTAGATTCTTAGGGTGAGATTCAGATAGCAGTATTTTTTTTAAAGCTTCCTAGATGACTCCAAAAAATGGTTTACTGGAGTACTAACGAACTAGAGCATTGGTTCTCAACTTTGGGTCTTTAAAGGAATGGAGAATAAAAATAAAGAATCCCTAGAAATGGGTTCCTCTATCTTCTCCCAATCATACCAACAAAAAGTCAGTAGGTTCACTGGGGATACAGGAAATTTACTCAGTGGGAGGGGTGTACTTGCTATCTACACTAGCACCTCCCCCATCCCTTGCCCTAGTCAAAACATAATCCTGCAGAGGGCAAAATATAGTCCTTTTAAATTCCATATTGCTACATAAGTTTATTTAAAAAGCAACTTAAATCAACTAGCAAAAAGCAAATGGAATTAAATTTTTCCCCACAAAAGGTCATTCCCTGCACTTAAATATACCATTAAAGATTAAAAGTTAATGTCCAAAACTCTACAGAGTTCCCATTCTGGACCAGCACAGGTATGTCACTGATCCCTCCCTTCCCGGTTGTTTTCATCTCACAGATGAATCACAGCATTCCTCAATATTTACAGTATGTATTGTATTATCCACTATACTCAGTTTTTAGCATACCTCTTTTCTATGTGAATATTCTAAAGGCTTTAAGCATGGCCCATCAGTACGTCCCAAGAATATGCATGGTAAAAGTATGTTAGAAAATAGCATAATGTAAAAACTAACAATACACACAAACAGAAAACACAAAATCCCCATTTCTAAGAAGGTAGAACCATTCATTATAGTGTGCTGCTTGTGAGCAAACAATATATTTAATGTCTTTTAACGTGTAATGTTGACATATACAGTTCAACACGTTACAAAAAATACCTTCCAAGTTTAAGACATGTCTCTAATCGATGAATACCATGATAAAAGATTTAGTGGTGAAAAACAAAAATACCTCTTGGTTAAGTAAAAATGCTTTCCTGCATCTTTTCAAAGGAAGGGGAATTTTCCAGAACAATTATCAGGGAAAATTACTGGCAATTATTTTTGATACACAGCAACAGTATAATATATTCAACATGGAGAAAAGTCAGTTGTCACATAATATCCAATTTAAGAAGGGTGAGGTGGAATGGGGTCGGGAAGGGGAGAATTGGGGGTGTGAGGGAAGAAAAGGATCACAAATTTCTTAAGAATCTGTGTCACTGTCACTAACCGCACCCACCTCTTATCAACAAAATGCATCAAAAGACTTTACAACCAAAGGAACTCTTGAGGAAATCATTGGAAACTGTTAATAACCTAGTGTTTCCTTGTAACACTGACTACAGGAATCCAAACAACTTTCTAATAAAGACATGGGTCTGGAAAGAACCAAAAATAATCTGATTATATTCCATCTTCCCGCTAGGTTAGTCACTGTCCAAATAGTCCCTTTGGAGGCTGAAGACCACCAATCAAAAGAAAGGTGCTCCATTTGCTCTAGATGCATGGTGAGGGCATTTCTGAGGAAGGCCCTCACATTATAAAAAGTAACTTCATCAAGTTTCACTTGGTAGAGGTGGGGGATAAAGACCTTGGATTACATTTATGGCAGCGGTTTCACATTTGGTATTTCTGTGAGTCTATTCAGTGTTGACAAGACAAAAAAATCTGATTCAAACATTTCCATTTCCCTTTGATAACTCTTGAGCAAAGCAAATTAAGCACTCTACAAAGTTAATCTCACTTTGTATTCCAAATTCTAGAATTACTTTGCAAAAAAATTCATTTCTTCCCAAAATAGAAGGAAAAGGATTCTACTTCTAAAAATTATGTCTACTGTTGCTTATGATGGAGGGAAAAACCCTCAAGCTAGGCTGTCATCTTCAAAATAATTTTAATTCTCAATGTAAATGGAGATAAAAGACTTTTTTTAAATTCTTACTAGTTCTCACTCACACTTTCCTGCTTTTTATAAATAATGCTGTTCAGGCCTGAAATTGATCATTAAAGAACCAACTGTTTAGAAAAAATACAATTCAAGGGCACCTTGGGTGGCTCAATCGGTTAAGCATCCAACTTTGGCTCAGGTCATGATCTCACAGCTAGTGAGTTTAGGCTCAATGCTGACAGCTCAGAGCCTGGAGCCTGCTTCGGATTCTGTCTCCATCTCTCTCTCTGCCCCTCCCCTTGCTTGCACACACATGTTCGCTCTCTCTCAAAATAAATATTTAAAACATTTTTGAAAAAGAAAGCATACCATTCAATCAAGAAACAGAAAATTTACAAATGCAAAATGAAAGTAACTCTGATGTACAATTTATTAATGGAACTAAATATTATATACATTTGAGGTTCATCAGAACTCTTTTTGAGGGCAAGTACTTGTTAGAATGAGCATTGGGTGCTTTATGTAAGCGATGAACCAGGAGAAGCTACCCCAAAAACCAAGAGGACACTTTACACACTGTATGTTAGCCAGTTTGACAACAAATTAAAAAAAAAACAAAACTCTTAGAATTATGTTGGCTCAAGGATTAAGGCTTCCCTTCCAACCCTAAACCTTGGAACTGAGGGATGGTGACATTTATTTTTTTAATATAATTTATTGTCAAGTTGGTTTCCATACAACACCCAGTGCTCATCCCAACAGGTGCCCTCCTCAATGCCCATCACCCATTTTCCCCTGTCCCCCACCCCCCATCAACCCTCAGTTTGTTCTCAGTATTTAAGAGTTTCTTATGGTTTGCCTCTTTCCCTCTTTTTTTCCCCTCCCCCTCCCCCATGGTCTTCTGTTTGGTTTCTCAGGATCCACATATGGTATCTGTCTTTCTCTGCCTGATTTATTTCACTTAGCATAATACCCTCCAGTTCCATCCACGTTGCTACCAATGGCCAGATTTCATTCTTTCTCATTGCCAAGTAGTATTCCATTGTATATATAAACCACATCTTCTTTATCCATTCGTCATTTGATGGACATTTAGGTTCTTTCCATAATTTGGCTACTGTTGAAAGTGCTGCTATAAACATTGGGGTACAAGTGCCCCTATGCATCAGCACTCCTGTATCCCTTGGGTAAATTCCTAGCAATGCTATTTTTAGGTCATAGGATAGATCTATTTTTAATTTTTTTAAGGAACCTCCACACTGTTTTCCAGAGTGGCTGCACCAGTTTGTAGTCCCAACAGTATAAGAGAGTTCCCGTTTCTCCACATCCTCTCCAGCATCTATAGTCTCCTGATTTGTTCATTTTAGCCACTCTGACTGGTGTGAGGTGGTATCTCAGTGTGGTCTTGATTTGTATTTCCCTGATGAGGAGTGACGCCGAGCATCTTTTCATGTGCCTCTTGGCCATCTGGATGTCTTCTTTAGAGAAGTGTCTATTCATGTCCTCTGCCCATTTCTTCACCAGATTGTTTCTCGGGTGTGGAGTTTGGTGAGTTCTTTATAGATTTTGGATACTAGCCCTTTGTCCGATATGTCATTTGCAAATATCTTTTCCCATTCTGTTGGTTGCCTGTTAGTTTTGTTGATTGTTTCCTTTGCTGTGCAAAAGCTTTTTACCTTGATGAGGTCCCAATAGTTCATTTTTGCTTTTAATTCCCTTGCCTTTGGAGATGTGTTGAGTAAGACATCTTTGGAGTAAGAAATTGCTGCAGCTGAGGTCAGAGAGGTTTTTTCCTGCTTTCTCCTCCAGGGTTTTGATGGTTTCCTCTCTCTCATTCAGGTCCTTCATCCATTTTGAGTTTATTTTTGTGAATGGGGTAAGAAAGTGGTCCAGTTTCATTCTTCCGCATGTTGCTGCGATGACAGTTATGCAGCTAGTCATCTCATTAAGGACACCTGGAACTGTGATGCGATTTTTTTTTGGGGGGGGGTTACTGTCTTTACAGACTTTTAAGAATCTGTTTGCAATTTGACAGTCTTCAGGTCATAAAGTCATATGCTACCACAAGCATTATATTAGTTTGCATGTTCAGTTAGGCCTCAAGCTTTCACAGTGGTTAGTATGGATTTACAGTAAGTGTCCATTTTACCATTATAGCCTCGTTACATTAAGAAAATTGGCACGATGGGTTTTTATGTCATCTAATAAAACATACTATGCAGAGACAGTCTAGATTACAAAACGATTACATAGCTCCTTCTGTGTGCAGAATGCCTTCTAGGCTACAATACATTCTTAAATCTATTGTTTCATTTTATGCTCAAAACAACTCTGTAAAATTATACCTCCATTGCACAGACTAAAATCCATCAAGAACACAGAGTCAGTAAATGGGAGAATTAGGCCTGGAATCCAAGTCTTCTGACATCTGCCTCTTTATTCTTAGGCAGGTGAGTTGCCATACTTAAACTTTTAGCTTCTTGGTTTTTCTTTTCTTTTTAAAGTTTGTTTTGAGAGAGCGAGCACAAGTGAGGGAGGGGCAAAGAGAAGGAGAGACAGAATCCCAAGCAGGCTCTGTGCCATCAGTGCAGAGCCTGATGCGGGGCTCGAACTCACAAACTGCAAGATCATGACCTGAGCCGGGACTGAAGTCAGACACTTAACCAGCTGAACCACCCAGGCACCCCAAGCTTCTTGGTTTTCTTAATTGTGGCTTTCCTTAGGCTTACAATTGAAAAGTCATGGAAAAAACAGTAAATTCTTAATATTGTAAATATTTATAAAGACTTGGGACCTTAGATAATACTATCTGTCCAGTAACTTATATTGTGAAATTTGGCAACCCCTTTTTTCAGTTTTTATTGTAAGTGCGTGTAACATAAAATTTACCATCTTAACCAATTTTACACGTACAATTCACTGGTATTAAACACATCCATAATGCTGTGCAACCATCACCACCACCCATCTCCACAGCTCTTTTCATCTTGTAAAACTGAAACTCGACACCTGTTAAACAGTCAACTTCTCATTTTCCCTGCCCCAGCCTCTGGCAACCACCATTCTACTTTCTGTCTCTACAATTCTGACTACTTGGAGTATATCGTATGATGTGAAATCATATAGTATTTGTCTTTTTGTGACTGGTTTATTTCACCAAGCATGTTCCCAAGTTTCATTTTTGTCGTAGTAGATGTCAGAATTTCCTTCCTTTTTAAGGCTGATGAATATTCCATTCTATGTATACACCACAGTTTGCCTCTCCGTTCATCTGTCAATGGACTCCTAGTGGCAACCCAGATTTCTGATGTCTCTGCCAAATACAGAACACTGTACTCAGCACTTAGCCCCAAATATGCATATTTTAAATTAATGTTTAAGAAGTAACACATGTAGTATTTCTACAATTAAGGATAATAGTGATAAGCAGCAGAGTGGTCTATGAAAAGAATGGATTTACCACTCTTTTCTATATCCACGTCATGCCAAAACAATTCTGAACACATGGGCAAGAAGTTCAGCAGTTTAGTCAAATATTGTGAATACATCTCCTTGGCTGTTTTATCACCATAGCCTATTCCTGGTTTTTGTCCTTGCAGCATTTTTTTTCCAGTTTATGTCAGTCAAGGAAGATTTCAGCAGCACTGTAACAACAGTTAATATAACTGGGTACTCACTAGATGCTAAATACTTTATGTGGATTTAAGAACAAGGAAACTGGGCCCTCAAAGATTAGCTTTCTTCCAAGGTCTTGAGTTAGTTGGGTGGTAGTTCTGGAATACGCATCTATTACTTCTAACTCTAAACCCAGTGCTCCTTCCACTACACACAAATATTAGCATTATCTGACAATACAGTACTAAAATATTTTGTGGCTAAGAGTTACAGCTTTTAATCTTTATGCTACATTCTTAATTTCTGAAAATTATAGAGGTAATAAACATTCATATTTACACATCACTCTCCAGAAGTAAATATTAAATCAGCTTATCGGGCATTCTTTCATACATTTTCTTGGCATCTATAAACAAACATTCTTGTTCACAGTTAAAAATAACTCCTTGTATTACATTTTCTGTCCTACACCTTAGTTTTTAAACTAATTATATGGTGGACATTTTATTCTAAGTCTGTAATACACAGAATGATGTCATTCTTCAATGGTTGCAGTGTATGATTATGCCACAGTCATCCCCCATTTTCAGTTTTTAAAATCATAACCCATTCTTCAATAATGGATATCCTTATTCATATGAGTTATCCATATATATATGCACATATATATGCACATTACTCTTTGGAAGTAAAATGTAAGGTAAATTCCTAGAAATGTAATTGATGGGTCAGGGGTAAGCACATTTAGTCTCTTATATTGACAAATTGCCTTCAAGGAAATTTAAACTTAACAGTCTCCTTACCAGTGTATAAATTAGAATTAATGCTTCATTTACAATTTCTATTCCAGGGGAATCTCATCCACTCTTATTTCTATACTCAGTGAAAACATTAAAGCTCAAGGAAAAGGAATCAGGGGTTCTATTAACTTCATAGCAAGATTAGACTAATTTAATTACTGAGTGGTTTTTTTTGTTTGTTTGAGTGACCTTAAAGAATCCACAAGGAATAGGCATCAGGGTGGCTTGGTTAGACGTCCAACTCTTGATTTCAGCTCAGGTCATGATATCATGGTTCATGAGTTCAAGCCCTGTGTTGGGTTCTGTGCTGACAGCATGAAGCCTGCTTGGGATATATTCACTCTCTCTCTCTCTCTCTCTCTCTCTCTCTCTCTCTCTCTCTCTCTCTCCCCCCCGCCCCCGCTCTCTCAAAATAAGTAAACTTAAAAAAAAGAAGAATCCACATGGACAACTGATGACATATTAGGAAATACTTTTTAAAAAGTGAAAAGTTGTATCATATCCCATTATCATTTTCCACTAAAAAGAAGTTGTATTAAACTCAAGCAGAAAATGGCATTATTTAAATTCACCTACTTAAAAGTAAATCTAAGAGCATCCCTTTTATTATCACTGAACTAAACGTGAAAATGTACAACGATCACCACGGTATGGTAAATTGTTGAGTTGATTCTTCCCCCTTCTGTTATCATCTTATTCTCTCAGCCATACGGGTTGTATTTACTGGACTGCTGGGACGTTATAGCTGCTCACTAGCAAAAGTCAAAAGCTCTATCTTTCCTATTATGCTTGCAGTTATTCCCTATGTGCTTTTTTCATTTTCTAAAACAAGTATTTTGCCCACCTCAGAAAATTGCTCTCATTATTATTTGTTAACTGAAAAGAATATGCTATACTTTCTTACAATACGGCTGTCGCTGTGTTGTATTTGAACAATGATTTCTTGAAGCTCTAAGGAAATTCCTCTTTCCTACTCCCACTTCTCCAGCAACCGTAGCTCTTTAAAGGGCCCTATAGGGCTTCTATTAATTTTATGTGTCAACTTGACTGGCCACAGAATGCCCAGATTAAACGTTACTTCTGGGTGTGTCTGTGAAGATGTCTCCGAAGGAGATCAGCCCTTGAGCTGGTGGATTTAGAAGACTGCCCTCTCCAGTGTGGATGAGCATCATCCAGTCTTCTGAAGGCCTGCACAGAACAAAAGGTAGAGGAAGAAGGAATTCATTTTTTCTGCCTCTTTGAGCTGGAACATTTCACCATCACCTGCCCTTGGTCTGGGTTTTACATCATTGGCTCCCTTGGTTCTCAGTGACTTCAGACTTGGACTGAATTATACCACCAGCTTTCCTGGGTCTCTGGCTTGCTGACAAAGGATCCTGGGACTTCCCAGCCTCCATAATCACACATGAGCCAAAGTCTCTTTTGGTAGATAAATAATCCTATTGGTTCTTTCTCTGGAGGACCCTAATATGGTTCCTTTCATTTGAATCACTGCCACGTTCTTTATTATCAAATACACATATAACCTCTGAAATGTTTTTAAGCTAAAAAAGAAAATTATTCATTGATTTTTAATATAAGCTATTGTCAAAATAGCTGTGGTATACTTATGTAGAGAAGGAGCCTGCACTTTAACCTGCGCAAGGGAACTAATGTTTTACTCTACACATTTGGTACCACAGACGATTCGAATGAAGCAGATATTCTATGAGCAGCGATTCTTTCATGTTTTTCTTAAGAGGGAGATGGCCTTAGCTCTTACTCCTTCTCCAGGCTGATAGAGAGGTCATGTAAAAGATCTGTATAAAAACTCACTGTTAGTGTATTTCAAACTTTTTTTTTCAATTTACTCATTAGTAATACCTGCATGTGGAGAAATATTTTATGGTACCAAAAAAGTCAAATTGTATAATGGAGACTACACACTGCAGTTATCCTTCCAACCTTGAGCCCCTTTCTAGAAGAAACTACTTTTGTCACTTTGTGATTCTTTCCATTGATCTCCTCTTACCCGTTTTTATAACAATTATAGAACGCATGCTCTCTACATCTTGCTTTGTTCCACTTTATGGCATATCGTAGAGTCCATTCTGTTTCAGAATGTAGAGATCTACCTATTTTTAAATGGTTGCACAGTATTCCATTTTATGGATATCATTTTTAAATTCCACCATAATAGGTTTTCCTATTTTACCTACTTTTTTTCTTTCCTAAAGCTGCATTGATTATCTTTAAATATACTTCTTTGTACATATTTGTTACTCTGACTCTAAGATAAATCTCCAGAAGTGGGATTGCTAGGTGAAAGATTATACAAAATAGTTTTTAGTGTGATAAAATATGCATAAAATTTACCCTTTTTAACCATTTCACTGTTTAATTCAGTGGCATTACATATTCACAATGCTGAATGCACAACCACGTGCAACCATTACTACCCATTTCCAGAACTTTTTCATCATCGTAAACAGAAACTATGCCCATTAATAACTCCCTTCCCTGCTTCCCCCAAACCCTGGAAATTTCTATTATACTCTGCCACTATGAACTTGCCTATTCTAGATACTTTATATAGTAGAATCATATAATATTTGCCCTTTTGTATCTGGCTTCTCTAAGCATTATTGTTTTCAAGGTTTATCCATGTTGTAGCACGTATTAAAATTCCATTCCTTTTAAGCATTTTAAGAGAGAGTGCACATGCGTGCACGCACAAGCAGGGGAGGGGCAAAGAGAGAAGGAGAAAAAGAATCCCAAGCAGGCTCTGTGCTTTCAGCACAGAGCTCAATGTGGGGCTTGATCCCACGAACCATGAGATCACGACCTGAGCTGAAATTAAGATTTGTACGCTCAACCAATTGAGCTCCCCAGGCACCCAGGAATTTCATTACTTTTAAAGGATGAGTTATATTCCATTGTATGTATACATCCCATTTTGTTTACCCATTTACCTGTCAACACACATTGAGTTGCTTCCATCCTTTGGCCACTAGGAATAATGCTGCTATGGATACTGGTGTACAAGTATCTGTTTGCATCCCTGCTTTCAATTCTTTAGGGTATATACCTAGAAGTAGAATTGCTGGATCATATGGTAATTCTTTTCTTAATTTTTTTTAAAATTTACATCCAAATTAGTTAGCATGTAAGTGCACCAATGATTTCAGGAGTGGCTTCCTTAATGCCCCTTACCCATTTAGCCCACCCCCCTCCCACAACCCCTCCAGCAACCCTCTGTTTGTTCTCCACATATGCTAATTCTAGTTTAAGTTTCTGAGGAACTGACAAACTGTTTTTGACAATACTGCCATTTTACACTCTCACCAGCAATTTCCAATTTTTCCACATCCTCGCCAACAACTGTTCTTTATCATTTTTGATAACAGCCATCTTCATGGGCATGAAGTGGTATCTCATGGTTTTGATGTGCATTTCCCTAATAATTAGTGATGTTGAGGATTTTTTCATGTGTTTATTGGCCATTTGCATATGTCTACTCAAGTTCCTTTTTTATCCGTTTTTGAATTGGGTTGTCTTGTTGAGTTGTTCTTCATATGTTCCGGATAATAATTACTTATCAGATATACAACTTGCAAATATTTTCTCCCATTCTGCAAATGTTTCACTCTTGATAAAGTGTTCCGTGATGTACAAAAATTCTTAATTCTTATAAAGTCCAATGTATCTATTTTGTCTCCTGTTGCCTGTGATTTTGGTGTCATCTCCAAGAAATCAATGCCAAATCCACTATCATGAAGATTTCCTCCTATGTCTTCTTTGAGGAGTGTTACAGTTTTAGCTCTCAGTTTAGGTCTTTGGTTCATTTTGAGTTAATTTTTGTATACAGTAGTCCCCCCTTATCTGTGGGGGGGAAATATTCCAGTGGATGCCTGAAACTTCAGATAGTGCTGAACCTTATATATACTACGCTTTTTCGTATACATATGATAAAGTTTAATTTTAAATTAGGCACAGCAAGAGTAACAATTTACTATAAAAGGGAACAATTATAATATACTGCAATAAACGTTACGTGAATGTGGTCTCTCTTTCAAAAGTATGTTCTTGTACTATACTTACTCTTCTCGTGATGATGTGAGATGATAAAATGCCTACGTGATATGAGGAAATGAAGTGAACGACGTGGGCAATGAGACACAGTGTTGCACTACCGCTGACCTTCTGACCACACACTGGGAGAACCATTTGCTTCTGGACTATGGTTGACTGCAGGTCACTAAAACTGCAGAAAGCAAAACTGCAAATAAGGGGTGGGGGTTAGGGGTACTGTATGGTATAAGGGTTTACTTCATTCTTCTGCTTGCGGATATCCAGTTTTCCTAGTACCATTTGTTGAAAAAGACTGTCCTTTCCTCATAAAATGGTATCGGCACCCCTGTCAAAAGCGGACCATGTGTGCGAGGGTTAACCTCTGTGGCAATATTCATTTTGATAGTGCCAAATTGCTATCCCAAGTGGATATACCAACTTACACTCCTGTTGATCTAGGAAAGGGCTCATTTTCCATGCCATCCAGAGATATTTTTGCAAGCAATAAAATACAGCTTGAGACCATATATTTCATATCATTCTTAAGTACGTATTTTAATAAGTTTATAAATATCATACTTAGGTAAATCTTTTTGTAAAATGTTAGTTTCAAATGGGTGGTGGTTCTTGTTCGTTAACTATAACTTTTTTATTTAAAAATTAAAAAAAAATTTTTTAATATTTATTTTTGAGAGACAGTGTGTGTGCACACGTGTGCACAGCGGGGGAGGGGCAGAGAGACGGAGACACAGAATCTGAACCAGACTCCAGGCTCTGAGCTGTCAGCCCAGAGCCCAAAGCAGGGCTCAAACCCACAAACCATGAGATCATGACCTGAGCCAAAGTTAAATGCTTAAGTGACTGAGCCACCCAGGTGCCCCTTTAAAAAATTTTTTTCAATGTTTATTTTTGAGAGAGACAGAACATGAGCAGGGGAGGGGCAGAGAGACGGAGAGACACAGAATCCAAGTCAGGCTCCAGGCTCTGAGCTGTCAGCACAGAGCCCAACACGAGGCTGGAATCCATGAACTGTGTGATCATGACCTGAGCCATATATATATATATACACACATACACACACACACACACACACACACACACACACACACACACTCAACTGACTGATCCACCCAGGCACCCCTTATATATAATTTTACAACATACTCAATTTTACTTTACCACCCAAGATACTCACAAAATGTTCTTTGGGGATGCACACAAAACTATTTTTTCAGTGATAAGTCTCCAGAATTTAGATTGTTTTTTCACCCCGGTTTCTAAGAAACTATCTCACTTTTTGCTCTGCAACTGAGTCTTTTTCCTATGGTTGTCTTTTCTTATTTTCCCCCAAAGATCAACAATAAGTCGTGTAACAAGGGTTTCTCTCCATTGGCCCCAAGATACCAATTTAAGATTCAAAGAAGAATAAATATTATAAGATAGGGTTTGTAAAAATTTTCATTTATAAAATGGTTCTTAACCAATGGCCCACATAAAAACTGTCTAGGCTCAACCTACAGAGATTCTGACTTAGAAGACCTGGAATAAGACCCAGATACACAAACTTGTAAAAGGTACTCCAATTCTAATGTATCTCTCTGCTTAAGAACCACTAGAAATCACTGGACCCAACAACTGTAAGTAGTAATTCTGTGTTACATTGTGCATTTATAGATGACAAACTTGAGGCTATGTTAGCCAAGTGAGTTGCCCAAGGTCATGTAATAGAATCCAAGTCCTTCAACTATATTACACAAAACTGTCTAAGCCCAATATTACGCACAAGGCTGCTAAGTGTTAATTTGGCAAATCTACTTTGTAAGTAGATTGTAAATTATCCATGTGAGTTTTAAACATATAAACAATCTATCCATAGGAAGACTCTTAAAACTGCCCTAAAAGTTAATATTAAATAATAATGAATAACATATTTAGCTAATTTGAACTAGCTATCCTTATTATTCTGTCACACTAGGAAAGCATGACCTTAAAACATATATCACCAAGTAATCTGGTGAAAATTCCATTCCAGTGTCTTTAGGATAACAAATTCTTCATCTCAACAGTTAATATCTGTGACATACAGTCAAATCTCATGGTTTATATTAGACATTACTTCAGAATCACATTACTTCAGAATCACACTAGATCTCAGCACTGCTTAAATATAAACTCCATAAAAGAAACCAAAAAAGAGACAAATTATCGTGGACTATGACAGTACTTCAGGTTTTACTCTTTTTCAATTTCAAACCAAATATTTTCAAACCAGTATTTTATAATGCTTAATATTTTTGAAGCTCTTATTATGTTCAAGGCACCATGCTAAATGATTTACATATATATTTTATTTAATGTTCACCACTAACTTAAAGGGGTAACTTATCTCCATCTTGTAGATAAGGAAAACAAAGCCTAGAAAGGTTTAGCAACTTCCCCAAAGTCACAACAGTAAATAGCTGAATATGAATCCCATACTCATGACAACTGCTTTCCAATTAACCTATACATAAAATCTTCACTTTAGATGGGAGTTCATGTTCTTCAAAGCTTTTGATCCCCCCGTAGAATTATATAGATAAAACTTTTACAAATTATTGATATAAGTAATAACTCAAAAATGCTAAGTAGCAATAAAGGACCCTGTAACAATCTATACTTTCACCAGGAACAAAGTCCTGGTGGAAGTATCGGCATCAGCACAGTATTTCAAACTTTTTGTGTGGGAAAAAGTACTCAAGGAAAGCAATCAGCTATCTCCCTGTGCTGTGCATAAGGCCAGAGAGTGCTTTATAGTAAGCTTCCACTAGTAAGGCTGCAGTCAACATCCAATCCTTGCCAAATGCACATAGCAATCTATTTTGAGGCATGACTATGCATATCTACTACACACACACACACACACACACACTGAATACTATAAGTAAAGCGTTTTTAGAAATAGCATTTGATAAGTAAGGTTATCCAGTTCCAAAGTATAAATCACAATAGTTTTCCAGTTTTAATTAAGAGGGCATTATTTTTTAATTTCATGGGAAGAATCTGAAGACTTCACTGCTTAACTGTTCTTTTGTATTATTACTTCTGTAGTTTACAATTTTATTGTGAAGGAGTGTATTTGTTCCCCTCTCCATGGTATCACTATCTCTGAAATAAAAATTTCATTGGTGTTACTTATCAGTTAGGGATGTTCTATGAATATATTTAATGTTTTGAAGCTCATGTTACAGAGGGCAGCATCTTTGTTGGACTAGAGCACAAAACTGTATGAAATACTTGTCTGATTCAGTGTGGAAATTTCTGTGTTCCTTACTGGCTCTTTCTCTCAAATATCATGTAATAAACATCAATCAAGTAGAGAAGTTTTGTAAATACATAGACAAAATATATGACTCTTACTGTCAAGGAGCCAATGGGCTAATAGGCCAGAAGATATAAGAACACAAAACCATAGTGTCTCACATAAGGTTTACCATAGGATATACACAAACTATAAAATTAATTTACATAGCCATAAGTTTCCTTTTCTGGGGTGCCTGGGTGGCTCAGTCAGTTAAGCATCTGATTCTTGGTTTCGGCTCAGGTCATGATCTCGTGGTTAGTGAGTTGGAATCCTGCGCTGGGCTCTGTGCTGACAGGGCAGAACCTGCTTGGGATTCTCTCTCAAAAATAAAGAAATTAAAAAAAAAAAAAAAAGGGTTCCTTTTCCTTCTAAGTGTTTAGCATATGTTATCATAAAAGACTTATAAGAATAAATTCCCTAATTCTCTCATTCTCCCCAAACCAAAAATAATCAGTCCTTCCTTTAAGCTACCACAGCCCCTGAACTGTGCCTTCTTACCACTTAGTACTTTATACTGCAGTTATTTAAGTACACAGCGTATCTTCCCCCGAGTGACTCAACATTCCTTGAGGAAAGGATCTATTTCTGATTTATCTTTGTATACTCTATCCTGTTTAGTACCAGCAAGAATTAAAATATTTATTGAATGAAGAATTTAGAATTCCTATATAATAATTTGAAAATCGCATCTTAGATTCAAAGGATTAATGTAGCTTTTTAAACTTCCCAATCAACTCTTGGGAGAACTTATTTGGTGAAAAACTATGGCCCCCTCAAAGAAAGATATGTTCTTTTTACCATATCATTCTTCCTGAGCTATTCAGCCTCAGTTGCAATATAAAAATAAAAAAGAGTGGGCAATTTAACGATAAAGTGGAATAACAGCAAATGGGCGAGTGAAATATCTAGAAACATTCAAATGCAACAACACAGTAAAGTCACACGAAAAGACTAGCTATACTCAAAAAATAAATAGGGTTGTTAGAAAAAACTGGGAGGGGATCAATTTCTCTACATGATAATGTTACAACTTTCTCTAAAAACTAACTTATATATAGCTAAAAATAAATACTCATTTTCTCAAAAATATACATGTGCAAATTTGAAAGTTCCTATTACATGATTTTAAAGTAACAAAAAAGTTTGAGGATATATTTATCCTATTTTTCAATGCATAAAATTATTTCAGAAACAGCTCATCTGGATTTAAAGGCTAAAACTGCCCCAAGTAAAGTTACAAGTACTACAAGACAGAAAAGGGAGAAGAGAAGGAAGAGAAATCTACCTGTAGAGAGCAAGCAGTCCAAGCAAAGAAAAGTGGGCTGGCCCAACAACCATACAGACTAAAGTCTCCAGCACACAATTCAAAGGCAAACAAAATTGCTAAGTCTTCCCCCAGGCTATTCCACAGCCTGGAAACAAGTTTTGTAAATCAACATTCTTGACCACTGAACCAAGATTAATCATTACTGGCCCAAAGGGTGCAATTTGCCAAAAAGCTGAAATACATGACAATTCATGAAAAATAAAATAAAAGGCGACCAACTGAATCCCTGAAGTATAATATGCATTCTACTTTTTTCTCCAAATTTTAACTAGTTCAGAACATTAATTTAAAATTTCTAGTGTGCATTTAATTTTAGGCAAAGAACAAAATCAAATTATTTCATCATTAGTGGAAGCTTTCTTATGAAATAATTGGATGAGGGAAAGTGTTGTAGTAGTACTTATTGGTAATTATCAGGAGAATTAGATTTGGCTTTGTGTCTAAGAAGTGAAAAAAATTGATGGAAAAAAATACCAGAACAAATTCAGTTATCAGATTATTATTAATATATTAGTGTCCTAATTCTAAATTACAATCCACATTTCATGTTATTCTAGAGTATTTCCTGATTTTAAAAATACAATTATTTTAATTGAAAGGAATTATTTTTTCTCTTTTTTAAAAAATTTATTTCATTTATTTTTTGAGAAAGACAGAGAGAGAGAGAGAGTGCAAGCTGGGGAGGAGCAGAGAGAGAGAGGGAGACACAGAATCCAAAGCAGGCTCCAGGCTCTGAGCTGTCAGCACAGAGCCTGACGTGGGGCTCAAACTCATGAACCGTGAGATCATGACCTGAGCCGAAGTCGGATACTCAACCGACTGAGCCACCCAGGCACCTCTATTTTTTCTCTTTCTAAAGCATGAAGTTTTTTTCTAAAAAGGTTTATAGGATTATTTCTCAGCTCACCTAACTTCACTCAACACTTCCAAGTCACTAGGGCAAGACAGACTTTCACAAACACACTGCGATGAACAAACAAAAACACTTTTGCACTCGTCATACCTCCTGAATGCCTGTGCTCTTTGTCACCTTCTGGCTTGCCTCACCACCACTGCCCTCTCTGCCTCCTTCCCAAGAATATAGAATGTTAGTTTAAAATGACTATTATTGGGGTGCCTGGGTGGCTCAGTCGGTTTGGCGTCCAACTTCAGCTCAGGTCATGATGTCGCGGTCCATGAGTTCGAGCCCCGCGTCGGGCTCCGTGCTGACAGCTCAGAGCCTGGAGCTTGTTTCAGATTCTGTGTCTCCCTCTCTCTCTGACCCTACCCTGTTCATGCTCTGTCTCTCTCTGTCTCAAAAATAAATAAGTGTTAAAAAATAAATAAATAAAATGACTATCATTTAATATAGTTGTGTTTTAAGTCAACTTATTTTTCTTGTTAGTGTGTCTGCCCACAGAATGGGAAACTGTTTCCTAATTATGGCAAGCTCTGATATAAATAAATAGTAAGGCCTTAACAAAACAACACCACTTATAAACCACTATAGAATTCCTCACCTACAATTATCTACTCACAAAATATATTTCCAAAGAATGAGGCCTCTTTCTGTAAACACATAAAGTCATAAAATCTTCAAGGAGATTTTCTTTTTTTAGATCAGGAATTCAACACAGGGTCTGTGAATCCCAAGAAATTACAAGGATAAACTTCAGAAAAGTTAATTTATAGGCTCTCTCAAATAAAAACAAAAACTTAAATGTGCACTTTTTGGGGGAGAGGCCATAGCTTTCATCAGATTCTCAAAGTGGCCCGTGATTCCAAAAAGAGTTTAGGAAGTGATCTAACCAGATTGGAGGCTTTAAGTCTGGTTTCATAGGTACATGCCTATTAGCTGTGAGGGATCTATAACAAGTAATTTGGTAGATTAAGTACCCATGTTTGTGAAATGCTTGCTTTTTGAAATATATAATGGAATAGACCCAAAGTTACCTTTATATTAACATAACTCCCATTTACTTGCATTTCTTGCATGACAGAGACAGAGCAATGAAACTGCTCATAATTCAGAGCACATCCATGGAAATGTATTGTGTATGTGAACTCCCTATGTTACATGAAACAGAAAAAAAATTTGAGAATTGCTGATTTGAACCACCCCCTCATTTACAGATGAAGAAACTTAGGTTCAGAGATTAAGTGATTTGTTGAGTCACAAGGAGTCCTAGAACTTTAATCAATGTAACCTCAAGCAGTGCTGGGATTAGAATGGTATTTGATAAAGTTCCATCCTTGGAATACCTCTCTCACTCTGTACATTCACCTTGCACAACCTCATCTACCTCCCACAAGTTCAACTATCATTTCTCAGCTCATAATTCATAAATCTGCATTTCTAGCCCAAACTTCTTGGTTGTGCTCCAGATCTGTATGTCCAACTTCTCACTTTATATTTCTTACTGCTTTACTGCTGTGCAAGCCTCTCCACGTTTACCTGTTGAAAAATCAAACTCCTTTTGCCCACACACTCGAGGGGGAGGGAGAAGTTAGAAATCTTCGTCCCAGTTTTCTTTCTCAATGCCAAAAACCTCGGAGTTTCTTCAATATGACCTTCCTCTCCAACCACAAGTTGAAGTCTCTTCCTCTCCATCCCTAAGAGACTGATTTACTTTAGGCACTTGTTCTCTCTCTCATGGAATACTATAATGATCCTTTTGCCTTCAACTCCTCTCCATCTACTTTCAGTACTGCTGCCAGAATGAGTTTTAAAACAAATCTGACCACATCACTCCACCTCTATAAATCCGTCAGTGGTTCCCCATTACCAAAGAATAAAGTCTAAATTCTTTAACATGGTATGTAAATGTCTCCATGATATAATCTTTGCTATAAAGCCAGTATCTGCTTTATACTACAATGGAATGAGTACTTAAATTTGCAGTTAACTACTAATTATGGATAACCATTTACAAACTACTGTACAAGTATACATATATTTTAATTGGTACGTATATTAATTGGATATGTGCTGTGTAATCCTGCCAGTGCAATTTGTTCAGTCATGTTTCAGGTAAGCTGGCCCATTAATCACCTCTCAATCTTGGCAAAGTTTTACATCATGTAGGAAGAGCTAATAAGAAAAGACTTCTGGGGGCCTTTGGGTGGGTCAGTTGGTTAAGTGTCCGACTTTGACTCAGATCATGATCTTGCAGTTTGTGAGTTCCAGCCCTGCACAGGGCTTTGTGCTGACAGCTCAGAGATTGGAGCCTGCTTCAGATTCCGTCTCCCTCTCTGCCCCTCCCCCGCTCACACTCTCTCTCTCAAAAATAAACATTAAAAAAATGTTTATAGAAAAAAATTTTTAAGTAAAAAAAAAAAAAAAAGGAAAGAGGGTTTTTGGGAGAGTCCATAACAGAAGATGGCAGGCTTTGATGGGGACAGAAGGAAAAAGAGAAGATTCAAAAAAATTTCATAGTCTAAAAAAAAGAATATTGGTAATCAAAATTGGTCTCCAACCTACAGCTACAGCAGCACCTTGGAAACTTGCTAGAAATGAAAATTATTGGGCCTTACTCAAGACCTACTGCTTCAGAGAGTATAGGGTGTGGCCCAACGATCAGTGGTTTAACAAGCCCTCCAGGTACTTCCTGAAGCATGCTGAAGTCTGAGAACCCTTAGTCTAAAGGGATTCAGGCTACAACTGGTAACAGGAGCACCAGTCCCACTGCAGGGAGCGTAGACAGCTCCACCAGTACAGTTTCTGTTTATTCAGCTGGTCTCACTTGGCTTGAAAGCTTTTGATCCCACTTTCATTGCTGAAGCTCCTTTTTTTGTGGAGAGTTACCACTCTAATCTTCAGGCATCCCCACCAAGCAATATCCTTCAGAATAAAGACTGTTCAGATGAATCTACTCCCTACTACCTGTCACTCCTTTAAAACAAGGGATGCTGATAGGATGGGGTTGGGGATGGAGGTGGAAAGAGAGTATCAACCAAGAGTTATTAGCATCAAAGGGGCACTGAGGGGATGGTCTCACTGAAGAAAGAAAACCCTTTGGGTGAGATAATTACCAAGAGAGTAAGTGTAAGGATCTTATACTAACATAACACACAAAGAAAAAAATGTTTTACATTTCAGTATGAAAGAATCCCTCCCTCAAAATCCATTTGGGGTTTGATGGTCTAGTTGTAAATACTACTTAGCATTAAACATGCCATTTTTAGTTATTCAGCAAATGGCAAGCCAAAGCTAACAGATACACGGTCTTCCAAATACAACTGAAAATAAAATATTATCTCATGGTTTGGTTTGGCAGTTAATGGTAAAAGAACTTTTTCTGGTAAGAGACTACATTTATACATTACATGCCCCAAAACCTGAAATATGGCTGGCTAAGCTTTTTTTGGTTTAACTGAATTTATGCACTGGCTCACGATTAGAAGGGTGAATATATTTAGTATTCTCTATTACTCACAATATGACACAACTTTCTAATTTTCCAACCTAGGGATGATTCAAGATCCACATTTAGCTGTAACATTTTTTTTAAAAAACACATTTAGATATCATTTTTAAGGAATTCATGGAAAGCAAAGAAAATCCTTGATGTATATTCAAGTTAGAGAACATAACCAGTAGACTTTGGTATAGATAGGTAGTTTGTTTATCCTTAGAGTGCCAGTGTCTTAGTTGACAGTCTCAAAATCTCATTTCACAGAGTTAATTACATGGCAGTATCTTAGGTTATTGAAATCTTAGTTTTCCTTCCAGTTCAAATGAAAACAGACTAGCTTAATTGCTACTAAAACATCTCTTTACCTGATAGTTGAACTTAAAACAACTACATTTTATTTTACTCTTAAAAATATATATAATTTAAATTAGAAAATAGCTTGTAGATGGGGTGTCTGTGTGGCTCAGTAGATTAAGCATTCAAACTCTTGGCTTCAGCTTAGGTCATGATCTCACGGTTTCGTGAGTTCAAGTCCTGAGTCGGGGTCTGCACCGGCAGCGCGGAGCTTGTTTGGGATTCTCTCTCTTCCTCTTTCTCTCTGCCCCTCCCCTACTTGCACCATCTCTGTTTCTCTCAAATAAATAAACTTAAAAAAAAAAAGAAAGAAAATAGCTTGCAGAGAAATTATCTGGCCAATCAAAAGTAAATGTAAATTTTTAAATACAAGGAAAGTTACATTTACTAAAGCATCAAAATGCCCCAAAAAGATAATGGCAATATGAATTTAAAGACATATTCTAAGGAAATGAACATTTCTCTGTAAAACTGCTTTACAATATTGATATGAAAACAAAACTTATAGGGGTGCCTGGGTGGCTCGGTTGAGCATCCGACTTCGGCTTGGGTCATGATCTCACAGTCCAGGAGTTCGAGCCCCGTGTCTGTGTTGACAGCTCAGAGCCTAGTGCCTGCTTCAGATTCTGTGTCTCCCCCCTCTCTCTGCTCCTCCCCTGCTCATGCTGTGTCTCAAAAATAAATAAAAACATTTTAAAAAAGAATTAAAAAAAAAAACTTATAAACACAAGCATTATATCCCCAAGCCCAAGACATTTTTAACTGCCAAATAAAACTTAACTGTGATTTTTTGTTAAAAAAAATAGTAATCACAAAAATAAATTATGAAATCTGCCAGCGCATTACTTAAGGATTTTGTTTTCCCTATGCTTTTTTTTAATGTTTATTTATTTTTGAGGTGGGGGAGGGAAGGGGGAGGGGAAGAGAGAGAGGGAGACATAGAATCTGAAGCAGGGCTCCAAGAACTCATGAACCGCGAAATTGTGACCTGAACCAAAGTCAGATGCTTAACCAACTGAGCCACCCAGGCACCTCTTCCCCCAGCTATGTTTTAAGAAACAAGAGTTCCACAGGATATTAACACATTTTACCACATAGAGTGATTAATTTCTCTGGTCTGTGTGACATTTAATTTGAGATATACTGAGGTTTTGTTTTGTTTTGTTTTTTAAAGGTAAACCAGTACCCGGCAATATGTCTCAGTCTTTGCTATGTTAATGTGCAGTATGATGAACCTTTAAGAGAGAAGGTTAAGAAAGTAGTTTTCCAAACATATTTGAAACTATTTTTCCTGGGTAATCTCTTAGAATGACAGAACATAGTGTGGGAAATGTTACTTTGGGGCATGAGATTTCCAATATGAAAATGAAAATGTATTACACTTACATGGGGTTAATTCTGAGGTTAAAAAGAATCCATAGTAGTTTTTCAGATCTAATCTCCTATGATGTTTGAATACCTTGTCATCTGTGCCAAGTGGTCTTTGAGCCTATCTACCTGCTCACCTTAAACAGAGTATTAGTTTTGAGCTCATTCTATACAGAAAAGTTGCCTAAAGATATTAGGCTTTACTCATTGGTGCTTCAGGATCTTTCTTGTTCACAGAGAGGAAGGAGGAAGTTATGATCCCAGGAACTCAAAACAGAAATAAAAAACAAATTAGTACCATACAATGAAGTTAGTGTCCTTGTTCTTTATTATTTATAAAAATGTACGAAGCCTTTGTATTATATGTTACAGTGTTTATACCGTATACATTTTAATGTAGCATATGCAAATTTTAAATTTAAAAATTAACTTATTTTTAACTATACTTCAAGAACACTGGTGTTACTATGAAATCCCATTCCCCAGAAATGGGCTTATCTGGTTAGTACCACTGATCTGCCAGCTGGATGGATCCCAAGTAAATTTCAAGCTGGCATTTGGCAAAACATCCCTGTACCCAGGATTTTACATAGAACGTAAATTAAAAACGCATTCTAGAATTTCCCTGAGAACCAAACAATTGTATAGTGACACGAATATATTCAACTTACCCTCTTTATGCTAAATTTGCCAGCTGAGCAGTTTAAATAATACTTCAAATTCTGTGCTTCAATTCTGCTTACATTTATTCTGTGTTAGTCGTTGGCATCTAACACTGGATTAGGAAAGACTGCTATGTGGTAGTTATAGCAACCTTTTCTAACTTGATCGGAAGTTGAAGACCGTGAGCCTCAAAGAAATGCAAACCAGGTTTATTACTATGAATATATCAAAATCTTTTTTTTTTTAATAGTCATTCAATAGGGCTTTTCACTTTAGAGAAACTCTGTGTGTGCTTGCACACTCACACATTATATAATCGACCTACAAAAGTCAAGTTTTAAAAGAGGTTAAAGGGATGAATGATTAAATTAAATAAGCAATTAGGTCCACGTTCCATTCACGCACAAGGCTACCACTGTCCCTTTGATAAAGCCTAGGGATGAGAGCCAAATTAGCCCTATTTAAATTGGCCATTTAACTCTAACTTCCCTTAATCACGCGGGTGTTCTTGGGTACAGACTTTTTCCTCTCGAAGTTACAGGTGAGCAATGCTTCAGATGACATATATAACAGTAGAAAACAGTAACAACATGTATAGAGCATATGAGCAAACAGTAAAGGTTTTCAAATTCATCATGATCGTAATACATCATGAAGGAGAGCCAGAGAGGTAGAACAATGACTACCTCACATCCTATAATTTCCTAAGGTTATCCAGTTATGGTAATGGTAGAGCTGGGAAAATTTAATCCATGCTATGTAGTTAGAAATTTTATTTTCCTCCTAGTATTTCAGTTTCTTTCCTGAAATAATAGTATTTTACAGCTTACATAGCTTTTAATATTATAAATATATAATATGCATATATATGTATAAAAAGGCTTTGAATCTGAACTTGTCCAAACTTCCCTGCAGGGCACCTCCAGTCTAGTTTTACTCCTTGAACCTCTTTGTTGTTCCTTCACTCTCCGTATCTTCCCAAAGTCACCACCACTTGCTTGAGCCTGAATGAAAGCAGCAGTGAGTAAAGGCAGCATCCAGCCGTCCAGAGCACTAGTGAACTGTGATTACATCTACTCTGATTTACACACTAACATGCCAACACGTGCACTATTTCCCCATGCTCTCATTCCTAATGCAACAATGTCAAGGACATAGCCATTAAGAGATGACCTAGGATTATTCAAGACTTATCCAGCTCAATACGCTTATTCTATCCCATTATTTTACTTCAACCTTCTCCGGCTATAAAAAGCCCTTTCCTTATATGGCCAGTCATTTAAATCTAAGATTTGATATTCCTGGCATTTAGAGGAGACTCTTCAGTATCGCTTCTTGAAGGCATCTCAAACATTCTTTGCTGACTGATTTTCAAGGTGGGAGATGTTCTTTCACATGAGGCTTTTAGATTATGTATCCTGGTCAACAGGCCGTCAATAAGCTTAAGTCTCTTCATTAATGTTTGGGCCACTCACTAGGTATTAGCAGGAAAAAAAGGGTGGCCTGGCCAGAATGGGGGCACTGAAGTTGTTCACCAAGAAAAAAAGGATCAGCTAATACCATTTGGCAAGAGACTCCTTTATATACAGCACTCTGCTTCATGCTAAAGGACACAGTTAATGGAAAACACATGAGAGCATAATATAGCAGAGATAACAATGGATCTAGAAGCAGACAGAACAGGTTGAAATCTTGATTCTGCCACTTACTAGCTGACCCAGGGCAAAGTCACAATGTATCTGAATCTCTTTCTTTAGTTTATACTATCAATCTTGCAGAACTGATGTGAGGATTCAAGATTTTATGTGAAGTACCTGGCACAGTATCTGGTATATGGCAGGTACCCAATTAACAGTAGCTATAAAAAATTGTTTTTAAATCACCTGTCTTCAAGAAGCAGCTGGTCAGGAGTTAGCAATCACTAGGGGTAGAAGGCAGAGTAACTTCAAAAAAAAAAAAAAAATAGATCTCGGGGCACCTGGGTGGCTCAGTCTGTTAAGCATCTGACTCTTTTTTTTTTTTTTTTTCTCGACGTTTATTTTATTTTTGGGACAGAGAGAGACAGAGCATGAACGGGGGAGGGGCAGAGAGAGAGGGAGACACAGAATCGGAAACAGGCTCCAGGCTCCGAGCCATCAGCCCAGAGCCTGACGAGGGGCTCGAACTCACGGACCGTGAGATCGTGACCTGGCTGAAGTCGGACGCTTAACCGACTGCGCCACCCAGGCGCCCCAAGCATCTGACTCTTGATTTCAGCTCAGGTCATGATCACAGAGTTCATGGGATTCAGCGCGCATCAGGCTCTGCACTGACAGCGTGGAGCCTGCTTGGGATTCTAGCACTCTCTCCCCCCCCCCCCCCCCCCATTCTTGCTTACGCTCTCTCTCAGAATACATAAACATTTAAAAGAACAGATCTTATAGATTGGGAGTTAAAGGAGAATTAGTGGCTTCTTGTAGGCGATAGCTCTCAAAACAGCACTGTAATACAAAGTGGCTCAGCCAAGTCTGACAGAACGGCTGTAGCTAAGGCATTCTGAGGAAGCACTTCCCTGACCCTCTACAAGCTCCTAAGTATACACCATAAATTCTCTTATCTTTGTAACAGTATTTTCCAGTATAAATATAATGTAAGCCATAGCTGTTTTTAAATTTTATAGTAGCCACATTGAACAGTAAATAGGTGAAATTTTAATATATTTCATTCAACACAATATATCAAAACATCATTTCAACATAAACCTTAAAAATTGACTTATTTTACATCCTTTCCCTTTTTTTTTTTTTTTTAAGTTTACTTATTTATTTTGAGAGAGTGAGAGCCCACAAACATGCACGCGTGCAGGGGGAGGGGCAGAGAATGAGGGAGAGAGATTTCCAAGCAGGCTCCATGCCCTCGGTACTGGGCCTGATGCGGGCTGTATCCCATGAACCCTGAGATCATGACCTGAGCTGAAATTAAGACTCGGGTGCTTAAGTGTCTGAGCCACCCAGCCACCCCTACATTTTTTTCCTCGTATTAAGTCTTAGAAATTAAGTATGTATTTTACACTTAACACCTCAATTAAATCGAGCTAAATTTCAAGTGGTCAACAGCTACATGCAGCTAGTGGGTACCATACTAACAGAGGGGCTCTACAATCCTTACATCAAGTCTGGGCCCAGTTCAAAGAATCTGCTCTAATACTTGTTGGTCTACTATCCTACTAAAGACCCTAAAAGTCTTCTTAGAAGATCTCACTTTTGAGATGTAAACATCTCTGCGAAAACAGTGAAGTAATCAGTGGTCATTTCAAGAGGGATTATGTGACACAAGTTAGCCACCTGGGAAGTCAAGAAGGAGGAAAACTAAAACGGGGGGGGGGGGCATGAAGGGAATCTTAAGGAAACCAAAGACATGTTTTGTTTAGTTCACAAGTTAGCTTAAATCCAGGCCACTTAAAATCATTTCACAAATCCTCTCTAGGTTGTCAAACCCTAGATTACTATAATAAGATACCTGGATATCAAAAGCTCACAGTCAGCTATGACAAACATATACGAGGTCTATAACTAGTAACAGCTGGTGGGAGCTATAAGACATTGGTAGAGGAATGCCAATCACATCAATCAACACCATTTCTTGATTGCCCATTAGTGGAGTGTATTCTAATCAGGTCAGCATCTTCAAAATTCCTGAAACCTGAAAGAACTTTTAGTAAATAAGACCTCTGTAAGGGGTCACTAGAATAATGTAAAAGTCTGAACAATTTTTTTTTTTTTAATTTTTTTTTCAACGTTTTTATTTATTTTTGGGACAGAGAGAGACAGAGCATGAACGGGCGAGGGGCAGAGAGAGAGGGAAACACAGAATCGGAAACAGGCTCCAGGCTCTGAGCCATCAGCCCAGAGCCCGACGCGGGGCTCGAACTCACGGACCGCGAGATCGTGACCTGGCTGAAGTCGGTCGCTTAACCGACTGCGCCACCCAGGCGCCCCCTGAACAATTTTTAAATGTTGATTAACTATAAGAATCCTTTCTTGTTGAAGTATCAGGATAATTCATGCATTTGGATAATTATGCCTTCAGTTTGTTTAAAGTTCAACTATAACTGTAAACAACTTTCAATCAGGTAAGAAAAGTCTGTGTCATATGCTTTGCTTTCTGCAATTCAAAAAGTACTTTCAAAGTATGTAATGTAAAGTGCAACCAGATGCTGTTGGCAAAGAACTGGATATTCAAATGTGACCAATTTCCAAGAACATCACCACAGATGTGGCCTACACACTGGCTGAGTATAAAGCTTTGAAGAGTTCACATCTAATCGAATCATCTATTCAGAACTCTCCATGCTTTCCCACATTTCAGTGATGTTTCAGATCTTCACATAAAGTAAATTTCTCAAAATGCAGAGCAAATGAGAAATATACGATTTAAAAGCTGCCTCCTCTTGAACAGACTCAGAACACAGCATACAGCTAATGTCATAAAAAGTCCCCATTCTATTTAAAAATACGAATTGATGTTAGCGCCTGAATAGGAACAATGTAATATAAATCTTAGTCACCAAATGGCAGTTTTCTTCCATTTAGAAAAGTTTTCCTTAGTTCCAATTACTAAAAAGTTTACAATCATCTCTAACCTAGGACTCTGTAGACTAGCTTTCCAAAGCAGATGCAAAACACATTTAAATTCCAAAACTGCAATAACCCGTGTGACAGCATCTGTATCATACCTAGGAAAAGATAAAAAGAAGTATCTTTAATAATTGAGGTTTTTCTCTTAAATGACTGAAACTTAGAAACATTTATAGATGCTATGTTTACTGATTAGTAGGGTAAATAGATGGAAACAAAATAAATGGCAAAATTCATTTCTTAGTATTTAAATGTAGAGGATGAACTATTTCACAACATTACTTCCTGAAACTTTCAGGTAATGGTCCTGAATTAAAATCTCAATTAATCACAACAGCTTAGAAACTAGTTTTTTCTGGACAAACACTGAATGAATCTTGGTCCATTTGGTAAACTGGCTAAGTTTTTTTAACCTATTACAACATTCATTTTAGGTGCACCTCCTTCCTCTTCCTTTTCTCACAAATAGAGATTTGGGAGGGCTGGATGTCAGTAAGCAACAATCATTTATTCAAAACAAATTTACTGAGCACCTATGTACCAGAATACATACGACCTATTTTACATGTCATCTTATTTAATCCTCAAAGCAACCCAAGAGATGGGTATTTTTATCCCAAGTCCATATACGAATAAAGTAAAAAGGTTCAGAGAAGTAACTTGCTCAAGGCCAGCAGGATTTTAAGTCAGATTTGTCTTTACTTATACTACCCAACGCCAACTCCTCTCTTTCTGTTCCAGCTTGCCTCACTCAAGCTCAATCAACTGCACCTGCCCTCTAAAGTTCTCATTCAATAACATCTGCATTTCTTTAGCAGTACTAGTTTTTGGTTATCACATTATGAAGGGGAAAAATGGCTAACACTAAGGACCAAGAATGGTTTATTTTATATCTCAGAAGTGTTCCATTTTCCATTAAATTATAGAAGAGTATACACAGCAACAGCTTCAGTTGCCCCAAATAAACTTCTACTGGAAAAATCCTCAACAGTAACGTGGGACAAAAGAGAAAGATGTTCTAGTGCTGTGCTGTCCAATTTGGTAGCCACAATTACATGTAATTACTGAGTATTTGCAATGTGGCTAATGTGAATTGAAATGTGCTATAGTGTAAAATACATATAAGATTTCAAAGGCTTTTGGGACACATGGGTGGCTCGGACGGTTAAGCATCCTACTCTAGATTCTGGCTCAGGTCATACTCTTAGTTTGTGGGTTCAAGGCCCGTATCAGGCTCTGTCCTGGCAGTGTGGAGCCTGCGTGGGATTCTCTCTTTCTCAGTCTCTCTCTCTCTCTCTCTTCTCCTCCCCTGCTCACACCTTCTCTCTCAAAATAAATTTACTTTAAAAAAGATTTCAAAGGCCTGGTGTATAAAAAAGGGCAAAATATTTCATTAACTTTTTATATGGATTACATGTTGAAAAATAATACTTTAAATATACTGGGCCTAATAAAAATCTATTTTAATAAAAAAATAAATTTTTAAATTTTCATATATATTCTTTTTTTTAATAACATAGATACCTGAAAATTTGAAATTACATATGTATTTGGGGGAGAGGACAGCAGTATTCTAGGGCTTTCCTAGGAGACTTCAAATCAGACTATGCAGGTAGATAGTACATAAGGCACCCACCTGTACAAACACCATCCCTGAACAGAAACCCCAAACCTTTACAATTAAAACTCTTACAAGAGAGTGTGCTATCAAAAGATAACACATTTGTATTCTTTAAAAAATTTTTTTAATGTTTATTTTTTGAGAGAGTTGGAGAGAGACAGAGTGAGTGGGGGAGGGAGAGGGGCAGAGAGAGAGGAAGGCACAGAAACTGAAGCAGGCTCCAGGCTGAGTTGTCAGCACAGAGCCTGATGTGGGGCTCGAACTCACAAACTGTGAGATCATGACCTGAGCGGAAATGGAATATTTAGCCAACTGAGCCACCCAGGCACCCCAACCCTTTTGTATTCTTAATCATTTGGTCTTCTCTCATTAGAGGACCCAAGGAATTTCAGGTAATTGAAGTTTCTATTAATCAATGTTTTATTCTCTACAGACCAAAATCTCAAGGAGAAGTACCTATAGAAAGCTTTTAAAAATTTATCATTAACTTAAATATGCATGGTTTTTATAAAAACTGATTTTAAATACAAATATTGGCACCATTGACTATTTGCGACAACATGGATGCACCCAAGGGATATTATGCTAAGTGAAATAAGTCAGACTGAGAAATTCAATAACCATCACGATTCTACTTGGAAGTGGAATCTTAAAACAAACAAAAACCCACAAATTTTGTCACCATGAAACACAGCTAGTACCTAAGCAGTTTAAATCAACTTATTAAAACAATGAATTCCAGATTCTCCAGTAACCTCCTTGACTTTGTACCTATTCCTATTAAAATTGATTTAAAAATAGATTGAAGGACAGCTTTTATACCCACGGTAAAATCAAAAGCAATTGTATTTTACTTAGACCCCAACCATAATAATGAATCTTTTTAGTTCCTCAGAAGGATGTATTATTGAAGGCCTTATTTTGAATAGACCAGGCTATCTTGGAAATTACCTTCTAAAACTGTTGTCATGAAACCAAATGTCAGAGCAAAACATGGAAAAGAAAATCAAAACAAATCTGATAAATTCCATTCAAAGTCCTTGGTATGATGTAACAGATAAATGCATTCTTACAGGCTAAAAACTTTGATAAATGAGTTTAATCACAAAATTAGACTAAAACACTAACATTTCCAATAGGACAGATTTCTTCCTTCACTGTGTTATGTATTGGTTAGGATTTCAAATCCACTTTTGTTTAGGACTTAAGTGAAGTCGTTTTGATCTAAGGGTGAATTTGTTTATACTGAAGAATCTGCATCAGGATGTTGTCATCAATATGTTGCTGTTGATAAGCACTCCATAAGTTCAACCATTGAGGGTGCCGCTGGGGACTTATGGATAAGAACATATGGAAGAATGGCTATGATGTAATGGACACAGAAAGGTACACCTCAACTAAATTTGGACTATCTTTTGTGTCTCCTTGGTCTGAAATAGTGTAATTGATCTATCATTGGTTTGGAGTATGTTATTTCTTTACTGGCTAATCAAGAGACACTGTCCTGTATGTTATTGGTTTTAAAATATTATAAATTATAATTCCTGCAGGGAACCTGTGTTAAACTATTGGCAAAGACCATGTTAGTCTCTGAGCATAATGTGCCTCAAACAAAACTCTGTGCCTCATGTAATGGCCCACTTAGTTGAAAATAATGGAAAATTGGGGGCATAAATCCTCTAATCTATTTTACTTAAACAAATGACCTAAAACTTTCCCTTTTCTTTGTAGTATGGAACTGTTTCTCATTTAAATGTGTTCTTTTCCAAAAGAAAAAAAAAATGTCAAGGCCGCTGAATACATCTAGTTTGAATTTCCAATATAATGTTCCTAAACATGTCAGAACCATTTACCATGCACATGACTGGCTTCAGGGGTGAGCAAACTAAAACTGGAACAATATACAGAAGATCAGCATAGTTTTTTTTCAAAATAACAAGAAAGTGCATGACACATTCCAGAGTTTTTAACTCCAAAAAAATTTTCCTAATTCAATGAAAGATTTAAAAAACAAAGACAGGCAGCAAGTATTTCTTGAAAAGCAGCTTCAAATCACTAAGAGACTGTGAGGTCTCTTATCCTGTCCAAACCCTGCTCTAGGGAAAATCAAGTAAAATTCTGGTAACTCCCTTACCCCAGAATTGCATGAATGGGTTAAGATTGCTAGTAAAGTCATAAAGTAGAGAAGACACTGGACTGAGAGTCAGAAACACAGTTGTAAGTCTAGATCAGCCACGAGTAACATTATCTTGAACATGTCACTCCATTCAACCAGACCATAAAATAAGGTAGGGGTTTCCACAATTTTGAGTCTAGATTTCATCTCCCTCTTTACCCCAAATTCCTCCCCCCAACTTTAAAGTTTACAGAGAATTCCCACTTCCAATCATTAAAATGATAGAAAGTCTAAATGATTCACACAAAGGCAGAATTTTAGCATCCAAAGAGACTTGCAAACCTGGGGAACTCCTACTTCTATTAGCGGGGAAACTTTCTCTTTATTGGGTCATGAAGGCAGAAGTCAGCTAGTACCACTCTGCAGATTTCCATCTATTCCATAATTATCAAACACTATCTCCAACCCACTAACATAGAACTTGCACCCAGGGGTACCTGGGTGGCTCAGTCAGTTGAGCGTCTGACTCTTGATTTGGACTCAGGTCATGATCTCATGGTTCATGAGTGTGGCCCCGCTGTCAGTGCAGAGCCTGCTTGGGATTTTCTATCTCCCTCTCTCTCCCTGTCCCTCTGCTGCTCTCTCTCAAAATAAATAAATGAAATTTAAAAATAAATAAAAAAAGAATTTGCACAGCTGAGGGGTATAATGAGGCTATGGTTCTTCATTTTAAAAATATGAATCAAAGGCTACAGGTTATGTGCCCCTTGTCTCAACTCCAGGGGCTTGAATGCCAATCATGACCTTTGCTGCATAATACAGATCTGTATAGAGTTTCAAATTACAATCTCGACTGGGTATAAAAATAATAGATTTTGTATCACCTGAAACATTGATCTTGAAATAGCTTATTTAAAAAATTTTTTTTCAACGTTTTTATTTATTTTTGGGACAGAGAGAGACAGAGCATGAACGCGGTAGGGGCAGAGAGAGAGGGAGACACAGAATCGGAAACAGGCTCCAGGCTCCGAGCCATCAGCCCAGAGCCTGACGCGGGGCTCGAACTCACGGACCGCGAGATCGTGACCTGGCTGATGTTGGCCGCTTAACCGACTGCGCCACCCAGGTGCCCCTGAAATAGCTTATTTTAAATGTTTATTTATTTTGAGAGCAAGAGAGTGTGCATGTGTGGGGGCAGAGAGAGAAGGAGAGATAGAATCCCAAGTAGAGCCCGACACAGGGCTGGATGTTACAGTGAATCATGACCTGAGCCGAAAGCAAGACTTGGATGCTTAACCAACTAACCGAGACATCCAGGTGCCCCCAAACAATTTTTTTGATCTAAGAATATGGAGGAGGGATGGAGAATTATTGTTTAATGGGTACAGAGTTTCAAGGTTACAAGATGAAGCGTTCTAGAGATAGTGGTGACAGTTATATAAGATTACCATTAAACTACACATTTAAAAGTGGCTAAGATGGTAAATTTTATGTTGTATTTACCACATTAAAAAATACTGGAAGACACCAGACACCCAGGACTCCAGATGGCATCAGCTGTACTAGTGAAGAAGAAACTCGTGGATGTTAAAATAGGGAAGCTGGCAAGCTGGATACTGATGCAGAATTTCATCCCTAAAGGCACTGCTGGAGGGTTTCAAAGAGCTCACTACCAATATTACAAGTAAGTCAATGTGAAGAAAGAATTGCTGGGCTTTCTATGGTGCTGGCAGCTTATGTGCTGTTCAACTATTGCCTTTCTTACAAGGACCTCTAACAAGAGTGGCTAAGTGAGTACCACTGAAGAGGGCCCAGTGTGGAGGGTGGCCTGGCACACCTGGAGGAATTCCATCACTGCTGAATCCTTTCACAGCCCAATTGAGAATATCCAATAAAAGATGGCTGGTACAAATTTAAATATATTGGAAATTTTAAAAAGAACTGCCCCCCCAATATAAGACTATAAGTTATCGTATCTGCATAGGAATGACATTCTATTAAACAGCATTCAAAACAAAAAAAGAAACCAAGTCTAGTAACTGTAAGTTTAGAGTCAGGCAATCGCAAGACTTGGGAGAAAATCTTATGACTTAATGGATGGCCAAAGGCAGTCAACAAAATAATGCCAACTACTAAAAATTAAAAGTTTTAGAAGAGACACAGTTACAGCTGGCATCATGGGGTAGATGTGCAAAGATGGTAAGGGCTGACCATTCCTGACCCCTTCTTTGCCCTCCCTAGTAAGGATGTTTTCCTATGGGAGCACTTCTCAAACAGAATGTGCTGTTAGCATGTATCATTTCATAAAGTTATTGGTAATTGCCTAGGGTGAAACAGGAGTGACAGATGATTACAATTTCCAACTCCCACTTTCCATACCTCTGCTGTAAGTGGAGAGAAAGCTAGGAAAGGGCACTCTTAAAAAAGAGAATGGAGGGGCGCCTGGGTGGCTCAGTCGGTTAAGCGTCTGACTTCGGCTCAGGTCATGATCTCCCGGTCCGTGAGTTCAAGCCCCGCGTCGGGCTCTGGGCTGACGGCTCAGAGCCTGGAGCCTGTTTCAGATTCTGTGTCTCCCTCTCTCTGACCCTCCCCCGTTCATGCTCTGTCTCTCTCTGTCTCAAAAATGAATAAACGTTAAAAAAAAAAAATTTTAAAAAAAAGAGAAAGGATCTGGAAACTATACCCAGAACAGCACTAGCTTTTCTCCAGGTTGTTCTAAGCCCAAGGCTCTATTTCTTACACAGCAATTAATCCAGTTGTAGGCAGGCAAAGTCTTGATTCAGGAATTTAAAAATAAACAATGAAAAATATCTCTGGAAGAATATACAAGAAAGAAAGAGACCTGAATGGTTTGGGGTGGGGTGACAACTTTCTTCTCATTGTATACTCTTGTGCCTTTTGGATTTTGTTCCATGTGCTGAAGTTTCTTACTCCAAAGTTAATTTCAAATATTTAAAAATGAAAATGATTTTATAAAAATATGACTCGCAGTTAAGTTTACCTTAGAAATGAAGTTAACAAATTCTCGCTTTTAAATAATCAGTGAGTGCTTTTTACGCTTTTGTCAAACTTTTCACAGTATTTTTTTAAAAGTTTATTTATTTTGAGACAGACAGAGCATGCATGTGCAAGTGGGGGAGGGGCAGAGAGAGAGAGAGAGAGAGAGAGAGAGAGAGAGAATCCCAAGCAGGCTCTGCACTGTCTGTGCAGAGCCCGATGTGGGGCTCACACTCATGAACAATGAGATCACAACCTGAGCCAAAGTCGGATCCTTTTTTTTTTTTTTTAATTTTTTTTTCAACGTTTATTTATTTTTGGGACAGAGAGAGAGCATGAACGGGGGAGGGGCAGAGAGAGAGGGAGACACAGAATCGGAAACAGGCTCCAGGCTCTGAGCCATCAGCCCAGAGCCCGACGCGGGGCTCGAACTCACGGACCGCGAGATCATGACCTGGCTGAAGTCGGACGCTTAACCAACTGCGCTACCCAGGCGCCCCCCAAAGTCGGATCCTTAACCAACTGAGCCACCCAGGTGCCCCAAAATTTTCAGAGAAATTTATATGAAGTATTTTTAATTTTAAGAATTGCTTTTGAATAAGCTATTTTAATACTTAAAAAAATTTTTTTTATTATTTAAAAAAAAATTTTTTTTTTAAATGTTTATTTATTTTTGAGACAGAGAGAGACAGAGCATGAATGGGGGAAGGGCAGAGAGAGAGGGAGACACAGAATCGGAAGCAGGCTCCAGGCTCTGAGCCATCAGCCCAGAGCCCGACGTGGGGCTCGAACTCACGGACCGCGAGATCGTGACCTGAGCTGAAGTCGGACGCTTAACCGACTGAGCCACCCAGGCACCCCAATACTTAAAATTTTAAAGCACAAAAGCAAGTTTTATCCTGTAATATTTTAGAAGTCAGTTCTGTTAAATCTGGTATTTTCTTCCATCTATTTATAAAATAACTACATCCTAGTAGATCACCCTCTTTGTTACATGTCTTATTAGAAGGAGCTATAAACCAACAAAAATTACCAGCCATGCCTTTTAATAAGTAGGAAACATTAGGAGGAGACATATCCTATATTACTTGTTTCATTATACAAATATGTAAAAACTCTCACTGGATTGGATTCTCTACTAAATTTACACCAAAAAAATTTATTTTGAATGTGCTTCTTTTGACATTTTCTAATTGTTTCCTATAAGAACTTACCATATGTTTACTTTTGAAAGCTTTTTTAAGTTTTATTTATTTTGAGGGGGGGGGTGTGGAGAGAGAGAGAGAGAGAGAGAGAGAGAGAGAATCCAAAGCAGGCTCCATGCTGACAGTGTGAGGCTTGAACTCACCAATTGTGAGATCATGACCCAAGCCAATAGGAGTTGGACACTTAACCAACTGAGCCACCCAGGTGCCCCACCACATGTTTACTTTTGAAGTTCTAAGACAAACCACTAAATGGTAGCAAGGGGGAAACCTCAAGATGGCACAATGACTTCCTGTAATGACAGCATGCAATACTCGATATTAAAATGCCCAATATCTTCAATTCTTTTTTATTATTCCACTATGCAAAAGTTTAAAATACAAAGCACAGCATAGGGAGGAAGTTTCATTTGGAAACAAAAAGAGTATTAAATCAAAATGAGGATTACTTAACCATTTCCAAAGGCACAAATGAAAACAAATCCAAAGACTGAACAATTGGGTAATAACTGACAAGCAGTAAAAATTAAGGAAAATTAAAAAGTAGTCAGGTTTTGGGGCACCTGGGTGGCTCAGCTGGTTAAGCATCAGACTTCGGCTCAGGTCATGATCTCAGGGTTCGTGAGTTCGAGCCCCGCGTTGGGCTCTGTGCTGACAGCTCAGAGCCTGGAGCCTGCTTTGGATTCCGTGTCTCCCCCTCTCCCTGTCCCTCCCCTGCTCAGGCTCTGTCTCTCAATAGTAAATAAACGCTAAAAAAAATTTTTTTTTAAAAAGTAGTCACGTTTCTAAAGTCTTTTATGTATGGTAAGAAAAAGATACATTTACAAATCTTCCTCATTTCTAGTAGTACAAGTCCATCTCCCTCTGTCATAAATCAGAATTGGAAATGGAGTAAAATGCAACATTTAAATTTCTACCCATGGTGATGGAATGTTCCTTCCACCTCTACATTATTTAGCAAGTTGTACAGATTTTTTGCCTTCAAAATGCCCCATTCCTCCCTTTCTAATCTCAAAGCCACTGCCTTACTTCATTTGCTCATCTCAAAATGCCTAACTTGTCTCTCTGCCAACACTTTCTCCATGACAACATTCTTCACACACCAATCTCGGACACATCTGATTATGCCTCTCATCAGCTAAAATAAGTGCCCTGGAATAAAATCTAAATTTCTTAAAATAGTACCCAAGGCCTTCATGATCTAATGCTCTCAACCTTACCTCTCCTGTTTCCTCGCCCATCACATTTATCCTACAGACCGACATGCTTTCCATCAACTTCTGTAATTCACCCTCCTCCAACATTTGGAAGATCCTATAAAATTCAACTCAAATGTCAACCTCCTTCGGGGCACCTGGATGGCTCAGTTGGTTAAGCGTCCAACTTCGGCTCAGGTCATGATCTCACAGTCAGTGAGTTCGAGCCCTACATCAGGCTCTGTGCTGACAGCTCAGAGCCTGGAACCTGCTTCAGATTCTGTGTCTCCTTCTCTCTCTGCCCCTTCCCCACTCATGCTCTGTCTCTCAAAGATGAATAAATATTAAAAAAAAAAAAATGTCAACCTCCTTCATGAATTGTTTCAGTGGGATAAACATTTCCCTTCCCTTTGCCCACCTGGACTTCCTTTACATTGCTGCCTTAACACAGCTCTCAGGCTAGTGTTGGAGTTAGTTACATAGGTGCCCATCTTCCCCACCACACTTCTTGTCCAGTTCATGTGTTGCCCTTAAAATGCTGAAAACTGGGGTGCCTGGGTAGCTCCAACCAGTTAAGCATCTGGCTCTTGACTTCAGCTCAGGTCACGATCTCACGGTTTGTGAGTTTGAGCCCCGCATCGGGCTCTGTGCTGACAGTGCAGCCTGCTTGGGATTTTCTCTCTCCCTCTCTCTCTCTGTCCCTCCTCCACTCATGTGCTTTCTTTCTCTCTCAAAATAAATAAACATTAAAAAAAAAAATGCTGAAAACATCTCAAACCATTCAAGTAACAGGGACCTCTTTTGTCTAGAAGCTTTCATTCTAATAAAGGAATACATAAGTATATATATACATATGTATATATATTATATATTAGTATATATACATATATAAATACATATGTATATAAATACATATGTATATACGTATATATATGTATATATATTTATGTATTCCTTTATTAGAATTCCTACATTAGAATGTATATATATATATATTTCATAATAAAATTGGGGGCAAATTTTATGGTATATGAATTGTATCTTAATAAAAAAAATAACATTAGGGTAGTAAGTGGTATATGAAAGTTAAAGATAACCCTTTCATGTATTTCCTTAGCAGGCAATTCTTTGATGGTAATAATGTTTTTAAGAAGGTAAATATCATCGGGGCACCTGGTGGCTTAGTCAGTCAAGCACCTGACTTCAGCTCAGGTTATGATCCCACAGTATCTGAGTTTGAGCCCCACATCGGTCTCTGGGCTGACAGCTCAGAGCCTGGAGCTCGCTTCAAGATTCTCAGTCTCCCTCTCTGTCTCTTTCTCTCTCTATGCCTCTCCCCAACTTGTGCTCTCAATAAATAAATAAACACTAAAAAAAAAAAAAAAAAAAAGTAAGTAAATATCATCTTGGTTTGGCTAAAAGAAAATTATTGGGACTTGAGTTCTCGATATTTTTAAATTATAGGTACAGAGAAAGAAGCCATCTTAATTAAGACCTAATAAACTTATTTATATACTGGTTTCTATTTTCTGAAACTCACAGAAATGATAACCTTAGAGCTTTCTTTTGCATATGTAGGCCATCTCCATGAAATTGGATATTTAAAAAAAAAAAAATTAGACTCATCTATGACTTGCCAAGGATAGGATCTCAGACTCCCTCCTGATGTCTACCTGAAAGATCTAAATACCTTAACTCTGACTCTCTAGGCGAAGCAAGCTAAACCAGGTTTAGTGTGGTAGTCACGCTTCATCAACTTTGGACTGGGAAAGCAGTTCCATTTTAGAAATAAGGTCCACATACGTTGTTTTAGTTGTTTTTGTGTACACATGTGCACACACTTTTTTTTCCTTGTATCTTTTTAAAAAATTGAGATGTAATTCACATACCATAAAATTCAGTCTTTTAACTGTACAATTCTGTGGCTTTTAGTACATTCACAATGCCGTGCAACCATCAACTCTGTCTACTTCTAGAACTTTTTCATCATCCCACAGGGAAACCCAGTACCCATTAAGCAGGTCACTCCCTATTTCCCCCACCCCCAGCCTCTGGCAACCACTAATCTGCTTGCTGGATATGCCTACTCTGTGCATTTCACATGAACGGAACCAGACGATATGTTTAGCCTTTCATGTCTGGCTGCTTTCATTTCGCATGTTTTCAGGGTTCATCCAAGTTGTAGAATATATCAGTACTTCATTCCTTTCTATGACTGAATAAAATTCCATTGCATGGATATACATTTATCCATTAATCAGCTGATAGACATTTAGCTGTTTCCACTTTTAGGTTATTACAAATGCTGCTGCTATGAACAATAGTCTACAGGTTTTTTGTGTGAACACATGTTTTCACTTCCCTTGAGTATATACCTAGGAGTAGGACTGCTGTGTCATAATGGTAACTATATGTTACTATTTTTAACCATTAAACTGTATTAACTTTTTGAGGAATAGCCAAACTGTTCTATTTTACATTCACACACACATTTCAAAGGACAGTAACAACAGTTTCACATTTTGATTGAAACCAATTGTTCTAGGGGCACCTGGATGGCTCAGTTGGTTAAGCATCCATAGTCAGCATTCTTGATTTCAACTCAGGTCATCTCATGGTTCATGAGTTCAAGCCCCACATCTGGCTCTGTGCTGACAATGAGGAGCCTGCTTGGGATTCTCTCTCTCTTCCTCATTCTGCCCCTCCCCCAGTCACACTCTCTATCTCAAAAGAAATAAATAAACTTTAAAAAAGCACAAACTGTTCTATCCCTAGAGAAAAAGATTTCCTTTGGGACCAAGTGTCTTTAGAAGTTAAAATAAATTCAAGGTTTTACACAACATATTAAATCCCTTTAAAACATAAAGATGTAAAGCAAGACATCAAACCCTTACTGCAACAAAGTTTATTCTAGTCATCAAAGAGATTAAATATGGAAATATTTAAAAGTGAAAGAGGAAAATAATGACAACCATCAAGTTTATATAATAAGCCAATAACTATATTTTCACTCATAGCAACTTCCTACTCAGTATCTCTAAGTGGATATTGAATACACATTTCAAACTTATGTCTCAAACTGGACTCCTATTCCCTTTGCCTCCCAAATTTGTTCCTCCTGCAAACTTTTGCCTAGGCACCAAACCTTGGTCTCAAGTTTGACTCACATATATACCCCACATCCTAGTGGGCAAATCCCGTTGGCTATATCAGCCAGAAATATCCAAAATCCAATCACATCTCACCACCTTTACCAGGTACATCATTTCTCACCAAGATTATTGCACCACTATGGTCTGGTGTCAAAACACAGCCAAAATAATCCTTGGAAAATCTGTGTCAGATCATGTCCCACCTCTTCGAAGTCATCCAACAGCTTCTCAAACCCATCCCTCATTCTGTTTCATCTATGCTAGATGCTCTTGAGCCTCAGGGCGTTTTCCCTCTGCCTGACACAATCGTCCCCTTTATATCACACACATGCTCCTTACCTTTTTCAAGTCTTTGCTCACATGTCACCTTCTCAATGAGTGCTTCACCTAGCCATTATTTAAATTTGCCATACACCCAAACAATCCCTTTATTTTCATTCCCAGTTCTGTATCTCTCCATAACATTTAAACCAATACAGCACACAAGTTACTTGTTTCTTTTTTTTTTTTTATTTTATTTTTTTATTTTTATTTTTTTTTTTTTAAATTTTTTTTTTCAACGTTTATTTATTTTTGGGACAGAGAGAGACAGAGCATGAACGGGGGAGGGGCAGAGAGAGAGGGAGACACAGAATCGGAAACAGGCTCCAGGCTCCGAGCCATCAGCCCAGAGCCCGACGCGGGGCTCGAACTCACGGACCGCGAGATCGTGACCTGGCTGAAGTCGGACGCTTAACCGACTGCGCCACCCAGGCGCCCCAAGTTACTTGTTTCTATTTACCTTCAGGAATATAAACTCCATTAGGACAGGAGAGTTCTTCTGTTCTACTTACTGAATTCCCAAGAACTTAGAGCAAGGCCTGGCATGTATTAAGTGCTCAATAAATATTTGCTAGATGAATAAATGAATAAAAGGAAACATAAAACTGCTCAGAAAAGAAGAACTAAAAACAGAAGTCGGAAATATTTATAAGGAACCAATATACCAAACACAGTAAAGATGGAATGGGAATAGAAAAACACCATTTTTAGAAAAATATGCCATTATGTTTCGACAGTTTGCTTTAGGAAAAAAAATGCTATCCTTGTTCACTTCATTGTTTTTGACAAGGTTCTATCCGTTGTCCATTGCCAAAGGCCTTTAGTTTCTGTGGAACTAAAATAAACTTTGGGGGACCTGGAATGATAATGTCTTTTTCTCAACTGCCACATATACACAGAGCCAAGGACTTTCATGGTTTTGGCCTTCCATTAGACCTATGCCCAGGACTTTCACACAGTTCAATCATAGGTTTTTGGCCACCTTCCAAGTAAAACCACTAATTGGTGACTTTACCTTCCTTGGAAATAAACTCACAGAATCTTCAAACTGGAATGGTTCTTAAGATGATCTATCCCAACCCCTCACATATTTTATAATTAAGAAAACTAAAGTGAAAAAGAAATAAAGTGACTTGCTCAAAATATCCTGAATACTTACACTAAGTAATTTTCAAAAAATAAGTGACAAGCATTACAAAATTTAAGAGAATTCAAACACTTGGAACAAATCCTCTAAAATTCAAAACCAGACTTTCTTAACAAAAACTAAGTAGAAATTATATTTCATAATATGAACAACTCTATCCATAGATTAGATTTAAAAGATACAACAGAGCCATCAACAGAATTACACTCCAGTATTTGGCAAAGTACATAATGGACAAATTCGGATTTTCTTTAAAAAGGCACATCTCTTCCCCAAAAGAGGCTTTTCTTATTCAGTGTTAGAAATGATGAGAATTTGGGGCACCTGGGTGGCTCAGTCAGTTAAGCATCCGACTTCAGCTCAGGTCATGGTCTCAGGGTTCATGGGTTTGAGCCCCACATCGGGCTCTGTGCTGATAGCTCCTGATAGCTCAGATTCTGTGTGTCCCTCTCTCTGTCCCTCCCCTGCTTGCTCTCTGTCTCGCTCTCTCTTGAAAATAAACAAACATTGGGGCGCCTGGGTGGCGCAGTCGGTTAAGCGTCCGACTTCAGCCAGGTCACGATCTCACGATCTCGCGGTCCCGGAGTTCGAGCCCCGCGTCGGGCTCTGGGCTGATGGCTCAGAGCCTGGAGCCTGTTTCCGATTCTGTGTCTCCCTCTCTCTCTGCCCCTCCCCCGTTCATGCTCTGTCTCTCTCTGTCCCAAAAATAAATAAATGTTGAAAAAAAAAAAAAAGAAAATAAACAAACATTAAAAAAGAAAAAAAAATTTTAAATGATGAGAATTTAAAAAAAAATTTTTTTATTGTTTATTTATTTTTGAGAGAGAGAAAGAGCGTGCATGTGTGCAGGGAAAGGCAGAGAGAGGGGGACAGAGGATCTGAAGCAGCCTCTGGGCCCCTTCTCTGTGCTGACAGCATAGAGCCTGATGAGGGGCTCAAACTCACAAACCATGAGATCATCACCTGAGCCGAAGTCGGACACTTAACCGACTGAGCCACCCAGGCACCCTGAAATGATGAGAAGTCTTCTTCCAAGTACCAATTTCCCTAAGCATTACTTCAAAATAGCAGTGTTAGGAGGTTTCTATGAACCAGTCATTTTCACATCAGGTTCACAAGAACCAGGTTTCACGTCAGGTTAATTTTCACCACCGCTCTCTCCCTCTCATCCCTGCAATACTCTAATATACCTCCTAGGGATGTGTGTCCTTGGCACTATTTCTGATAAGAGTATACTGTAGCCTTTATGTGCCTTGCAGTGGGAAGACATTGCGAACCACTATTATAAACGATCTCCCATCATACTAGAGAAAAAAAAAATATTTTCATGGACAGTAATTTTTTGCCAAAAATTCTTTCCATACCCTGCACCTAATGAAGTCCTATCCTGTCTTTCAAGGCCCACCCTTGTCCTCTTTGCTGGAGATTTTTTCTGACCACTCCATTTATGGGGCTCCTTTCTTGACCAGATGACCTATAGCCTTTGTTATCTGTACCTGTCATTCAGTATTTATCACACACAGGCAAGTAACATCTTTTGTGCTGTCATCTTAGTTGTTGCTGAACTTTCCTACATTTGACTGGAATGCAGAGTCAGAATCCAAGGAGTTATGGAATTGATGTTCCCATGGGGTTTTCTGAAAGGCAAAGCATAATTCTCTTACATACGAAAGGGAAGGTCGTCTTAAAGGAGTGACTGGGTTTAGAATACACAGCACAGGGGCGCCTGGGTGGCGCAGTCGGTTAAGCGTCCGACTTTATCCAGGTCACGATCTCGCGGTCCGTGAGTTCGAGCCCCGCGTCGGGCTCTGGGCTGATGGCTCGGAGCCTGGAGCCTGTTTCCGATTCTGTGTCTCCCTCTCTCTCTGCCCCTCCCCCGTTCATGCTCTGTCTCTCTCTGTCCCAAAAATAAATAAAAACGTTGAAAAAAAAAAAAAAAAAAAAAAAAAAAGAATACACAGCACAACCATCACTGAACTACAATTTTAGAAGCTTTTGGTTATACTAAAACAATGATTCCCAACCCGTTACAGTAATCAAGATATTTTAAGGTCAAAATAGGTTTTAAAAGCCAAAACCATATTCAAAGAGTAGGTATTTCTCTTAATTGAGAAAATAATGCATTCAAAACTATTAGTACATATATTAGAGGTACGGTACTCAGAGCACACTTGGTGTGCACAACAAATTGTTCCCCCAAGATCTTGATTGGCACATGGTTGAGTTTTATTGTGCTGTGGACATGGGGTATTACTACAGTATTACTACCTAAAAATATTTAGAAGCAAAATACAGAAAGACAATTAACACATCCCTCCCCTCCAGCAACCCCCCCCCCCGCCAAAATCCCAGCATAAAACCCTTCTGTAGCCCAACCCCTCCTCCCATGAAGTAGCACATTTTAAGCAACATGAAACAATTCACTGTTTCAAATTTTTCTTGTGGTTTTAAGTTAATAATATAGAGAAAGGAATAAAGAAATGAATATTTTAGATAAACCAAATAGCAAATATTTGAAGGTCTACCTTACATACTTCCTGATCTTTCTGAAATTTCAATCCTATTTACCCATTTCATCACCCTTTTAAAAAACAAACAAAAAACTACCAATATTTTCCAGCAGAGGCATAAATACTATTCTGATCTTGGTTCAAGTCTTTGTGTAGTCACCAACAAGAACAAACTTAAATAAATGAGCAGTATAGCATCCTGTTTAAAGCAGTCAGCCCTGGACTCTGCCATTTATCAACCGTATGAACTTGGGCAAGTTACTTAACTAAATTCCAGATAATTTATGTAAAGTGCTTAATATAATCCTTGGCAGGTTTTAAGGGCTGAGAAAAATGGTTACTGATTAATTACATAAGATATATAACAGCAAAGATATTTTAATTTCAAAGCTTCCTTTCAATTCATATTGTCAAAGTTCCTTCTTGTTTGGCTTTGACAGGCCTATTCCAGGTATCATAATCCTATAACTGGTTTTGTGACCTCTAGCTCTACCCATGACTACTATCACTGACAGTCTCTGGAAGTTAGGACAAACTGGACAGAACAATCCAGGAGGCTCCTTGAGTACAGGAAAACAAAATCCACTCTGAAACAGTTGAAATCACTCAAGCAGGAATAGTGCCTTAGAAATGGAGGCAAAGTAAAAAGAAACGAAGACAAAAGGGCAAGAGAAAAAAATAATTGAAATATTCAAATACTCTTAGAACCCTTACCTCCAGATAAACAAGTGATTTCTCTGATTTTAGGCCCAAATTTTAAACAATATCATTGTTGTCTGCAGAAGCCATCAATGAGCAGAACTACTAATGAAATATGCCTCATTAAAATAATTTTTTTTACCACTTTTGATTTAATAATGATTTCATCATTGCTAGACTATTTTTTAATATAAAGTCTCAACAACTTTTTGAACTTTCTCCGTTCCCACGCAATCCAACAAATGGTGAATTAGTTCTTCATCATGGGTTTAGGCCTCCTGCTGGAAAGTATAATTAAAATTAGGGAAGCAGCAATTCCACTTAGTACTAAGATCCTGTCGAATTCTTCAATGAAGCTCAGTCTGGTTTCTTCAGTAGCCTGGAGAGTTCTGTAAGAAAAACTTGGGGCTGCTCAACGTGATGCTGGCCATTCAGTAGATGGCACTCTTCCCTTTGAGCCCAAATTAAACAAGCTCCAAGAAGCATGTTTTGTGACAGTCAGGTGTGATACAAAACAGGGTTTCTCTCTTCAAAGCACTTAATGATAGTCACAATCCCGCCAGAAATGCATTCATCAAAAGCTGGTGGTCCAACTAGACACTTTTAAAGAGCCCAGAGAAATTCAGATTATATAACATCAAACACAATATAAAATCAACTAACTCAAATGATTACCAAGTAATCAGCTTCTCAGAGCCTTCACTATATCAAGCAGATATACCGTTCTTATTCAGGTATAAAATGTTCCTTTCTGATTACTTTCTACTCTAGAGGTGACTGTCTTTCAGTGGCTAGTGACCAAATCATTGTCCCTCTAGTATTTTATTAGAGTATTTAATAATATTTTAGAAAACTATGATTTTTATCATTATCAACATTCACTAAGACCAATAAAAGATGTATTTCTTTCATATTACTTTCAATGTTTTGGTTAAAAATAACTTTCAATACCAACTTAAAAAGAAATAGCCGAATACAAAATTACTGTAGATTTAGTTTTGCAAAAAGGTGTTTCAACAGTATGGGTTTATGATTCATTAATAATATGTATCTTACTTTAATGCATAATGGTTTCCAACTATTACCTGACAGGTTTCTCACACTTCTGTTTGAGATCTTTTTTTGAAACTTAAAAAACTGACAGTTGGGGAGAGCAATGGAAGGAAATTCCTGTTAGCACACTCTAGCTGAAAGCCAAGCTTTTAAGGGATCAGATACGAATCACCTTGAAAATTCCACCTTTCTCTAGGAGAGGTAAAACTCAGTCCCAGCAATAAAAGTCAGAGGAAGGCAAGGTAAAACAAAACAAAACAGCAACACAGCAACAACAACAACAACACAGTTTAAAAGTTAAAGTGAGAAAAAAAAGTTGCGGGAGTGGGACAAACAACAAGACCAGTACATCAACTCCATTGCCAATCTTTTCCCCTTTCCACTCTTATCTGTGCTGCTCATCCTATGCACTTAAGGCCATTCACAACTCCACTTGAGCTGTGACCATCACCCTTCCCCAACCACTTCCTTAGAAGTAAGAAACACTGCCCTGATAGAATCTTTTCATGTACTAATAAGACAAATGAGATTAGAAGTGACAATGCAGCTGACAGTTGCTGGCTCTACTTTCTGAAGGATTAAAAATAGAGTGTTCTTAAAGAGTCCCTGGAAAGGACTTGATCCCAAAATACATTTCTTCAGACACTCCAAGTAAGCCTAATTATCTTCTCCATGAGGATACGGAGTAAATCCCCCCCCCCTTTTTTTTTTGCTATGGCATTTAGTCATTCCAGCAGATCAAAAGATGACAGCATGAGAATATTGTATGGTAAAAGGAAGAAGGAAACGCTATCCTTGTACAAGATAGCTGAGCCATTGTGGAAGAACGTCACAGAAACATTGCTGATGGTGACAAATTAAAGGCACACACCAACTCCCAAGATACTGAAAAACTCAGCACTTCTCCAACCTAATTGCTTTTTCTACATTGTTGGAATTCCAGCTCCCCTAGGAGGCAACCAACAACAGCCAGGAGCTTAATTAAACAGACTCCTGAATTCATACCTTTCCTTTTCCAAAGAGGTAAGGGGATAAGGGAGGTATAAAAAAAAAAAAAAATATATATATATATATATTAGAATAAATTTAAAGGAGTATGAAAAATAGCACAAAGAACAAAGTAACAATTTCATGTATGTTAACTGGAGTTAGAGTTCCATCTTGTTTAATGAATCACTTGCCTTAATGTCTACTTGCCTTAATGCACCTTGTGAGCACCAGAAGTTTTTTTTTTTTTAATTTTTAAGTTTATTTACTTTTGACAGAGACAGAGTGTGAGCATGAGCTGGGGAGGGGCAGACAGAGAGAGAGGGAGACACAGAATCACAAGCAGGCTCCAGGCTCCAAGCTGTCAGCACAGAGCCTGGCTCAGGGCTTGAACTCACGAACTGTGAGATCATGACCTGGGCCAAAGTCAGACGCTTCACCGACTGAGCCACCCAGGCGCCCCCACCAGAAGTTTTATTAATATATACAGTGCACTTCTTGAGACATTGGTTTTAAGAACATTATGTCATTTGTCCTTAAGCTTCCAAAAAGTGTTTTTTACCCTTGGCTGGCTAGTTGTAAGAAATTTTTATCCTGTGGAAACCATGTGTGCATACTGCATTAAAAGGGAGTTTCATCATCCCAGGTTCAAATTGTAGCCTTGTCTGAGGAGGTAGCAATCTTAAATGCTAGCTAATGTACCGCCTATACACCAGTATCCTCGGGCACAGTTTCGGACAATTTGAAACAAATAGTTCCAAAGTTCATCTTATACCTGGGAGTTACAATTAAGCTTTAACTAATGCCAACTTTTAAAAACAAGTAAGTATAAAGTATATGGTGGCAACGGGGTTCGGTTTTACATCAGATAAAAGCTCAATTTACATCTAAACTCATTAGCAGATGTAACTATATGTCAAAGCCTAGACATCTTTTACAACAACAGTTCAGCTTTGGCATAGTTAGAAAACAGACTATACTATCTTCCTAAGAAGGAAATCTACAGTAAACTTTTTAATGTCGAAGATGGGTTTCATTCATTTTATAAAACGGTGATCATGGTACCACTTTTTGGGTTATGCTAGATAACATTGAAAGCCACATTCATTCTTTAAGGTTTCTAGGATACTCCTCATTAAATTGCTCTTTCAATGTAGTAAGTAATGTCCTAGAAACCTGAGATTATTAATGCAGCTTTTCAAAGGTATCCAACAAAAATTAGTTTAAGGAAACAAGAGACTCTGATTCTCGTTATCTGTACTATCATCTAAGGCTTCAGAGTAAGTTAAACAGTACCACCTCAACATCCAAATAGGTTGTCAACTGTGCAATTAATTTTGAACTGCATCTTGAAACTTGTCCAGATATAAAAGATTATTAAAATACACGTAACATAAAGAGGTCACAAAGAGCTCACAAACCTTTTTTTCCTCTAACACTTAATTTTAATTAACACAAAATTAATTTTCAGTTAAAATTGTCCAATGCATACCGTTGACACTCAGATTATGTATTGCATGAATTCCAGGTGAATAATTTTTTAACTTTACATGAAAGGAAGAATATCCCCCAAGTAGGATGGTTACACACATGTGTGTCCATAGCCAGTGACAGCCAGACGAAAAAAATAATTAAACTCATCGAGTTATTATATACAAGGGATAACCGACATGTTTTCTTTCAAGTCAACGAAAGACTTCTAACCTGTATGATATGGAGGATTCTCAATACATACAACCCATTACAGAAAAAATTTCAGATTGTCTTGGCTTTTGGCCAAGAGAGCTTAGTCACTTGCAGAACCTGAAAGACCTCATAATAATCTCATCTATAAATATGCTGGAGGGGCACCTGGGTAGCTCAGTTGGTGAAAAGTCCAACTCTCGATTTCGGTTCAGGTCATGATCTCACAGTTCATGGGTTTGAGCCCTGCATAAGGGCTCAGAGCTGACAGTGTGGAGGTTGCTGGAGATTCTCTCGCACTCTCTCTCTGCCCCTCCCCCATGCATGCGTGAGCTCACTCTCACTGTTCTAAATACACTTAAAAAATAAGTGGACTGGAATGGACCCCAAGATCAAATGATAAACCATTAACACAGAAGACATGAAAGAAAGTATTAGGGCACTCATTTTGAACCTCGATATGACAGTCTACAACTCCTCAATTTTAAATAAGGTGTCTGTTTAAAAGAATAGGGCTCTAATTAGACATTTAAGACTTTTTTTCTATTCCAACTCTACATATTTAGTATTTCCAAAGGATTTGGAAACAACCCTGAACATTAATTCTAGCCAAAAAATGTAGTGCTTATTTAGATGAGAAACAGTAACCTGTATCTTCAATATAGCTTGAGCTTCCTTAATTCAACATATGCTTGTTTTAAAACAATTTTTCCTGGGGCACCTGGGTGGCTCAGTTGGTTGAGGGTCCAACTTTGGCTCAGGTCATGATCTCACAGTTTGTGAGTGTGAGCCCCCCATCGGGCTCTGTGCTGACAGCTCAGAGCCTGGAGCCTGCTTCAGATTCTGTGTTTCCCTCTCTGTGCCCCTTCCCTGTTCATGCTCTATCTCCGTCTCTCAAAAATGAATAAACATTAAAAAAATTTTTTTTTCCTAACTTTATGTTTCACTAAACTATCAAAAAAAGGACTTTTCAGTTCTCTACAGTAATTCCTTTTTTTTTTTTTTAAAGTAGGTTCCAAGCCCAGCATGGAGCCCAATGTGGTACTTGAACTCACAACCCTGAAATCAAGAGTCCAACACGCACCTGACTGAGCCACGCAGGTGCCCCTACACTAATGCTTCTAAACATTACTTAAAACAGCTCCTAATTTGGGTTATGGTTTATGTGCCTGACCTCTCAACTACACTGGTGAAGCAGCAACACACAATTCCTTGAGGAATGTGACAAAGTATAAGCCACAAGTTATATCTTACAGCTAATTTTAGAAGGCATCTGAGGGGATATTTAGAACAAATTTAAGTTAAAATCCATCTTAGGTTGGTATGCTGTTGATAGTCAGAAGATCAGGCCTACTGATTTAGATACTGATTAGAACCAGAATCTCTCCAAGGGGAACTAGTGCCTCTTGGGCCTGGTGGGGCCCAACAACACCTAGTAAGCTTAAAAAAAAAAAAAAAAAAAAAAGAGGACAGAGAGACACTTTAATATCTTTAGTAATTAAAAAGATAACATACTCTAGCTCAAATCCCAGCATCCTAGCTAAACATACATTGTATGAATCAAAAGAATCCTCTTCCAAAGTCAAGAGGTGATTCTACTTAATGCAGATTAATCACCACTCTTCATATTTAAAAACCTGGTGGTATTAACACAGCAAGTTGTAGCTAAACAAGCACAGGCGCAGCTGTAGTCTTGGAACACCGCGAAGACCTTTCAATGATTTGTAACTACCATTGCAAGTATAATAGCAAGGCTCACTCCAGAGTCACACTCTGGGTTCAGAACCAGCCTGTAGCGCCTAGTAACTATACTCCTTGGACAAAATACTTAAACTTTCTATGTCTCTTTAGTCACTGGGTTGTCATGAGGAATAAGTAAAACATATAAAACTGGTGCAGAGGTAGAGGAAATAAATATTAGTAGTTACAAGTATTTGCTGAGTCTTCACTTGCTAGGTAGCGTAATAGAACCACCAGGAAAGAGTCATTTTCTATACTAACGATGGTAAACACATAAAGCACTGAGAACCATACTATATTCTAAACACTTTACATAACACCACTCGGTTAAGGTTCTGATTATCATTCCTTAACACTCTACAAACTGAATTTGTTCACAGATGGGTTTCTATGCTTTTTATAGGATTTCTTCCCTCAATACAAATGCTTCTTACACCCTGATGACACGCATAAGTGCTGCCCAGTACTGCTAACCACCTGCTTTGCAACAGAACAGATTAAACAGCTAACAACCTATATAGGCTCAGGTGTAACCAAAACAGACGTGATACACCTACTTTAGGAAACCTCACAACTGCACAAGTGGGGCCTTACCTTGAGTCTAAACTTTAGGATTGCGTGTGGGAGCTGAAGCTATGTGCTCTTAGTCTCCAAGACATTCTGGTTTTACAAAGACCAAATCCTCATTTTAAACATCACTGAGTGGAGCTCATGTTATTCCCAGTACAACATTATTGAAAAAAAGGGGCCAGAAATAGCAAAGTTACAATATAATTTTCTCATTTTTAGAATGTAAAACCTATTTTGAAAATACAATCCTTCTAGCATGAAAATAAATATTTCCCAGGTGTTTTATGATCACCTGTCATGTCAGATGTTTACCAACATTTCCTGTTATCATACATGTAAAAAGCTATAACATATTGAATGTCCCAAAAAACAACAATCTCAAGAATTCTTAAATAATCTTTAACATTCAGGGCACCTGGGTAGCTCAGTAGGTTAAGCATCTGACTTCGGCTGAGGTCGTAATCCCAGTTTGTGGGTTTGGGCCCCACATCAAGCTCTCTGTTGTCAGCACAGAGCCTACTTCTGGTCCTCCAACTCCCTCACTCTGTCTGCCCCTCCCCTGCTTGTGTGCTCCCGCGCATGTGCGCTCTCTCTCTCTCTCTCAAAAATAAACAAACATTATGGGGTGTCTGGGTAGCTCAGTTGGTTCAATGTCTGACTTTGGCTCATGATCTCCTCGTCTGTGGGTTCAAGCCCCATGTCGGGCTCTGTGCTGACAGTTCAGAGCCTGGAGCCTGCTTTGGATTCTGTGGTCTCCCTCTCTCTCTGCCCTTCCACCACACTCTCTCTCTCTCAAAAATAAACATTTTTTAAAAGTTTCAAAACTAAATAAACATTAAAAAAATTACATTTAACATTCAAAATTGATACACCACTTTTTCTTTAAAAACTATTACCAACATGCCAGTATTTGAGGTTGATTTTAAGAGTGAACTCTTCAGGGGAACCTGGGTGGCCTAGTGGGCTAAGCATCTGACTTTGGCTCACGTCATGATCTCATGGTTCTTGACTTCAAGCCTCACGTCCAGGTCTGTGCAGACAGCTCAGAGCCTGGAGCCTGCTTCAGATTCCATATCTCCCTCTCTCTCTGTCCCTCCCCTGCTCACACTCTGTCTCTTTGTCTCTCTCTCTCTCAAGCTCTCTCAAAAATAAACACCTTAAAAAAAAAGTGAACTCTTTGAAAAGTTGAAGCATTAAATGTAGTGGTTTTTTTGGCCCTCCCTGTCCAAAATTAATCCACTCAACTTAAGCAAAAGGAGTTAGAAGGCAATTACAATGCAATCAAGATTTAGAGACAAAAAAACTTTACACATATGCTCCCTAAATTTAAACTTAACCGTATAAATGTGTGGGGACCATACCTTAATCACACAAATTTTTAACAAACATCTTATTTTAACGACAGATTACACTGCACTCTTAGTCTCTTTAACAATACCCTCTTTAGAAGTCTTCTGAAGTCCAAATTAGGATACACCAGGCATGATGCAGAGGCACTTCATTCCAGAAAAGCAACCACTTCACACTGCTAAATCTAACATGTTGTATAATTTAACATAAACACGGACACACGTTTATGTAGCTGGTTCCAACCCCAGAAGCTTACCAACTCGCTCACCAAACTCAACTCGCTCATATAATCCCAACTCAAAACCTCCTGGCTAAGTGAAATTCCATTTTTCTCCTTACCACTACAGTGGTCGATTGCAACAGCACATGTGCCAAAGAAATGAGTGGTTTTACTACGCTCCCATTTTAAGCGGGCACCTACTTGCAATTAAATCTCTGCAACAAAAAAGTTCACCTGAGGCCATTCTTGCCAATTTAATGGAGGCCTAGTTTCTTCTACCTGTCTCTGTGGTCTTGCCTCAGCTATAGGATACTTCCAAAGAGGCTGGACGTGCCCCAAACACCAGCAAAGCGGACCCACTGCCAACTCTGCTTGTCACCCCAGGCAGGAAGCACAACCTAACGTGTGAGCGTTTGTAGGGCTGTGTGTGCGCGCCGGAGGATGGGGACGCGCGGATCACAGGAGAAAGGTAGTTGAATACTTTCAACTTGTAACAGAAGTTTTTTCAATGAGGAAAACAAACCAACATTCCTTCCCTTACCTCCCTCCACCTTTTCCAAGTGCAGCAACCTCCCACCCTCCGAGAGCGCACCTTCAGGGCTAAGGTTCCCAAATCACTGACGCTTCAACTAGCTCACAATTTTCAGAACGCCTCACCCTCTCCAGGGAAACCAGAGGGCGCCCTAGAATCGGGCCCACCCCGCGACGCCCCAAGGCCCTCCCCCGCAAATCTATTCCCCTCGCACCAGCCCAAGGCTCCCATTTCGGCCCCCGGGCGGGGGCAGAGAGAGATTCACCTGAGGCCGCAGGAACATCCAATAGGAAGTCCCATCGGCCCCGCAAGCCGCGCCGCTCCAGCCCCCGCGAGACCCCCCGGAAGGGTCCCGCAGCCCAGCCCGCGCGGGCGCCAGCCGTCCCCGCCGGGAGGAGGGGCTCAACGACGGCGCCTTCTCTTCTCTCAGGATTACCTCGCAGCTCGCTTCGCGCAGCGGGCTTTGTGCTTTCCTTCCTCCTTCTCCGCGGCCGCCGGGACTGCAGCGGCCGCTCGATCCGCCGCCGCCGCCTCTTAAGCGCCGCGAGGCTCCAGAGGGGAGGGCAGAAGGGGAGGGGGCGTGAGAAGGGAGGGACCTGGGCGCCAAGCCCTCTGCAGCAGGAAGCGGCGACACCTGGGTCGCGATGCCTTTGGCTCTCGCTCACAGTTTTTAAAAAAATAATTTGAACCCCCTTCCTTCCCCTCCCGCCACTCGCCCTGGCGACCGTTACCGGCGGGCCGCTCGCGCTCTGGCGGGACTGGCCAAGCGCCCCCGGTACGTCCTCTGACCACGCCCCCTAAGCCCCGCCCTTAGGCCCCCAAGAGCCCCTGGCTCCGCCCCCCAAAGGCTCGCCCCGCAGCCCCCAAAGCCCCTGGTCCCGCCCCTTGGGCCCCCGAGCGTCCTAGCCCCGCCCCTCGGAATCACAGGATGTTCTGGGCCCCGCCTCCTTAGGGCCCCGCCCATCGCGGCCCCTACGGCCCCTCTCGAGCCTTGGCTCCGCCCGCTGCGGCCCCCTCCCCGCCCTCTAGCACCACATCTGTGCAGCCGCCGCCGCCAGGACCTACCGGGCGGCTGGGCCTCTCGGAGGGCCTGGCGCTAGGCGGCTGCTTGGCACCTCTTCAACGTCCTCCTTTGGTTTATGCAGTTCCGATCCGTGGCGTCCCCTGAGGGTCGGAGGGGGAAACGACCCCGATACGGAAACCCGAGTACCAGGAGGAGGAGAGCCACCTCAGAAATGTTGCCCGCCCTAACCTGAGCGAGCCCTCCCCGTCCCAAGGCTGAACCGCCGCTTTCTGTCAACCTCTGCCGCCTACTCTGGCTGCTGGGTGTTGAGAGGGAGGCCACTGCTGAGGTTCGACCTCCGCACGCCCCCCATAGGAGGGGCCTAGATTTTCTCAGCATGCTTGCCTATTGGGCGCTTCCTGCCCCCCCCCCCCCACGTCCACAGAGGGGCAGGGCAGGGGTTCTCTCAATCCCGCTCCACTTGGACCAGTGGAGGGTCTTCACCCCTACTCTGGCCCCTGGCCTTGTGACCTTATAAGAGCTGACATCATGGAGGGGAAACGTCGAGGGAGGCAGCGCCAGCCTTGAAAATGAATTCGGGGCTGGGTAAACTTTTGCAACGTGCAGTAGCAGGGATGTGGATCCATCCACAGGTGACACTGAGCCCCCCAACCCCATCGCCCAGACACGTTTCTCACCCTAAGCTATTCTCGAGACAGACCTCCCAGGAATGTGTATCTTTTTCTGCCACCTACGACTGGCACATCTCTCCCTCACACGTGTCCTCCACGGGCACGAATCCACTCACAAGCACACCCCTCCAAGCGCCATTCTGGTTATTCATGGTCCCTTGAGTCAACCCCACCCTACCAAGCAGAACAAACTTCATTCCCCACCCTTATCTCCCTTGGTTTCCAAGGCACTGGCGACAGTCCACTTCATTTCCTTCCTCCTCTGCAGACTCTTCTCTTCCCCCTCAAATACTTCATGCCATCCCCCTCATCTTCATCCCCTCCCTCTTCCCTAAAAATGTGCTAATTAAAATGTAGTTTCCTCTTCCCACATATGAAGTGTGGAAAATGAATCTTGTGTTGGCACAAACTGTGATTCATTTATCCTCATTTTCTCTCTCCACTGGACTAAGGCTATAGAAATTTCAGTCTACCACCATCTCCCATCTGCTCAAAATCTAACCATGCCTTATGATTTTTAAATACCCCTAAAGGATCATGGGGAAGGCTTCCTAACTTTGGGGAGAAAATATTTAGAAAACGCTCAGCCTGTCATTTTATTTGGCATTTAAAAATATCTGCAGTATTTGAGAGAGAGATTGGGAGTGGCTGGATGTTTTCTCGCATTTATAAAGCAAAAAATGAAAAGCTTTTGCATGCATCAATGTTAGCCTTTTAATAATCAGCAAAAAAAAAAAAAAAGTATGTTAACAGCACTTATCAGACAATAGTCTCCAGTATATACAGCATTTGCCAGTCACAAATCTAGACACCCCCCTCCCCCCGCAAAGGAAGACAAATTAACATAATCCATTTCAAGCATGTCTGATGAGCAATCTTTTCCAGGATCATTCCCTTTCCCACAGTTTCTAGACAGAACGGATAAAAGATCGGCTCACCTGCTGAAGATGCAAGGCTTTCTTGCGTACAGGGTAGTAGACGTGTGTGTCTTCTGTTCTGTAGGTGTGGATTCTGCAGTGCTGCACAGAAACCCACTGCAGCCACAGACCGGCAGCGGCAGCGGCAGTGGCGGCAGCGGCGGCGGCGGCGGCGGCGGCAGCAGCAGCCGCAGCAGCAGCTTCTCCCAATGCTGAGTAGTAAAGTGTGTGACTTAGCAGAGACTCCCCAGATACCATTAGGCGCTTACTAATAAAAGAGGAGGCGGAATCTTTCTTAAAGGAATGGGTTTTGTTTCTCCTCTCTACTCTTGCTTCATAACAAGCAGAAGCAGGGACTTTTTGGGACTGAGTAAAGCAGTGCAGCTGTGGGAGGTCAAGGTTAAAATTAACTGGCCTGATTTAGTATGAATCAATGAATTGCTGGAAGCATAGATTAGTTTTAAAGAGCCCTAGTAACTTCAAACATCGGGGTCCATGGCAAAAATAAAGTGGTGTGCCTGAAAACTGGTTAGTATTTTGTGCTAATATTTAATTTACAATCATTGCGCTAAAATGATAACCGAATAAAAGGAAGTTACTAGCATTTAATACAAGTATGCCGAAAAGAATAATAAAATGAAACTCATTTATGTGACTGGGAGCAATGGAGTCAAGCCTTCTAACACTTATAAGGATACCTGGAATTTCAGTGAATGTTGATATTAGAAAACATATTATTGACAGATTTCAGTGTGTATTCATGTTATAAAAAAAATCACAGTATTATTTATAAAAATACTGAAAAATATATCTAAAATAATTCTGGACCATAATAGCAAAGCACTGTTATTTCAGTGGCAATTCAAATGTCAGCAAAATTAAGAAACTCATAGGTAGACTAACTTACTTTAAATTAAGCATGTGAATCTACTATTTAGACTATTAAAATACGATGCGCCCATACAGGATGAACTTGATAGTCTACATTATGACTTTAAATTTTATTCAATAATTAATATGCCTTGATTTAAGCATGGAACAGCTGTGATTATGTTCTTCATAAGTAAATGTAGAGGTGTGGTTCATAATGTGAATAGGGAAAAATATGGAAAACGTTTTGCCATTGATTTTCTTTTCAGGGCCTTTGCTGGGTGCATATGTGATCTTGAGGTAATAAGTAATCTTATTTGATCCTTTGTTCCCTATTTTGTAAAATGAGGAAGTTGGGTTGAAATTTTCCCTTAGCATTCCAAAATACAATGATTTTATGACATTTATGTGCTTATATATTTTTTTAATTTAATGCAAGTGTGTCTCATTCTAAATTACTCTTCATGAAAACTTGGATTAAAAATAAATCTTTATTTTAAATGTATAACCAGAGTTTGTTATTTATTGCCATTTGGGGAATTATTTTGCAAATCAAATAATCATTATTGTAAAATGAATAAACTTAATTTTATCTGACTTAAGATTTTGTATCTAACTATGATGAATTTTCCTGAAGCAGGACCCTACTGTATTGCTAAGTATATTGAGTGGAGTACATAATTTTTGTTTAATAATAACAAAACATCTAAAAACTAAGCATCACTGGATGGTAGAGTTGGAACAGAGTTTAGAGCTCACTGACTCCAATCCTGAAATTGTATAAATGGAAAAATGGAAACCCAGAGAAGCAAAATGGGGACAGAGCTGGGATTTACTCTGAGTCTCCACTCTTCACATACACACAAGGCAAATAAACAGCACATATGGACATACACACACTTTCACATACCCACAAAGAGGGCTGAGCTGGACCTGGCACAACAAAAATCAGTAGTTTCATTCAGTGACACTATTTACGTACATTTAGTATAAACTAAGGCATACCAAACAAGTACTTACAATGTGTGTAATATTAGCACAAAATTTGCCTTTGGATTTACACTAGAAAGTGAAGGAATTTGTCCAGGAAAACGCTTTTTTCAAAAAGTGACTTCCGGGGCACCCATATGGCCTAATCAGTTAGACAGTTGGGCCTCCCACTTTGGCTCAGGTCATGATCTCAGGGTTCGTGAGTTCAAGCCCCACATCGGACTCTGTGCTGACAGCTCAGAACCTGGAGCCTGCTTGGGATTTGTCTCTCTCTGCCCCTCCCCTGATCTCTCTCTGTCTCTGTCTCTCTCTCAACAATAGATAAACATATAAATAAAGAAATAAAGTGACTTCCAAGGAAACACTCATTAGCAAACTCTTGGCTTATCTTCCACTCAAATGACAGGGCCTTCGATTCTGTTGGTTGTTTTCCTCGTGCCCACTGGTGCCTCTGTTCCCTTTTGTCTACATCCTTAAGCATGTCTGCCAAGAGGAAAAGTTTGTTTAGGAGCCAGGCAGGGGAAAGTATTGTAGACTTAATTCTGGCCTTCAGAGATGCTTTTTGGAAGTCATTTTTTGTGCTAGATACTAACATTTTCCCTTAAATCCTGATCTGGTGTTCCTGGTAAAGAACCTGACACCAACCTAAGCCTACTCTCCCTAGTTTCAAGGGGTCATTATAATTAGTCTGTGTTATATTAGATGACATAGCAAACTTGGTGTTATGTGTATCTGGCAGGACAATTTATCACCTTGACTTAAAAAAATAATGCTTCCTACAGGGAGAGAATTAAAGGAAATTAGTTGCCCAATTTCTTCATCTGTTTTGGTTTATCTTGCTCTTCTGCAAGGAAGGCATTTCGTCTACCAGGTGGTAATAGGCAGTGAATAAAATGGCAATTATCTTCATAATTCATCCCCCCCCATTAAATACATTTCTTTGTATCATCCCCAAAGTGCTGAGTACAGTCTCTTATATAAAGGCACTTAATAGATACTTTAAAAAATGAATACGCGAATTAATGAATGAATAGCCCCCAAAATATCCAGAAACTGATTACAAAGTGTTTCTGTTTGTTTGTAATTTGCATTGTCTGAAACAACTGACTCTATTCTCTACCTCCCTTTTCTAACACAGTCATGATCTAAGAGAAACAATCTCCTTTCTGTAGAGCTCTTTAGGCATGCCTGATTTGTATTCTCCAATTAAATTGTAGCTGCAAATCTCCACATGAACTCTGGGTAGATCGAGCTGTAGCCAAGACGCTTTCTGCCAAGAAAACACAGGCTTAAGTTTCAAAATTCCAGTGCTCCAGTTCTAGTTGTGACACCAACTGGTTATGTGACCTCAGAGAAGTTTCTTGACATGCTTATGCCTCAGTCTAGCCATCTTTTAGGTGGTGGTGATGGTGGATTATACCTGGTATACCTACTTCCCAGGGTTGTTGTGAAGTTCAAATGAAATAATAAATGTAAAAATGCTTTGAAGTTTTCAAAGGACTATGTAACTGTAAGGTATTATTATAGGCAGATGTATTTAAAATCAATTACCTAGTTCAAGGGACTTTAGCCTAAACAACCTGTTTTACTACTTATTGTTTCAGAAAGCAAACAGGTTTATCTCTCCCTGTGTGTGCATGTGTGCACTCACCCTGCTGCTTCCAATTGAACAGCTTTGAGGCTCTGAGGCTCTTCCCCTACCCGGGGAATATGCATCTGCAGTTGAATATGAAGCGCTAAGACTTGATTATAAAGACCGCTCCCCCATTCCTTCTCCCAAATTTACCTTTTTAAAAAAGCTCTCAGAAAAAGTAAACTCAGTGAAGCACAACAGGCTTTTCATACTATGTATTGCCATGTACCTAATCGGAGGGGTTAGGTGACCCATTCATTTGAAACTTGGTCATCCTACATACATTTTGAACACCCTTTTATGCCAGGCCCATCTGGAAAGTACTTGGGGAACAGAGTAGGAAGAACTGACATGAAATTCATGCTAATGAGTTCTTCATTACCTAAGGAGACGTAATCTGGACAATACTCAAAGATTCATCAACATATCTTATTAGTACTATGTGACCTATATGGTTTATTTTAGAGGAATTATCTCAGCTAAATACCTGACAGGTCCTTATACAACTGTTTCAGTAATCAGGGCTGATAAATTTCTGTAACATTAATGAAATATCATCCTTAGTGGTCTCCTCCTCTTTTTAAAAAAGGTATTTGTACTCATTTATTCATTTACTATTTGGTGAGACTTTAAAAAAATTTTTTTTTAACGTTTATTTATTTTTGAGACAGAGAGACTGAGCATGAACAGGGGAGGGGCAGAGAGAGAGGGAGACACAGAATCTGAAACAGGCTCCAGGCTCTGAGCTGTCAGCACAGAGCCCAATGCGGGGCTTGAACTCACGGACCATGAGATCATGACCTGAGGACGCTTAACCGACCTCGGACGCTTAACCGACCGAGCCACCCAGGCTCCCCTGGTGAGACTTTTAAAATCATCATAGCTAAATAAATAGCTGCCAGTAAATAAGCGACTAATAACCAAACAACCACTATAAATAAGATACTCTGAATGAGAAGTGCCCTCGCAGGTGGGACATAAAAACTCATACAAAATAATAAAAAAAACTTATACAAAATCAATTTAAGTTATCAGTATCTATGTAGAGAAACTGTAAAATGAATACCAAGTGTGCAAGTGCTGTGTGAACCTAAAATACATCAGTTTATCTTTACATTTCATAGGCCTTAAGGACATAGGCCTTAAGATTTCAGCTGCTAATCTTTAATATATATGTCCGAATTCCTGATTTCAAAAACAGGTGTTTCAGGGGCACCTGGGTGACTCAGTCGGTTAAGCATCAATTCTTGGTTTCAGCTCAGGTCATGGTCAAGGCCCACATCGAGCTCTACGTTGACAGTGTAGAACAGGCTTGGGATTCTCTCTCTCTCCCCCTCTCTCTGCCCTTCCTGCACTCTCTCTCTCTTTTGCTCTCAAAATAAATAAACTTTAAAAAAAAATAAAAAAATAAGAACAGGCATTTTAATCCTTATGGCACTATTTCTATAATGTGATCAGTAACCACCAGCGACAGAAATACTTGGGGCTATTTCCTGCAATACTGATTCTTGGGGTCTCTCCGTGAATTGGAATATTTTAGGGTGAGCCCTGGGTCGAGAGTTTTTTAAAGCAGTTCAAGGGATTCTCATGTACCAAAATTTGGGCACTGCTATCCTTTAGGAACAATGCAATGTATGTAGACTCTCAGAGTCACAATGAGTAAAATGCAGATGGGTCCTTTTTCATTATGTGAGAGGCATTCAGAGGAGCACTGACCCTGGATCCACTCCTTCTATGGCATCACTTGGGCAAGATACTAAACTTTCTGAGTCCCAGCGTCCTCATTTGTAAGATATTACATGTTTGACCGTGTTATTGTGAGGATTAAACAACATATGGAGAGCTTCTACTCTAAAACCTGACATAATGGAACTTAAGTGTATGTTCATTCCCTGTCTCCTTGTTCAAAGATGAGTTTAAAGGTATGTTCTTCTTGTCCAGTCCTTAGTGTGCTTGGTAGAGGCAGATGAATTAATTAGTTGTTTAATAATAGCTAATATGTTGTGTTCTTATAGTATGCCCGTCCTGAATGCTTCATGTGCATTATTTTATTTCATACCTACAATAATCCCTAAGGGTAGGTACTATTATTATTTTTATTTTACAAATGAAAGAACTAAGGCTTAAAAAGGATAAGTAACTTTCCCAGGATCTCAAAGCAAAGCATCAGTGGTGCTGCGATGCAAACCGAGGCTTTCTGACTCCAAAGCTTAACTATTCATTATGCTGTATGTTTTGTACCTTCTCTAAGTGCTTAGATAAAGCTTATGAGCCAGTCTCTTGGAAGGAATGAGCAACTGCAAAAACGGACTTCATAAACATGCCAGAAACACAGATAAATGTCATCATTTCCTTATTTTAGAAGTCTTTGCCTATAGCTGATTATGGCACGTGGTAAGTGTTCAAAGTATTTATTGAATGAATGGAAGGCAGAGTTTTCACCAGCACACTGTTGAAGCAGCGGACATATCTAAACCCAAGTTTTAAATTTAAAAAAAAAGTATGTTTTTTTTATTTTTGAGAGAGAGAGAGACAGAGACAGAGCGTGAGTGGAGAGGGGCAGAGAGAGAGGGAGACCTGAAGCAGACCCCTGGCTCAAAGCTGTCAGCACAGAGCCCAGAACTCATGAACTGCGAGATCATGACCTTAGCCGAAGTCAGACGCTCAACGAACTGAGCCACCCCAGGCGCCCCAAACCCAAGTTTTACATTGCAAGCTAAATTGGTCTGATTTTCCAGATCAGCTTATGTTCTGACATAATGCAAGTCACTAAACTTCAGAGCTACAGATCATCATATCATTTACAACAAATAATTCTTGAGCACATGCTATGAACTGCGCACTAGTCTGGCACTGGGAAGATTTTTTTAAAAAAACCAAAAACCTTAAGACATAGCCTATGCCCTAAACATGTAGTTGGGAAATAAAATGCAAACGTATGAAGCAACTAGATTGCAAAATCATCTGGGATATAAGATATATGAGATAATAAATGTGAAGGTATGAGATATGAGGTAATAAATGTGAAACTCCTAGCACACGGTAAATAATAAATATCTGCCTTATTGTCAATAATATTGCTTTCATTTTAATAATTATTAAGACATAATTACAGTTTTATTGTCAATTAGAAGAAATAAAAATCGTTGGAGCTATCATTTAATGAGTGATTACATGCCAAGCATTGTGCTTGGCATTTTATGGATGTTATATTTGACCATTTTATCAGTATTGCTAAATCAGCATTATTAATCCTATTTTTCAAATGAAGAAACTAAGGCTCAAGAGAGGTCAAATAACTTGCCCAAGGCACACATTTGGCCTTGATTCAGGGTAAATAGTATATACAAAGAGTCCCAGAGGAATCAGGGAAGAGAGAGGTCATTTTTTGGCGGCGAGAGGAGGCAAGGCATCTCAGAGTAGGAAGAAAAGCAGGACTGTCGTGGGGGGAAGAGCAGAGCCTTTGGTGACAGAGGTGGCAGGGGCAGAAGTGTGTATGTGAGTTTTCTGAGTCAGGGCTGTGCTCATGGTGAATGAGTGACCGAGGTCTCTTCACTAAACAGGGACAGGAAAGTATGAGGTGTGTTGGTAGAACAGCAAGTAAACCTGTTTGTCTGGAATGAAGTTTGAGGAGGGCAAAGTTAGAATCTATGTAGTACCCAAACCCATAACCCTGAAAACTCAGCCCTCATTTACTGGCGGCCTGTTTAAGTAGTCCCACTTGAGTTACTTTCCATTAATTCGCCCACTTATTTTCATTCATCGAGACAATAGTGTTTACTGAACTCCTACTGTGTGCTAGCCATGATGGGTGCTAGCAATAGTGTAGTGAATAAAACAGACAAAAATCCTTGCACTCACGAACTTTTATTGCACTGGGAAAACACAGATGCTAATTGATAAATAAGGTTATTTTCAGATGGTGAGGGCTATGAAGGAAATAAAACAGACTATTGAAAATGACTAGGGTGGGGGGCTTGGGGGGCTCAGTTGGTTGAGTGTCCAGCTCTAGATTTCGGCTCAGGTCATGATTTCATGGTTCGTGGGTTCAAGCAGCGCATTGAGCTCTACACTGACAACGTGGAGCCTGCCTAGGATTCTCTCTCTCCTTCTCTCTCTTCCCCTTCCCCACTTGCACTGTCTCTGTCTCTCTCAAAAATAAATTAAAAAATAAACAAACAAACAAAAATAGAAAATGACTAGGGTGGAGGTGGGGTGCTGTTAGGATGGCTGAAGAAGGCCTCTTTGAGGAGGTGACATTTGGGCCAAGACCCAAATGATCTGAAGTCGTCAGCTGGAGAGAAAAGCAAGTTCAAAGGTCATGAGGCAGGGGGTGCCTGGGTGGCTCAGCCAGTTAAGTGTCCAATTCTTGATCTCGGCTCATATCATGATCTCACGGTTTGTGAGACTGAGCCTAACATTGTGAGATTGAGAATCCCACCTGCTTGGGATTCTCTCTCTCCCTCTCTCTCTGTCCTTTCCCTGTGCATGCTCTCTCTTTCTGTCTCTCAAAATAAATAAATAAGCTTAAAAAAAAAAAGTCATGAGGCAGGAACAAGCTTGGTGTGTCTGAGGGACTGAGAGAAGAGCATGATGGTTGAGCACTGTGAGAAAGAGACAGAAGGGCCCCAGATTTGACCAGAGAGCTGGGTGGGAGCTACATCACACAGGTCTATAGATCAGGGTAAGAGTTTGACTTTGGGGTGGTTTTAAACAAAAGAAAGTTAGGGTGTCATTTATATTTTTGAAATATTATTCCGGCTGCCATAGACAGAATAGACTCTGGAGAGATGTGATCAGACAGGGAAGCCAGTTAGGAAGCCATTAAGGCCATCCACACAAGAGGAAATGGGGTCTCGTTGGAATGGCTGTGGAGATAAGAAGTAAATGGACTTGGGGATCTGGAGGTAGAGCTGATGTGACTTGCTGATAGAGTGTACATGGGAGGTAAGGGAATGGAGGGAAAGAGAGGAGTCAATCCAGGATGATCTCCAGGCCTTTGGCCTGAGCATCTGGGTGGATGAGGGCACCATTATCTGAGATGGAGGAGAGTTGAGAAAAAGTAGCATGACAGGTAAAGGTGAACACTTCTGTTTGGTCATGTTAAACTTGAGATTACTCTTTTTTTTCCTTCAGAATACATATTCTACTCTAATTATCTTGTCAGTTAATTTTTTTTTTTTTGTTATTTGTTCATTCTTAACTTCCTCCCCAAAAGAACCTTCAAAAGAGCAAGAACCTTGTTAATCTTGTTCCTTGTTGAATGCCCAGAGTCTAGAACACTGGTTGGCACAGCGTATATGCTCCATAAATATTGGGATTTGTTGGGTCTTGTTCCACTGAACCAGGGTACATCAAAACCACCTGTGCAAACTTATTAAAAGTTCAGAATCAGCCCCCACCCTATCGCCTCCCCACCATGACTCCGCTTAAATAGTTGTACTCAGGAAAATGCATATTTAGCCAGCACTGTAGATGACCAGTGGTCCATAGTTGAAACTAGTAACTTAGATATATTAGTGTTCATTCATACATTTACCTTAGAAACCATATTTCAGCACCATCCCAAAAGATTTCAAAGTATGGCTTCAGAGAATTCAATGGTGTTCTTAAATACAGTCAAATCACAAGGTGTTGATTTAAAAACTTTTGAGAGAAAACCATTGAAAGAATCCTGAGGTCTCTCCTATCTCATTTAACTTACATGCTATCATCGGAGACTAGGAAGGAGTCTCTTACAAGGGTCCTTCATGTAAAGAAAGATGGCTCCCTAAGTGCTGGGCCAATCCTCCTCTTTTATCATACCTCCCACGTGTCGAGCCCCACACCTATTTGCAGGTAAGTGAAATTCCTTTACTTGGTGATTATAGTAAATGTATGTTTTTGTTTGCATAGCATCTATTTCCATTTTTAGTAAGAGTGCTTCGGTATTCCTTTGAGGAACCCCACTGCTCTAATGTTGGGGCCCTGTCCTCCCCCCGATCGAGGGGCTGGCTCCAAGCTGGACCAACCAGATGTTCTTTCCCTAGCATTTGAATATTGAGTAGAGTGGTACAGAGACTTAAGAAGATCAGAGTTCATCTTGAGGGAGGTCCCTGAAGAGAATGTGATTAGATTCTGCTGCAAGGATCTCACAGAACTGAGACCTGGTTCTTCAGTTTCTTCTTCAGAATTCTACAAGCTGCAAACTTTTTTCTTCCAGTACATTTCTGTTTTGCTTAGGGTGGTTTCAGTTGTTTGCAATATAACCTATGACACAGAAATTAACAAACATGCAACTTATAATTAAGGCTTTGGAAACAAATCCTTGTGGGGAGCAGTAGCACATGGACCGCGTTTTCACTAAAGTGTCAATGTCTGATAGCAGAGCCTGAATAACACACATCAGCAGGCAGAGGCAAGTGAAAGGGCTCCGTGGCTTGACATAAGTTCTACCACCGAGGTAGGAAGGAATAGGATGGCTGGGACATGACACATAAATCTTACTCGAAACTTGCTCTGCGTTTACTCATGAGATAAACACATTTCTGGAAACTCTCAAACCTCTCTTTTATTTCATAGTTTCTACTTAGTCCTCCCAGCCCCTGAATTTCTATCATCAGACTAAACTTTCCAAGTAAGCCTTTCCAAAGCAGGGCATAATTACTAGGCCACATAAGCCGAAGACATCAATTTATGAACATGAGAACTCGTAATATTAAATTTAGTTCTCATTTCCTTCAGTGGCCCCTAAGGGAAAAAGAACATCCTGTCCTTTTAATCATTTGGGTTAAATCCTAGTCATTTGTTGACCTCTCTCCTCCCCCCCATTTGAAAAAAGAGACCTACAACTCTTTAAGACTCTGAGAAATTAATGACTTAACTCATGTCTTATAAGCAATAGTCTTTGAACAAGAGGAGATTCTCACAACCTTATTGGTAGTGATTACAGAAATCAAGTCACAACAGATAGGATACTCAACAAAGCCAACAGCACTCTGAGCGTGAGCCACACCCGGGGTGAGATAAGGAGCATGTTATAGTTTAACAGCACTAATAAAAATGAAACCTCATCACTTGAAGATTGTACACAGTGTAGATGGAGCTGAAATGTAAAAATCAGTCTAGTTAATTTTTTATTTTAGCGGGGTTTGCTATTTGTAAAACCTAAAAATACCAGCAAAATCTGAATATAAATCTGAAAAGAGTCTGCGTAGCCAATCGTTTTCATTTCAAAATTGGAGGGATCACTTATTCTTATCTTTAAAACATAAAATAGTATTACTAAGATTTGCTGAACACTTCCTACCTTTCAGGTACTCTTCAAAGTACTTTATAATGTAGATATCTCATTTAATCTTTGCAACAATCCCATGAGGTATTATCTTATTATCCCTATTTAGAAATAAGGGAACTGAAGCACTGAAAAATTAAGTAATTTCCCCAAGATCACAGAGTTGACAAATGGCAAGTTTGGGTTTTAAATTCAGTTAATAAAATGGTTCCAGAATCTGGGCTCTCAACCCCCTATCTGGACTTCTCTTACCACCTTCCAACCTTGCTTGGTCAATTAGTGAGACAAAACCTGGTCTTTCCTTCTACCACCATTTGACTTCCTTCTAACCTTCATTCTGAATGCTTAAAGTGACATTTAAAAAACGACCTGAACCAGGTAATCAAAACATAGGCTTTCTAGGAGCCCAATTGCTGGATGTTAATTGTTAACTAAATGGTGAGCCTTTCCAGCAGCCTTGACAGAAATTTACTCACCCAGAGTTTTTATTAAGTAAAGCAGTAAGAGTTTAAGGATCTAATCTAAGTCTCCAAATGCATGAACAAGGCCTTCGCTTTTCAAACTCTCTTGAAGGGTTTATACTTTGCTACAGTGGATTTGAGGGTGGAATGAGTGACAATCTCTCTCCGAAAAGTGAGCTCTTTTTCTGAGAGGTGGTTCTTACTTCTTCACCGGGGGCGGTAATTGAGACGCCAAGCTGGGACATGGACCCGCCTGAGAGTAACCTGGGTATGGAGTGTGGGTGACACTTACATTAAACAAGCTATTCTCAAACATTCAGAGGCTCTTTGAATACCAGTGCGGATTTTCTGAGCTAGTTTCCCTGCAGTCTGGCCATGGCAACACACACTTCAACCTAGTTGGTGGTAGTTTCTTGAAGACTTTTTTTCTTAGTTCTACCACTGTGGTAGGAAGGAATAGGATGGCTGGGAGATGATGCTGGTACACTTAGAAAAGGAGAAGGGAGTTTGAATGTGGACATGATAACATTGCAGTTGACTGTATGTTGACCTCTAAGGAAACAATCTGCAGGAGAGGTGGAATTTAATCTTCACTCTGAAACATGAGGGGTTTGAGTTTTGCTGCAAAGAAATCGTTTGCTTCTAAAGGGAAGGTTAGTTGGGGCAGGAGCTAAAACCTGCACTGGGGGGAGAGAGTGTGGCATACAGAAAGCATGTTAACTTTACTGCACTGAAAGGAATTGTGTGAGTTTAGAAGTGAGATAGGACAGATCTTGAGATCTCACAGTCAGTTAAAACCTCACGGAAAGTTTTCTCGGGAATGAAAGCTTCGAAGTGCCTCCTCTTGAATTTAGCCATAATTATAAAAATAAAATAAAAACATATGACTTTTTAACCAGGCAAATCCACTTGAAAGAAGCTACTCTACAGAAATCCTTGTAGGAGCATTTAAAACAAGACAGTTACAAGAATGTTCACTGCTATGTGGCTTCCAATAACAAACAAAAGAAACAACGATCTAAATCTTTCAATCAGAGAATAATAAAAACAATTATAATAGACCCATAAAATGGAATACAATGCAGCATTAATGAAACATGACATTGACCTTGGATATACTAAACCGACATGATGCCCATGATATGGTGCTTTGGAAAAAAGGAGGTTGTAGAACATATGCAAAGAGTAATGCCATACTAATAGTACGTGTGTCCATATATGTCTGTACACGCATATAGATATAAATATATGGTGTATGTTTTAGAAAAGAGTTTGGAAATCTATATAGGAAACTATTAATGTTAATAGTTACTTCTGAGGAGTAGGATTAGGTGGGTAAGTGAAAGTTTAATTTTTTTACTTTAAATGCATATATATATTGGGGCGCCTGGGTGGCGCAGTCGGTTAAGCGTCCGACTTCAGCCAGGTCACGATCTCGCGGTCCGTGAGTTCGAGCCCCGCGTGGGGCTCTGGGCTGATGGCTCAGAGCCTGGACCCTGTTTCCGATTCTGTGTCTCCCTCTCTCTCTGCCCCTCCCCCGTTCATGCTCTGTCTCTCTCTGTCCCAAAAATAAATAAACGTTGAAAAAAAACTTTAAAAAAAAATAAATGCATATATATAGATATATATATGCTTTTATGTGTAAAAATATTATTTGTGTAATTTAAAAAAAAAACAATGAAATGAGAATTGCTGAACTCAGAAACATATATGTGTAAGCACTTGGTTACCTTTCCCTAAGTTTCAGGAGCTCTCCCTCCGAGAATACCTTTTCCAGGGAAATGGTTAAAGTTAATCTGTTTCCTCTGGATAAAAAGAATCTCAGCACTGAGAAATCTCCTTGTTTAATTCTTGTTTAGTTATTTATTTATTTATCTCTTCATTTATTTGTCAGCAGTAAAGCATAGAAGTTAGCAGTCAGTTGGGGGATTTGGAGTTAGAAATAATTGCATCTGAATTCCTGGGCTAACCCTTACTGGTTGTAAAATCTTACAAGTTATATGACCAAGCCATGACTCCATTCCTCACCCGTAAAATGGGAGCTAGCCCAGTACCTGGCACATATTACATGCTCAACCCAGGTGAACTATCATTATTTGTGAGTTTGTCATTCAAAAAAACCCATTTATCGAGCACTTACTGTATGCCAAATTTTGTGTCAGATTCTGAATTTTTAATATGGTTTGGATATGATACTGGCTTTTAAGGGGGTTAAGTCTAGATCAGAGGTCAGTTCAGGGATTTCCTGAACTCAGATGAGAAAAAAGAAATCACATCTCTACATTTTACTAACCTCTAACTGAAATTTAACATTCCTTCAATTATCAATTTATACAACAAATCAGAGGTATTCACACTATACGCGACTTTGACACCAACAGAAATCATGGACATTTCTTTTTTTTTTTTTTTAATTAAAAAAAATCTTTATTTATTTTTGAGAGAGAGAGAGAGAGAGACAGAGTGTGAGCGGAGGAGGAACAGAGAGAGAGAGAGGGAGACACAGAATCCAACGCAGGCTCCAGGCTCCGAGCTGTCAGCACAGAGCCCGATGCCGGGCTCAAACTCACAAACCGTGAGACCATGACCTGAGCCGAAGTCGGGTGCTTAAGCGACTGAGCCACCCAGGTGCCCCTCAAATTTAGTTTTATATTTTGAAAGCTATATATTAGTTTAATTATTTTGTGCTCCTATGTCTCTTACTTCATGCATTTAAAAACAGTGTTCTGAAGTGAGTACATAACATATATTTTCCACGTATGAGGATGTTCATGACAGCACTATTCATTACAGCATAAAACTGAAAACAAGCTCCATGTTCATCGATAGAAGAATGGATAAATCAGCAGTGGGATATTCATACAATGAAATACTACCCAGCAACGAGAATGAATAAACAATTGCTACATTCACAAATGTGGATGAAATCTCACAGCTAAGATTGAGAAGAAACCAGACCCAAGAGGGAACGCACTGGATGATTCAGTTTATATAAAGTTTAAAAACAGGTTAATTTATCTCTGAAGTTAGAAGTCAAGGCAGTGTTTACCGTTTTGTGGGGTGGTGGCTGGGAGAGGTGTGTGGGGGCTTTTGGGTTATTTATTGATCCAGATATTAGTACGGACGCGTTCACTTTGCACAAACGCATTGAGCTGTCCATCTATAATCTGTGGATTTACAGCTGTGGTACTTCAAAAAAATTTTACTTTAAAAAGAGGTCCGTCCACTTTACCAGTCTGCCAATGGGATTCATGGCATAAAAAAAGATGAAGAATCTCTCGTCTGGATGGAGATACAAATCCAGAGAAATTACTGTAATACAATGTGTTATACACAGCCTGGATGTTCCAGGCCATTCCTGAGCCCAGCATTCTATTCCAGTAACCCCTTAAGTATAATTCATACTCCTCAGAACAAGAACTTTGTTTTATTTAAATATTGAAAGTAGGGTCACCGTGGCTGCAGGGAAGGAATGACAAAGTACTACGAAAGCACAGAGAAGGGAATGATTATTTTGCTGAGGTTGGTCAGGAAGAGATCTCATGGAGGAGGGATGTGTGAACGGAGAATCAAAGGGTAAGTCGACGTCCCACTGAAGGACTTCCTGTCAAAGTGAGCCGCATCAGGGAAATATAGGAAGCACACTGTGTTAGGAGAACATGGAATCATCTGGTGTGGCAGGATACTGGGGACGGTGGTCGGAGGTGTCAGGGAAGGGGGGAAAGTAGGCGACACGTAGAAGACTGTGCATCAGGCTGAGGGGAGGCAACCAATACTGTTTGTTTTTACTTCTTACTGAAAGGATAGACCGAAACAAGAGTGCCCAAAACAGATAGTTTGTGATAGATTTTCACAAACTAAACACACTTATTTTCCTAGCACCCAGATCAAGAAGTGGGACATTTACAACCAAGAGTCTCCTTTCACAATCCCTACCAGGCACCCCTGCCAAGTATAACTGCTATCCTGACTTCGTTCTTTCTTTAAACCATTTTATTAAGGTTTGATTGACATGTGAAAAGCTGTAATATTTAATGTGTACAACTCAGTGAGTTTGGGGGATATGTACATACTGTGCGTCCGCCATCTCCATCGAGGCCGTAAACATATCCGACACCTCCCAAAGTTACCTAACCCACCCTTCATTATCATTATCTTTTTTCATCTAGTAGGAAAATTTAACATAAGATATACCCTGTCAGTAAGGTGTGAGTTTTCAATACAGTGATGTTAGTGATAGGAATTATGCTGTTTGGTAGATCTCCAGAACTTATTTATCTTTCGGAACGGAAACTTTTGTACCTTTTGACTATCATCTCCCCCTCTCCCTTTCCCCAGGCAACCACCCTCTACCCTATGCCTCTGTGAGCTTGACTCTTTTAGTCTCCCAGTGTAAGTGAGCAAATGCAGTATTTGTCTTTCTGTGTCTGACTTAGGTCATTTAGCGTAATGTTCTCCAGGTCCATTCGTATTGTTGCAAATAGCAGCATTGTCTTCTTTTTTGAAGGCTGGATAATATTCCATTGTAATGTCTACTACGTTTTCTTTATTCAGTCATATGCTAATAGGTTGTTTCCAGGTCTTGGCTATTGAGAACAACGCTACAACTAACGTGGGACCTTTGGGTAAATACCCAGAGGTGGCATTGCTGGATGATACAGTAATATTATTGCTAAATTTTGAGGAACTGTCACACTATTTTCCACAGCCGTAACACCAATTTACATTCCCATCCACAGCATATTAGGGTTCCCTTTTTTCTACAACCTCGCCAACACTTGTTATTTTATTTTATTTTATTTTATTTTATTTTATTTTATTTTAGTAACAGCCATCCTAACAGGTGACTTCCCATTGGGGTTTTGATTTGCATTTCTCCGATCATGTAATGTTGAGCACCTTTTCATGTAGCTGTTGGCCACTACCATGATTCATAACACCTCAGATTGGGTTTGCTGGGTTTTGTGCTTTATTTAACGTACGTTCTCTTTTGGGTCTGGTCCTTCACTCATGCTGATAAGTGACACATAATGTCATGGCATGTAGTTGTAGATCATTGCCACCTAAGTTTTAAGCAGGGGGATGGTGTGGGCTGACCTCTGTTAGAAAAATCCCTCCAGCACCTTCGAGGAGGGTGAAGTGGAAAGATGAGAAATTTCATGCAGGGAACTAGACCAATAAGCTAAGTGAGAAATGATGAGGGCCTGACCCAGAGCCCAGGCAGTGGGAGTGGAGAAGAGGCAGACAGATCAGAGGGTCACCCTGAGCTCTGGAGAAGCAATTCAAAACATATGTTCCGTTTACAGTGTCCTTCAAGCACAGAGGAGAGCACATAACTGAGCGCTCAGAACTGGAGCAACATTAATTGACCACGGCATTAGTTTGGGTGCATGTCAAGACTTAAATGAAACAAGCTGCATCCCTCTACAAGTCTATTGTCAGAGATGACAGGAATGAGACAGACCAAAAGCCAACACAATGGGGATAAATGGAGGGTGTCCCACGAAACTTTAATGACCTCAAATGGTTACCGGAGGAGTTTTGCAGCTGAGTGATTTTTTTCTTCAATATTGTTTTGAGTCGTGGAGTTTCAACATAAAATTCAGATTAGCTAGGGAAACAACATCAGGATTGAAGAGACAACAGGGTGGGACAGAGTTGGAGGAGGCTGTGGGGAGATGGGCTGTTGGGGGTGCGAGATGGGTATGCAGGGTAGACAGATGGGGAGATAGATGGTGAAGCGCGAAGTGAGAGCTCATTCAGAGTCTGTATTAAGCTCATGCTTCTCAAAGTCAGGTATGCACACCCACGACAGCATGTCAGGAGAACCCGAGTCACCTGATAAATATGGTACATCTTGCTTGAGTGTCCATTTTACCCTAGGATTGAGGAGAAGGATGCTATTTATATGGAAGCAAATAATATACAATGGAGTAGAATACAAATTTTATGTGACGTTTCAAGATAAAATACAAGACTCCACGTGATTTCCTAGCCAGATGATTTGGCCTTTGGCCCCAATGTGTCCTTTGTCATTAGGTGGAATTCAGAAGAAAATTTTGAGAAGCCTCAACTTCATCACTCCTGACTCCATGCTCCAGTCTATGGATGCTAGCACCTCCAGTGAGCTCTTTTCCAGACTGGGCGATGGTATTCAACAACATTCCTTCCTTCCTTTACTCATTCATTCCAACAATATTAAGTAAGGGTATGCCATATACCAAGACCTAAGAGTTGTTTTTCTCCTGTATAATATCATAAGATCCAAAAAAGGCTGTGTCTTTAAAAAGAAGTTAGCGCCTCCTTCAGCATTTGTCCAACCTGGCATATATTAGACCTCTATAAATATTTGTTGACATGAAATGAAATGTGCTCTTTGAAAAAGATCCAAGGAAGAGTTAGGAGGGAGACAATAAAGGAGAGAGAAAGAGGTGAATGTATGCAAGCTAACTGCTAACCATTGTGAACTGAGTGTGTTTATCCATGAACAATTCTGAGATAGACTTTAAGTTATATCCATTTTATAGCCAAGGAAATTGAGGTTGAAAATGAATAAAGTAACTTGTTTGAAGTAACACAGCTGGTAAGTGACAGAGCCCAGATTCAATCCCAGCTTTGTCTGATAATAAGGTCCGTGGAGAATATCTGTGGAAACAGAAAATGCATACACCATTTGACCCAGTAATTCTACTTCTAGGAACTTATCCTTGGGATATTGTGATTTACAATATAAAAGAAATGTATATTTGGTCTTCATCCTGTCTCTGGCCTGTAGCTTCTAAACTCTTGGAATTTCCTAAATGATGAGAGAGATAAAGGTGTCCTTTGTTTCATTATTGAGATGACTTTTGGACCACACCTAAGAATGGGGGCTGGTTCCAGTGGAACCAACCTTAGGATTATAGGGTTGAAACTTTCAGTCACACCCTCAAGCCTCCGGGGAGGGGAAAAGGGTTGAAGGTTGAGTTTAATCACCAATTGCCAATGATTTAGTCAATCATACCTACGTAATGAAGCCTCCATAAAAACCCAAAAGGACGGAGTTCCATGAGCTTCTGGACTGATGAAAATATGGAGATTTGGGGAGAGTGGCAGCATCAGACAGCATGGGAAGTGCTGTGCCCTTTCTCTATACCTTGCCTTATGCATCTCTCTCATCTGGCTGTTCCTGAGTTGTATTCTTTTATAATAAACTCATAATCCGCAAGTAAAATGTGTCTCTGCGTTCTGTGAGCCACTCTAGCATTAATAAAACCAAGGATGGAGTTGTTGGAACTTTTAATCTAGAGCAGGATGATAGCAGTATGAGTAACACCTGGAATTGCGTTTGATCTGAAGGGGAGGGCAGTCTTGTAGGACTGATTCCTTCACTTGGGGAATCTGATGCTGTCTCCAGGTGGGTATGTCAGAATAGTGTCAGAAGTGAGTTGAATTGTAGGACACCCAGCTGGTACTGGGAATTGCTTGGTGGAGTGGGGGCACTGCCCCTCCCATTGTAAATTGGGTGCAGAACCATTAATCCTGTAGATACACGCAAATAAATGCTCAAGACACAAACACGAGAATGTTCATCTCAGTGCTAACTACAACAGCACTAAACTGTATATAATCTAAACATCTTTTACTGGACAATTGGTTAAATTACTTAAGGAGCGTAGAGAAAGAAGCATACCTATATATATTAATACAGAAAACTAGGATATATTGTTAGTTGAAGAAAAGCAAGTTGTGAAACAGCACACATTATTTGATTACATGTTATCTTTTTAAAAACAACTGCGCAAATTAAATATGCATGCATATATAGCACCAAAAATTCTACAGGACTATACACCCAACTTTAACAGGGATTACCTCTGGGGAGGTGATGAAAAGGGCTGCACTGGAGGGCACGAAGAGAAAGTGGTCTTTCTTTCACTTTATTTCCTTTATGAATATGTGAAAGCAAATTTTTAAATGTGACTATGTATTACTTTTATAATAAAGGAAAACAGGTTAAAAATTAAATAAAAATGAAGCTTGAGCATTTTTAAAAACATATTTAAAAAAAAATTTAAGGTTTGGGGTGCCTGGGTGGCTCAGTCGGTTGAGCGTCTGACTTTGGCTCAGGTCATGATCGCACAGCTTGTGAGTTCGAGCCCCACGTTGGGCTCTGTGCTGACAGCTCAGGGCCTGGAGTCTGCTTCGGATTCTGTGTCTCCCTCTCTCTCTGCTCCTCCCCTCCTTACAATCTGTTTCTCTCTCAAAAATAAATAAAGATTAAAATTAAAAAAAATTTTTTTTAACATTTATTCATTTTTGAGAGACAGAGAGAGACAGAGTACATGCAAGGGTGGGGCAGAGAGAGGGAGACACAGAATCCGAAGCAGGCTCCAGGCTCTGAGCTGTCAGCACAGAGCCCAACACGGGGCTCGAACTCACGAACTGCGAGATCATGACCTGAGCCAAAGTCGGATGCTCAACCAACGGAGCCACCCAGGCACCCACCCCCCCACCAAAATTTTTTTAATTTTAATGTTTATTTTTGAGAGAGAGAGAGAGAGAGAGAGAGACGTTTAGTGGGGGAGAGACATAGAGAGAGCTACCCGACTGAGCTACCCAGGCGCCCCTGAGCATTTTTCAATACACCATGATGCATGGAATAAGTGAAAGCCTCAAGAAGGAGGGAAGGTAGAAAGCAGAGAGATGAAAAAAGGAGCTAAGGGAAAAGGGAAATGGTGTTAGTGAAGCTTATGCCAAGGCTTTATTTTTATTTTTTGTTTGTTATTTGGCTTAAACAGCAGAAGTCTATTGTCTCACAGTTCTGGAGGCCAAAAGTCCAGGATCAAGGTCTTGGCAGGGTTAGATTCTTCTCAGGGCCACAAGAAAGCGTGGGCTCTGTGCCTCTCCCCTAGCTTGTGCTGATTTGCTGGCAATCTTTAGCATTCCTTGGCTTGTGGATCCCTGCCTTTAGATGGCATTCTCCCTGTGTGTGTCTGTGTCCAAATGTCTCCTTTTTACAAGGATGTCAGTCATACTGGATTACAGACCCATCCTACACCAGTGTGACCTCATTTTAATCAGTAATATCAGCAAGTACCCTATTGCCAAATAAGGTCACTTTCTGAGGTTCTGGGCTTTAGCACTTCGACCTATATTTTGTGGGCAGGGAGGTGGGGGATAGACACAATTCAATTCAAAAAAGTAGGTGTAAAACCTTTTTTCCACTGTGTCACACGTAAGGACTTGAACTGAGGAATTTTTGGTTTGTCCATTTTAGAGATTAACCAAATTTTTCCGGTGTTATCAATACCCTAGATTCTAAGTTTTGGTGAAAATCATATTTTACGCAAAGGCATTCCGGGGATATTGACAAACCTGGAAGAACAGATTTCTCTAGCTTACTGGAGATCAATATGAGATGAGTGGAGGTTTGAGAAACTAGGGGGAATGACATATAAATACTTGGTCTTGGCAGTTCTTTCATTTGCTGTCTTCTTATACTGCTTTAAGCTAATGCTTTGGGGGGCCCCGAGATTTTACCGGGGAACCTTCATAATTATGACTGAGAAGTACAATGAGGCTAATGACAGTTAAAATAACTACACATGCTTGTAATAAGTATACTGGACCTGACAGTCCCCACCTCTCCCTCGCTCTCATTTTATTTTTATTTTAAAAAAATTTAACCCTGATAAAATACACATAACATTGGGGCGCCTGGGTGGCTCAGTCGGTTGGGCGTCCGACTTCGGCTCAGGTCATGATCTCGCGGTCCGTGAGTTCGAGCCCCGCGTCGGGCTCTGGGCTGACAGCTCAGAGCCTGGAGCCTGTTTCAGATTCTGTGTGTCCCTCTCTCTCTGCCCTTCCCCCATTCATGCTCTGCCTCTCTCTGTCTCAAAAAAATGAATAAATGTTAAAAAAAAAAATTTAAAAAAAATACACGTAACATTGACCATCGCAACCATTTTTAAGTCTACAGTTCAGTAGTGTTAAGTATGGTCACGTTGTTGGCAAACAACCTTCAGAACTTTTTCATCTTGCAAAACTGAAACTCTGTATCCATTTTACAACATCTCCCCACCTCTCCCTTCTGCCAGGCCCTGGAAACCACCATTCTACTTCCTGTCTCTATGAATTTGACTACTCTAGATACCTCAGATATGTGGAATCATACTGTATTTGCCTTTTTTGTGTCTGGTTTATTTTACTCAGCATAATGTCTTCAAGATTCATCAGTGTTGTACCATGTGTCAGAATTTCCTTCCTTTTAAAGACTGAAAAATATTCTATGACACGTATCAGATTTTGTTTATCCACTCATCCACTGATGGACACTGGGTTGCTTCCAGCTTTTGATTACTGTAAGTAATGCTGCTATGAATGCAGGTGTACAAATATCTCTGTGAGACGTCGATTTAAATTCTTTTAGGTAGAGACCCAGCACTGGAATTGCAGAACCACATGTAATTCTTTTTTAAGTTTTTTGAGGTGCAGCCATACCGTGATGAAGCTTTTTAGTTGTGATATGCTTAGTGCTCAGAAAGATAGAGGGCAAGCCGATGGCTGTTTCTCACTATATCAATCATACAAAACCCAGGAAAGCATCAAGAGGTTTTTTTTTTTTTTTTTTTTTTTAAAGAACTCTATAACATCAAAGCAAATGTAGATGCATGCTTTGGATTGGCTCCTTGAGAAATGGAGAAGGAAAAGTAATTGCTGACTAAGCTGCTTAAGGAGCTAAGTATTTTCTACTGAAGACATATTTATCTCCTTGGTGGAGCTGCGAGTTCTGAGGAGTGCCCTCATTAGAAAACAGCTGATGATTCCAGGAAAACTTGGAAGAATCACCATGGTGATACAGAGTGACCCATTTAAAGTGTAAGGCCTATTGTGAGTTGAGCTTCAAAAGGTGGCTGCATAGAATCTTCTCTTTCATTTTTCATTGGACATAAGATAGAAAATAAGGTAGCATTATTATTATTATCTCCGTTTCTTTTGCAGTCTGCTGTACTTGAGAGGTATCCTAAGATGCCTTCAGATTTTAGTCCAGGCTTGGCTTCTCCTTAGCTGCGTTACTTTGAGCGGGCCACTTAACCTCTCCAGCCTCAGAGAGGTGACCGAAAGGGCCCCGCGGAAGTCCCTTTAGTTTGTGGATTTATTTCGATGCATGTGAATAAGTGCCTCATCTTCTTTTTGATTGCTACTCCTTTTATCTGGAACTTGGCTATCCAACAATCTCACCTAATCAGTCCTGGTGGAATATGAAGAAATAAGCCAAAAGGTGCCGAACAGAGAAACGTAACATCAAAGTCTATGGGCTAAAAAAGCTCCTTCATCTTATTGCTTTCCTTAGACCACAGGTGCATGTGGTTGAATCAATCACACTCTTGGGTTCATACAATCTCATCGTTAGTCTGGACAAGGTCACTGTTTGTTTAGTCTTACTCTTTTCTTTTCTTCTCCTTCATCTCCCATCCCTGTACTCATTTCCAGGCACTGTGCTTGGCGGTATAAATGGATGATTGTATTTAGTTCTACCAAGAATGCTATCAGGTGGGCAATATTATTATTTCCATTTTACCTATGGGAAACCTAGGCTTACAGAGACAAAAGGCAGAGGCAGAATACCCAGCCAGGCAGATCCAGAATCTACACTCCTGAGCACTACATGAGCTAATCAAGAAAACTTATTTAAAATACAACCTGACTGTAAGTTATTCTGAATTGTCTGTAGGAACCTCTCCCTCCCATTCTTAAAAAGGGTATGGCAACAGATCTATTTTGAGGCATTTTACTTTTCCTCATTCATTTTTTGCAGAACTTTATCACCAGAGGCAGTTTTGTTAAACTGGGATCACCGTCTCTTTGGATTTCCTTTTCCTCTCCCATTTCTCTTGCAAAACTTGGCGTTATAATTGTCAGCTTGGGCCTTGACTCTGTTACTTGCCGGGAACATAACTGGAATGATATAAAACAGTATTGCCTCTCCTTATAAAGAACACCTTTCCATTCATACTGTGTTGTTTTTCCATCTCATTTATAAGATGATTGTTGATGGACAGAATCTGCTCTTGCAGTCCCATTTCTCTCCTGGATGGGTGAATAGTGTAGGGATTTATAATAGAAAGGAGTGTGTGCCACCTTTAAGGTAAACCCATCCCAAATTGATGGTTAGCTAAAGTGATGGCCATTTGACATTCCTGGCATTCCAGCACAACTCTGACATATGATGGGACCAGTTTATTAGCATTGGCTAAGTTTGGTAGGTGAGCCCTGGAAGGGGGGTGGGGGGCGGGGACAGTCCTTGGGAGAGATGCTAAGGGCTTGATTGACTAGGAAGATTCTTCCCACTGAAGCCTGAAAGTGGTTTAGCTGGATGGGGAGGTCAGATGACAGTGGGGAGGAGCAAACCAGAAATACTACTACTAATGTTGTTGTTGATGATGATAATAATGTTAATAATAATGTCCATCTCTTGAGGGCTTTCTATGTGTTAGACACTGGGTTGTATTACTTTATGTGCATTACCTTATTTAATCTTTGCAACAACCTGAGGTAGGTACTATTATGGAGACCTGAAATCAAGAGTTTTACAATTTCCATTCTATAGTGGGGGAAATTGAGGTTTAGAAAGGTAAAGTAAGTTATTTAAGATCACCTTAATTTATTTACGATTCATTGGTCCAAACTCTTAACCACCATACTCACATAGCCAGTGAGCTTTGGATCCAAGGGATAAAGTAAGGATAGAAGAGGAGATTGCCTTTTGAAGGGAATGATTGACAAAGTCTACAGAGGGACTGTGTGTAGTCCCAGGTCTGGTGGTTCAGGATTCTACTTAAATGAGGAGACAGAGCACCTCAGGGTGGTTCTCCTGGTTGGTGCCAAGCATCGATGATTCCAGGCCAGGGCCACATTCTGTCCTTAAATCATCTCTTCACTGTCTTCTTCCTAATTTTAAGGCCATGCTATTATATAACTTGGATGTAACAGCCAAAGATAATTTTCTGCTTGAAACAATCATATTTTATGCTCGGGAGGTTTGACTGAGTAAAAGACTTCTTTCTTCAAGTAAGCATTTTATTCTTTTAAGTGTACAAAGTCCTTTCAGAAACGTCCTTGCAGATGATGAAATCAACCCCTATCCCTAAGAGAGGGATTCTTAAGACTTCCCAGACCTTGCAAGAAAATCGTGCACCCCCCAGCATTAAATTCATTTAGATTCCCATCAGAGCTTTGTAAGGCAGTTTATACGAAGTGTCTTTTATTTTGGACTTAGCTCCTCTGTAACAAATGAGTCATTGATTTTCAAAAAAATTTTAAATGTATCCAGAACCTTTTTTTTTTGTTGTTTTTTTGTTTTTTTTTTTTTTTTTTTTTTTTGGTTTTGGTTTTGAACAGTTTCTCAGAAGCCCAAACCGGTAACCCTGTCCTCTTTCCCTGCTGCTTTGCTATAAAGATAACGTTCTCCTATATGGATCACAGTGGTTCCTTTGACAAGAATGAACAACTCTCAACCAGCTAAATTGTTGACCCGGGTGAAAGGGGTGCCTCACAAGCCTTTCTAAAGTGTTGCCCAGCAATTATTTTTTAATGCTCGTGTGCTACGTTCCGGGAGGGGCTGAAAATAACAATAACAATAAAAAAAGGAACTTTAGGGACAGTCTCAGTGCTCTTTGTGATTTATGAGGTATTCTGGTCTTGAGTTCCTTTGGAAGCCTTTCCATGTAACTTTAAGTAGGGAAGCCGACTGGAGCCTCACCATAAAACTGTGGTTGGGTACAATAAACCCCTGAGGATTAGTCAAAGACAGATTCACTGGATGCCAAATTCTTTTCTATCATCCAAGAGTGGCCAATGAGACCAAGGGTGGGAGTGAGAATTCACCAGGGTTTTCAACAAAGCATTCCAATAAATTAAAAAACAAACAACCTTTGTTAGAACGAGTGTTTGCCAATGCTGGCTGGTGAGAGCGCCCTCATGTGTCTCAACATGGTAGTATCATTTTAGGGCTTTCCAAGGGCCTAAAATGCTCTTCCAATCACTACCCCAACACCATCTAATGGATTCTCTTACTTCCCATTTGTTTCCAGAGCCACAGATGAAGTTCCTTCTTCTTTAGGTGTTAGTTGGAATTTCCAGTATGATGATGATTTTTATCAGAGGCTGTAGGCATAAACCATTTCATTTTCTAGAGTCTGCTTATCGGTATGCCTGCTTAATTAGTGTTCATTTAAATCTCAATTCCTGCCAAAAAGTGAAAATAGCCTAAATGCCCACCATCTGGTGAATCAATGAATAAATTGTGGTAACCCATACAATGGAATACTACTGAGTAATAAATAGAAAAGAATTATTGACATCTGCAAGAACAAAAGGCTACATATCATAAGATTTCATTTAGGTGACATTCTGGAATTTAAATATGTATTAGATCAGTGGTAGCCAAAGAATGGGGGAAAGAGAGTGGGATTGGCTGCAAAGCAGTACGAAGCAATGTTTTGGGGAATCAATAGCGTTCTATGTCTTTTTTAAAAAAATCTTTTTAAGTTTATTTATTTATTTTGAGCAAGCAAGAGAGAGAGCGAGCACAAGCGGGGGAGGGGCAGAGAGGGAGAGAGAGAATTCCACACCATCAGCACAGAGCCTGATGCAAGGCTAAAACTCACGACTGTGAGATCATGACCTGAGCCAAAATCAAGAGTCTGACGCTTAACCAACTGAGCCACCCAGGTGCCCCTGTTCTATGTCCTTGACATTGGTTGTCTGACTGTATACATTAGTCAAATTCACAGAACTGGCATTGGTGGTATAATGTTGAGTATAGCTCCCAAAACTCATTGAACCATACACTAAAAAAAACAAAAACCAAAAAACCAAAAAAACTAAGTTTACTACATATAAATTATACCCCAAGAAACCTCGCATAAAAATGTTTAATTCTTAAAAACATCACCATGGACTTCTTCCAAAGTACAAATCCCCAACCCTTCTGGGTTAGCCTCTTGGCCTCCTTTTCTTTGCACATCGGAAAAAGACACCACAGTGATCTCTTGTGGGAGTCTGCAAGTTCCAGCTCAATTCAAAGCCCCAATGGGGCCAGACTGCATTCCAAACGGTCCGCTCCCTGACTCTGCCATTGTGCCTGAGACAGGGTGTGAGTGACACAGAGCCTTCCTGACACTTGGATATTACAAATGAAAACATCAAAGTTATAGGCCGGTGCTAGCCCCGCTACCAAGAAGTAGGAACCTCTTGAGGGGAAATGAGAGCTGGGCTCTGAAGGCAAATTCATATCATTAGTGTGTTGGCTTCCCTCCACGACAGACAACAACCACTTGTTTCTGGGCAGAAGTTGTGCCTTGTGCAAACTATCCATTAGCCACAGGACTGAACCACCCCGGGTAGTGCTCAGTGTCTAATTCTAGAAACCAGTTTTGGTTCGATGGCTCCCAAAATGTTCTTCCGATCCTCATCCTCAACAATGGTGACCTATGAAATGCTAATCCCATGCTGGTGGTTCTTAAATTTTACTGGGCCTACTCACCCCATTGCTAAGAGAGTAAATCTTAAGTGTTCTCACCACACCCATACACATAAAGGGTAACTATGTGAGATGATGGATGTGTTAATTTGATTATAGTAATCATTTCACAATATATATGTATATATTAAATCGGGTTATAGACCTTAAAAAGATCACATTGTACAACCTAAATTTATGCAACTTTTTTAAGTGTTTTTTTTTTTTTTTGAGAGAGAGAGAGAATATGTGTATGGGAGGGACAGAAAGAGAGAGAGAGAGAGAGAGAGAGAGAGAGAGAGAGAGAGAGAATCCCAAGCAGGCTTCACACTGTCAGTGTGGAGCCCATTGCAGGTCGTGAACCCACAAACTGTGAGATCATGACTTGAGCCAAAACCGAAAGTTGGATGCTCAACTGACTGAGCCACCCAGGCACCCCTAAATATATACAATTTTCATCTGCCAGTCATACCTCAATGAAGTTGGGGGAAAAAATCACCTAAGGGGTATGCTTTCTAAATGCCAGTTCCCAGCCCCCTATTCACACTTGAGATTCTAGCGTAATAGGTCTGGGATTGATCCCTGGACACTGGATTTTTAATAAGCACCTCGGATGATCCAGATCTAGGAAATCTAAGGACCACATTTTAGGAAGTGATGACTCAGACTTAGCAAAATTCTCAAATATAGACTGAGCAATTTATTCATGGAAATGTTTGACCTACCAATGGTTTCAACACACTGATTAAGAGTAGGGCTCTGGAGTGGGGTTCCTGGGTTTAAAGCCCACCTCTACCCATTGTTACCATTGGCCTTACATTACTCTATCTCTGCACAGCGTGTATGAGAGGGGGAAAGATCAAATGAGTTAACACTAATAAAGCACTCAGAATAGTGCCAGTAAGCATTAGATAAACTTCAATTATCATTCTGTCCCGATCAATAGAGATGGAGGGGAATGTTGCAAACCATGAACAAAAAGAGTTACTTCAAAGAGCTTTTCTTTTAAAGCTGGGATATCTCCAAATACCTCAAGCGGTAGAGGGAAATGTGAACAACCTTATGTATGCCAACTTTCCTACATTCCTAATTTCTTTGCCCTGCTTAAAATATTAAAAATAAAAGCTGCCAAAGAGTAGCTGAACTTAGCAGCACTCTTCCTCTTTGACTGATTAAGGAGCTTAATACAACTCCCATATATTAGCTTGTTCATCTTTACAAGTCATATATAATCTTTGGCGATTCTTAAACAGAGATGTAAATCAGAATCATGTGTAGAGCTCTTGAAAGATATAGATTTCGACTTGGTAGAAATTGGGGCAGGGCTCAGGGAATCTGAATATCTAAAAAGAGCTCTCTCCTTGATTTGGCTATACATTCCAAGTAGAGAACTCTTCTTACAGGAAAAGCCTAGGATAATCCCCCTTGTTTTATAGTTTAAGAAACAGAGACAGAGCATGTTAAATACTGTGCCAGCTTCATTCAGCAAATCATTTACAGAGATAGAAGTTGAATTTGGTAATTCTAAGGCCAATAGCCTCTTCATTACAAATTATACTGTAGACGCTACTTGTGTAGGGTAGGATAAGGATAGTAAATTTACATTCCCTCATTTGCTTATGAAATAATACTCTGATCTGAATTCATAGAAACTTTAAATTAGAACTGCTGACCTAGGATTCTGAATTCCATTGATTCCACCTTTTACCCTCTTACCCACATGCCTGCATTTACTAATTATCCCTATTAAATCCCTGGAAGTGTAAAGGAGAGTCAGCTTACTTGGAGCCCGAATCAAATCCCTACTGGAAATATGATCATGAACTTGAGGATTCTTTCTTCTAGAGGCTGAAGGCAGTGGGGTTTAGTGGCTTCCACTCTGGATTGAGGTTTTTGTAGATTCCCTCTTCATTTTGAGACATATGTGTGACCTCTAAAAGTCCCTCAGAAACCATTTTCTTTAATGCATTATCAGAGAAGGAAATCTGTCAAATTAAAATCTGCGGGCGGAAGGGGGGCGGCCACCAATCAAGTGAAATCATTCTGTTGAACTTGAGCCAGGGAACCAAACTGGGGCAGTATCATTTCACTAACAAAATGGCCCGGCGGGCTGGAATCCCTGCCTGCAGACCTTCACACATCACCAACCCCTTGCTAATAAAACAGACCCTTTTATTGAGTTACTTCTTGGCACCCACTGACTGCTTTCCTTTCAGATTTTCTGTTGTCCATATTTCAATATCCTGCTTTTGCATTCTCCTCCTGCTCTTGTTAAAATACTGTTTCTTTTTTTAAAAAAAAGATCTCTTTTAATCAGATAGCTCCTGCTGGCATGAGCTGTCAGAGGTATTCATTTCAGTGGACTCTGGCCTTATGCTGCATTACCTTGGCAACAAGATTTAGAGGCAAAGGCCCTGCCTTGAATTTGTCAGAGTCTCCAAGACATGAACTCAGCACATATTACTCTCAAGCATATCAAGTTGTCATGCCAACCACTAACAATAAAACCCATCTCTCCCTTCTAGGGTTTTAATTCAATAACTTTCTGGATTGGCTCCTTCTGTAATTCAATTGGTCTGAAAATGTAATATATGAATGTGTGTGCACGTGCATGTGTGCATTTAGCCAGTCACTAATGGCCTTCCACTAAGTGACTGGAGATCAGAAATATAATTTAGGTCAAAAGTTCATCCAAACGCAAAGAAAAAAAACAGTAAACAGTGCCGGATTAACAAAAGAAGCCTGTAATTTTGGAAATCCTGACAAAGAGGCAACTAAATGCAATCTCAAGGGCCGACTTCTACCCTCTGATGTGACTTCCACTGCCATAGCTCTCCAGCATGCCTGATACCCAGGGTAGCCGCACCCCCATATGTATTTAGAACTCCTTTAATTGGTTTTGAATACATAAGCAACGTCAATTTCTTAAAAGCACTACTATTTTTATACTTACATTTCATTTTCCTTTAACCCGGAAGGCTTTGTGGGAACCTGTCTCCTTAGAAAGTTCCTTAATCCTCAAAGAACACTTAGACAAGGCATTGCATGGATCTGGGGGCTAGAAGTAACTGAGGGTCAAGGTTTCTCAAACTTACTTGTTTCCATACTTTCTTATCCTTGTGCCAACTCATTATTTTCACCTTTTAACTGACTTATTTAAGTGCATACATTTAGAAGGGTAACCTTATGTCATGGACCTGATATTCTGCTTTTTTTAGATTCTCTGCCACTGAAGACATGGGTATTTCTTAGCTTTCAATAACTAACACATAGAGGGTTGGCGACATGCTAGGCAGCATTGGAAATACTTTTCACATACTAGCTCATTTAATCCTGACCACTACCACCATAACCCATTGAAGCAGGTAACTGTTTTACCATCTCAGTTTTATAGAGGCAGAAAAGAAGACCCAGAGAAGTTGGGCAGCGTGTATACAGCTCCACAGCTAGTAAATGTCAGGACTGAGGTTCGAACCTAGCAGTCTGGTTCCAGAGTCTCACTTCCATATCCTGCTTCGCTGGATTCTGGTTGATGGTTTGAGCCTTTTTGCAGTTTTATGTAAGAAGCATCGATTGCCTAAAATTGCCAACTTCTTGGGGTGCCTGAATGGCTCAGTCGGTTGGGTGTGTGACTTGGGCTCAGGTCGTGATCTCACAGTTTGTGAGTTCAAGCCCTGCGTCAGGCTCTGTGCTGAGAGCTCAGAGCCTGGATCCTGCTTCGGATTCTGTGTCTCCCTTTCTCTCTGCCCCTCCCTTGCTCACTCTCTCTCTCTCTCTCTCTCTTAAAAATAAATAAACATTTAAAAAAATAAACAAAATCACAAACTTCTTGAAGGCGGGGACCATATCTAACACGTCTATATTTTCAGTATCTAGGTAAATGTTTTTTACATAACAGTTATTCAGAAATATGGTTAGGTTGTTCAAAAGTGATCTAAGAGAATCATAGAATATCAAATCCAAGGTCACTTTGAAAATGTAGTTTTGTTTAAGTTGGAACAATAGAGGCTATCATCACCACCACCCACAGGTACACAAGGTCTTCTAGAGACCAGGCTCTTTGAGAACAGAGGCCATGATTCATGGTATGATGGATACTCCCCACTGACCCCACCGGAGATACTTTGTATCCTTTGCCACTATGCTTTGTCCAGGGCACATGGCTTATAGACTGCACCAACTAGCTTGCCCTCTGGCTTTGTGTTGGTTGGGAGGCACTGGCAGAGGAATGAAGAAAAAGTGGGGTTATTTATCCCCTAGCTCATTCCTTGCCAAAGCACACTTTGGTAATGTTTGTTTCCCTTTGCTTTGCTACCAAAGACCACTGGTTCTGTTGAGCAGCTCTTGCTGGGATGGTAATAGGTTTCGGCTAGCGCTAGTGTGCTTCCCTATTCTTTCTTGGTATCCTATAACTGATCAATATTTTATCAATAGTCCCTCCAACAAATATATCATTTGTCTCCTCACGGGATTCTGGCTCTTACCCCTGTCATCTGGCCCAGTGCTTCTCACATGAGAATCATCTACAGATCTTGTTAAAATGCAGATTCCGGTTCAGACGACTGAGGGGAGGGAGTTGAAATTCAGCATGTCGAACAAGCCCCCAAGTAAGTGGATGCTTCACAGGCCACACTTTCAGTAGCAGACATCAAGTAGGTGGCCTGTAGTTGTCTGATAGGTATCTTAAGTTGAATGCAAGAATGACTAAATGAATGGCTTGGATGCAGTATGGCATTTGTCAGTATGGGTGAAGGAAGCCATGCCCTTCCCACAACTATCTTGTAGCGTCTTACCCCTGAGGTCCCAGTGTGGCTGCAGGAGACCCACTGGATCACACCGTGAAGCTCATGGCTGGCCGGACATCCTTATTGCTGTTCTTCTCATTCCCACAGCTACCCTGGTGATCCTCATCATCCGTGGTGAATAGTGCTTATGAAAAACAGCAACGACCACAACTAACCTGCAAGCAATTGAGTTCACCCAGGTGAATATTTTTTTCTTCAGAGATAAAAGCGAAACTGACTTATTTTCAACATCAGAACTGATCCCCCCAAGGGACAATTCTTGCTGAGTGAAAGATGGTGGAGAAATGCATAGTTTGCCAAACAGTGAGTCTTATTTGCTCAGATTCTGCATAGTCTTGTACAAACAGGTTCCGTAGACAAAGGCAAAGTCAAACTCTAAGAGATCACTCAAAATAAGACCCAGCTCAAAGCAAAATATACTTAACTGTGCCTTTAGGCAGATCAAGCTGTCAGGAGATATGAATTCCCTTTTACATTTAGCTTAGCAACACAAACTTTTTGAACACTTAGTAAGTTCCAAACACTGTATCTCTTGGTAGGCCATGAGGGTGTACACAGTAAAATCTTAGGAATTTCAGATCTGAATAAGGTGAATATTGTGATAATTCCAGCAGATGCTAATCTGCATTTGACTATTTCGCTGATGATGCAAAAGGATTTACTATGCCAGTTAATAGGTCAGTAGGTTTGCAAAACAGCTGCTTAAGAGAAAAAGTGATTTTCAGGAACTGTCAAGAATTTTAGAAAGGCACATTTAGGTTTTGGCCATGGAGTCACTGATTGATTACCAATGTTGACGGTTGTGCCAATTAAAAACGTTCTTCTAAATGCAGTATGGCAGGGACACCTGGGTGGCTCAGTTGGCCGGACGACCGACTTCGGTTCAGGTCATGATCTCACGGTCTGTGAGTTTGAGTCCCTCATCAGGCTCTGTGCTGACAGCTCCGAGCCCAGAGCCTGCTTCCGATTCTGTGTCTCCCTCTCTCTCTGCCCCTCCCCCTCTCATGCCTCTGTCTCTCTCTCTCTCTCTGAAAAGTAAATAAACATTAAAATTTTTTTTAAAAATGCAATATGCCATCCTAGATTATATCCTGGAATAGGACACTGTGAAATCTGAATAAAGTGTCAAGTTTTATAGTATTAGTAATGGTAACAGTAATAGTTTATAGTAATAGAGACGTACCGGCGTGAGCCTCTTAGTTCTGGCAAATGTACCACAAGAGCGTAAATCTGGGTGAAGAGTATTTGGGGACTCTGTGGACTATCTTTGCAACCTTTCCATAAATGTAAAATGATTCCCCAAAATGTAAAGTTTATTAAAAAAAATCTTGCACACTAACAAAGTCTGATTCTCCAAGAACTCCCAGCAGCAGCAATAAAAACCATTTATTGAAACCATTCTCTGGGGGCGCCTGGGTGGCTCAGTCAGTTAAGCATCCGACTTCGGCTCAGGTCACGATCTCCCGGTCTGTGAGTTCGAGCCCCGCGTCGGGCTCTGGGCTGATGGCTCAGAGCCTGGAGCCTGTTTCCAATTCTGTGTCTCCCTCTCTCTCTGCCCCTCCCCCGTTCATGCTCTGTCTCTGTCTCAAAAATAAATAAATAAATAAATAAATAAATAAATTCTAAGAAAGAAACCATTCTCTGTTCGCAAAATGCCAAGTGCCCTACACGTGTGCTCACAACAATGTTATGAAGTAGGTATGGTGAGTTATTCTCATTTTACAGATAAGGAAAACATGGTTTGCAGAGTGATTAAGCAACTTCCCAAAGACACACAGATAAAAACTGATGGGGTCAGGATGTGACAAGGTCTGACTAATCCCAAAGCCTGGGCGTTCGGCAACTCCACAGCTATGTTGCCTCTCCTAGTTTGAGTTTCTCTGTAGAAAAGAGAGTTATCATTTAATTCACATTGGCACTGATCTTTCATTTGAGCTGATGAAATGTGAACCCACTTATTTTGTACTGCACCTTTAAGTAAACCAGAGTATTGTTTTGAAAGTAACCAAGTTTAACACGTGGTCAAGTTCCCCACCTTTCTGCTTTGTTAAATTGGGCTCTAATTTTCTTGCAGGAGGGAGGAGGGAGGAGGGAGGAGAGGCATCTATTCCAAAGAGCTTGGAATGCTCTCAGAGCTAAGCCACTGGCCCTTTACCCTTGGCTCCTTTCTTCCTTTGCCCATCACGTGCTCACCTTGGGATGATGGGCCTCTTGCCCAGCACTTCCCAGTCGGGCTTTAGCCATGGATGGCTTACTTAGAAACGGGAAAAAGGTAGCATACCATGGCATGATACGTGGTTCAGGGTGAAGAATGCCAGATCTGTATGTAGAGAGAACTGGCTCCCTTAAGACAGTTACTGGAGAGGCCTCAGAACAGTCTGTCCCCAAATATCACTCTGACTGGTTCAGCAAGGTGCCTGTGATGAACAAATTCATGTTCAATGCAGTGTGCCCTTTGTGATGGGCACATTTTTCTCACGGCACCTCACGGTTTTGCTCAGGTACACCTGTTGGCACATTCCTGGGGTCTCTGCCTCCCAGCTGGAGCTTGGCCTGGTTTAATCCAACTTTCACTGATCTGTGAAGGGACAAAAATGATTATACACCACAGTTCCCGCCACTGTCCCCCTCTTGACAGTCAGAGAGGATTGTGTTTTTGCGAATCATTCTGTCCTTTAAGAAGAATTCTGTCATTGCCAGATGAATAGTTCTTTGGGCTTTCTTGGTACATAATCAGAAGGGAAAGAGGAGAGGAGGAAGAGGCATATTTACCATTCAGAAGGGTTTTGGAGAAGATTGCAGGGTGGGAGCCATTTTAGTTAAAGAAACACAAAAACACGGTGAAGTTCATAAAGAAAGAAGTGGAACTTAAAGAAATATCACCCTGCACTATTTTTCCCTTCTTGGTGTTCAGAAAAATGCAGATAAAGGACCATCTGAAATGGATTAAAGACTTGAACATAAGGCCTGAAACCATAAAACTCCTGGAAGAAAACATAGGGGTAAGCCCCTTGACATTGGCCTTGGCAGTGACTTTTTGGATTTGACACTAAGAGCAAAGGCAGCAAAAGCAAAAATAAACAAGTGGAAGTACATAAACTAAAAAGTGTTTTCACAATAAAGATGATCAATAAAATGAAAAGACAGTCTATTGAAAGGGAGAAAATATTTGCAAATTATATATCTGATAAGGAGCTAATATATATAAAATATGTAACGAGGGGCGCCTGGGTGGCTCAGTCGGTTAAGCGTCCGACTTCGACCTCGGGTCACGATCTCACGGTCTGTGAGTTTGAGCCCCGCGTCGGGCTCTGTGCTGACAGCTCAGAGCCTGGAGCCTGTTTCAGATTCTGTGTCTCCCTCTCTCTGCCCCTCCCATGCTCATGCTTTGTCTCTCTCTGTGTCTCAAAAATAAATAAACATTAAAAAAATTTTTTTTAAATATGTAAAGAACTCATGCAACTCAATAGCAAAAACCTAAAAATTCCAATTTAAAAGTGGGCTGAGGTACAAAGTAGACATTTTTCTGAAGAAGACATCCAAATAGCAAGAGACACATGAAAAGATGCTCAATATCACTCATCATCAGAGAAATAGAAATCAAAACACACATGTATCTCCACACAATGAGATATCACCTCACGCCTGTTAGAATGGCTGTCATCAAAAAGACAAGACACCTCCTGGTAGGAGGTGTGCCAGGTGGAAAACAGTAAGGAGGTTCCTCGAAAAAAAAAAAAAAAAAAAAAAAAAATATATATATATATATATATATATATATATATATATATATAACTAGCATATAATCCAGCAATCTCTTTTATGGACACATATCTAAAGGAAATGACATCACTGTCTAGAAAAGGTATCTGCACCCCTATGCCCATTGCATTATTGTTTTTGGTGGCCAAGACGTGGAAACAACTAAGTGTCTTTCAATGAACAAGTGGATAGAAAAAGTACTATATATATATATATATACACACACACATACACACACGCACATGCATAAATACCATTCACAATGGAATATGATTCAGCCATAAAAAGGAAGGAAATATTGCCATTTGTGAGAACATGGATGGACTTCTATGGCATTGTGTTAAGTGAGATAAGTCAGACAGAGAAAACAAATACTGTACAATCTTACTTATATGTGGAATTTAAAGAAACTGAACTCATAGATACAGAGAACAGATTGGTGGTTGCCAGAGGTAGAGGTTGGGAGTAGGGGAAATGGGTGAACATGGTTCAAAGGTATAAACTTCCAATTGTAAGATAAGTAAGTTCTGCGGATGTAATGTTCAGTGTGGTGACTGTAATTAACAATACCCTATTGTATATTTGAAAGTTGGTAAGAGATGAGATCTTAACAGTTCTCATCATGAGAAAAAAAATATAATTATGTGAGGTGGTAGATATTAAGTAAACGTATTGCAGTGATCATTTTGGAATATAGATATATGTCAAATAATTGTGTCTCATGCTATAAACTAATACAAAGTTATGTGTCCATTATAGCTCAACAAACTGGGAAAAAATTCTGAAAAAGCATAACTTTGGGGTGATGGATTTCTGAAAATTCTTAGCAATCCAAAGCTTGGAGACCTTAAACTATGACTTGACCTTTCCCAGAAACAACAGTTCATTGGATGACAGTGAACAAAAGACACAAAGGAACCAAACACACTGAGAGATGTGGCATTAAACACCAATAGCTGCTAACAGCACACAAAAAAAGAGAAAAGTAGCCATTAAGTCCCTGCTGATGGAAGCAACGCTATGAAATAGTCTTGACGTACATGCCCCAAACCCCCACCCCCCAAAATCAAACCTGGATCTAACCAAGCCTTCAGATGTAATTTCCAATTTTTAGGAAATACAGGAATTAGGAAGGAAGGAGAGGAGTATGTTCCCCTATGCCTCAGCAATGTAATCAGCAAAATCCAGACTGAAGGAAACTCTGAAGGGAAGAAAGATGTTTCTTTGATAAACAAATTGCAAGGGAGAAAAATAGAAATGGAGGGAGATGCTATTGATTTTTCAAGAAAACCTATAACAATGTATGGATCTTATCTGGATTTTGACTCAAATCATCTGTTACAAGAAAGTATGACATCCATGAGACCATTGGCCATTTGAACAATTACTGGCTATTTGATGATGTTAAGGGATTACATGCTGAAATACTTAGAGATGAAATGATATGATATATTTGTTTCAAAAATATGGAGGGGAAATGTAGGAATATGCAAGAAAATTGGCCATGAATTGATAGTTCATTATGCTGTCTTTCTACTTAGTATATGTACTTAGTATATGTTTGTATATATAAACTTAGTATATGTTTGAAATTCTCCATAAAAACCCAATCAAACAGGGGTGCCTGAGTGGCTCAGTTGGTTGAGAGTCTGACTTCGGCTCAGGTCGTGATCTCGTAGCCAGTGAGTTCGAGCCCCGCGTCGGGCTCTGTGCGGACAGCTCAGAGCCTGGAGCCTGTTTCAGATTCTGTGTCTCCCTCCCTCTCTGACCCTCCCCCATTCAAACTCTGTCTCTCTCTGTCTCAAAAATAAATAAACGTTTATTTTTTTTTTAATTTTTTTTTTAACGTTTATTTATTTTTGAGACAGAGAGAGACAGAGTTTGAATGGGGGAGGGTCAGAGAGGGAGGGAGACACAGAATCTGAAACAGGCTCCAGGCTCTGAGCTGTCCGCACAGAGCCCAACACGGGGCTGGAACTCATGGACCGCGAGATCATGACCTGAGCCGAAGTCGGCCGCTTAACCGACTGAGCCACCCAGGCGCCCCAAAAATAAATAAACGTTTAAAAAACAACCCAATCAAACAAAAAATGAGAAGGGGTGCCTGGGTGGCTCAGTCGGTTGAGCATCCAACTTCGGCTCAGGTCATGATCTCATGGCTCGTGAGTTCGAGCCCCGCGTCGGGCTCTGTGCTGATGGCTCAAGAGCCTGGAGCCTGCTTCTGCTTCTGTGTCTCCCTCTCTCTCTGCTCCTAACCCACTCACATTCTGTCTCTGTCTCTCTCAAAAATAAATAAACATTAAAAAATTTTTTTTTAAAAATTCAAAAAATGAGAAAAGAACAGATGCATTGCTTCTGTCATCGTTGTTTAAAAAGAATCTTACAATAGCTCACTTTTCCAGACTGCATAGGCCACTTCTTAAAACTTATTATTTCTTAATGTTTAATTATTTTTGAGAAAGAGGCAGGGGTGCAGAGAGAGAGGAAGACACAGAATCTGAAGCAGGCTCCAGGCTCTGAGCTGTCAGCACAGAGCCTGACGCGGGGCTCAATCCCATGAACTGTGAGATCATGACCTGAGCCAAAGTTGGACCCTCAACCAACTGAGCCACACAGGCGCCCCTTAAAACTTACTTCAATAGCACTTATCTAACTTTTGGTCTTTTCCCAGTGGACTCGCAGAAGGGATCCACTTTCCATTTCTTCCTATTTATAGGTAGGATTTGGATGGGCATAAAAAGAAAAGAAATGTCACTCCACACTGTTTCTCCCTCCCAGGTATTCAGAAAATGCCAACAAAGGACCAGAGGGCTGAATTTTCTTTTTGGTTACCAGGCAGTATTTCTTTGGCCAAGACCTTGCCTGCTGTGAGACAGGACCATATAATGGTACCCAGCTTCAACAATCATGCATGTGCTCACCACCTACCTCCTTTTCTCCCTAGCAGCCATTGCTCCCCTCTTGCTGGGTCTGGTTTCTGCTGGTAACACTCTGCTGAGTTCTGCCTGAGTCTTCATTGATCTCCCAACTGCCAAAGTCAATGCACCCTTGCAGCCCCTCCTTGGTGCTTTCTATTCATCATTTATTTAATCCTCACAACTTCGGGAGGGAGGTTGCATTTCCCAACCTATCCTCAGTTTGGCCAAATGAGGAAACTGACTCAGAGACCTTAGTAACTTATCCAAATTTTTTGAGCTAGGAAAGGACAGAAGTAGGACTTTAGCCCAAAACTATTGAATTCTGAAATGTTTCTTTTTCTTCCTATTTAATAAATAGTTTAATGAATCATTATTACATCAATCTTTTATTATAAAATGTTGTGTTATAATACCATAATTATTAAATTATTATTTTTATTACTATTATGCCAGTGGCTTCAGTTTTCAGGTTTCATAGCTAGAAAAAAATTTAAAATATTTTGGGGCTCCAGTATAAGACTGCTAAATGTGTGTGTGTGTGTGTGTGTGTGTGTGTGTGTGTGTAATCTTCAGGGCATTTTATTTTATTTATTTTATTTTTTTTCAGGGCATTTTAAAAATGCTCAGCTATAATATGTCATCACTATCATTTAATTTAAAAAAAAAATTCTCCAAAGGTACTGATATGGAAGTATTACTTAACCAACATGGTTCAGTAATAAAAGCAAGACGCAGGATGCTACCTGCTGTATCAAAAGTGAATCTCTACAAAAATGATCTGTATTTGCTTGTGCATGCATAGAGCATTTCTTATTTTTTAATCTTTTATTTTTTTAAAGTTGATTTATTTTGAAAGAGAGAAAGAGACAGAACGTGAGCAAGTATGTGTCATGACCTGAGCCAAAATCATGAGTCAGACGCTTAACCGACCGAGCCACCCAGGTGGCCCGCATAGATAGCATTTCTTCAAGATATAAAGAAACCTGTAACAGCGGCTGCTTCTGGGTTTGGGAACCCAGAATTTTGGGTAGAAGGAGACATCCCACATGGCCAATATGTACATTTTGAATTTTGTGCAAGGGACATTATGTATTAATGTTTCCAAAATAAATAAATAAACACATAGAAATTAAGTCTCTCAAAGAAAACACATTGTTTGTGCCTCCCCCCCTTCATATCTTGAAATCCTAACCCCTAAAGGTGATGGCATGAGGAGATGGGGCCTTTGGACGTGCTTAAGTCATGAGAGTGAAGCCCTCAAGAATGGGATTAATGTTTTATCAAAGAGACTCCCTTGAGATCTCTAGCTTCTTCCCCCATGTGAGGAAATAGGGAGAAGGCACTGGCTCTGAATCAGGAAGTGGGACTCTCACCAGAAGCGTACCATCCTGACATCTTGATTCCGGACTTTTCAGCCTCCAGAACTGGGCTCAATAAATTCCTGTTGTTGAGAAGCTACTCAGTCTGTGGTATTTTGTTACAGCAGCCCAGAGGAAGACAGATATTTTAACATCTCTAGAAAGATATGGCTAACATAATCACAAAATAATTTCAACAAATTTAACCTTACCTTTATTTTTCTCCTTTTGACATGGTTTGGTGAAAACCGTAGCCTTTGGGCTCACCTTCCAGTTCTCACTGTCTACTCCCTGGAAACGTATGGATGTGATGCCCTTGAAGATTTCCTGTATCTACACTACTTTTGGAGGTCCCTTGTAGGTGCCCAAATTTCAAAACAATTTTCTCGGCGTTAGAGTATAAATAGGGGACTTGGACCCGGCTGCATTTGAACGGTTCTCATGCTGCTGTAAGTTCTTGAACTTGACTGCACTTCAGAATCACCTGGGTGGTTGGCTAGAATAGCACCTTCCTAGAGACTGTGTCTTAAGGTAGAGCTGGAAATCTGGATTCTAAATATGCATGCCGGGGATTCTGATGCACCAGGAACCACTTTTTGAGAAAAGAAATAGCCCAGGCTGCGTGCCCTTATGGACAGAGGATGATGACTGAGTTTTAATACTAATTCAAGCTTTTCCTAAAAATAAGAAAGAGCAGAGGCCCTCGGATCAGTGACAGTCAAAAGTCAAACAGAACAATTGCCCTCCCCTGCTACGCCAGAGGTCAAACAGGATGTGTCTCAGATGGAGTCGGCTGATGCAAACAGGATCTGGAGAGAAATAGCAATTTTTCCTCTTCACTCTGAACCTCCATCTGACCAGTTCCGGAAACAGTCCTGATTAGAGCATAATTGATTTGGACTTGTCGAGCGGAGCAGCCGGGCCTGCACGCGGCCTTCCCGTGCCGTGCAAGCTGTACAGGATCATCTGACTCTTCACTGCATTAAAAACAATATGATATAGCATGTGCTGCGTTTCTAACAACGTTTGCAAGCTAAGTAAGATTATGTAGTCAATGAGTGTGCCAACCGTACTTTAAAGAAACAGCAGGGCATTTCTATCCAGAACCCAACGGTAGCAAACAAACTCAAGGCATTTTAGTTGCATAAATACTAACTCTGGTCACACAAGGTTTGGGGTCTTTTGCTGGTCAGGAAACGGTCAAGTATTACTTTCAAAGATGAATCAGTTCTGTTTAAACAAGGCGTTCTAAATACTTTTCTTTTTTCTTTTTTCTTTTTTTTCCCCCATTGCATGCATCATAGAGTTACTATAATTCAAATTAATTGGGGATTGAAAAGACAAACCAAATAAACAACAACACCAAAAAAACTCCATGGTACCAGAAGGCTGGGAGGAAATGAGTTGAGTCAGGGAAGAATTCCCGTGGGGATTTTTTGGTCAGTGTGTTAGGCTCCTTACTTTCAAGAAGTTGTTTCCTCTTTTTTGCCCCAGTCTGTCAAGACCCCATTGAACTGCAGATGGGCCAACAGCCAACCAAGTGATAACTGCTATTCTGTAGCATCTCTTAGATCCACACTACAAATTCTACTCCTTGAATCTACCGTTTCCTAAGATTAAGTTTACAGAATCCAGTCATCCAGGGAAGTGAGAATACCGTAGTACGATACGCATGTTACCCGTGAATTTGCAGGACGGCATAGGCATTCTGCAGTGAGATACTCAGAGATATGTTTATTTCATAGCTTCAAATGGAGCTTAATTTTGTCAGTGTACCTTTTCATTTTGTTCTATGTAGACCCGAAACCAATGTTTAAAAAAAAAAAAAGAACATATTCTATTATATCTTAGTTTGGATTTTTTTATGATACAAAATAAGTACGTCTTTGACCACTGTTTAAAAAAAAGTTTCTTTATTTTTCAGAGAGAGAGAGCACGTGCGATCAGGAGAGGGGCAGAGAGACAGAAATACACAGAATCAGAAGCAGGTTCCCGGCTCTGAGCTGTCAGCACAGAACCTGACGCGAGGCTCGAACTCAAAAACCATGAGATCATGACCTGAGCCAAAGTCGGACACTGAACCAACTGAGCCATCCAGGAACCCCTGTCTTTCAGCCTTTATTTACATCTTTGGATTATGGGAAATTTCGGGAATCATATATAAAAGAAGAGAAAATAATATAATGCTTTCTAAGTTTAAATAATTATCAATTTTATGGCTAATCCCCAGCTCCATCCCTGGATTATTTTGAAGCAAATCCACATCGTATCATTTCATCTGTAAATGTTTAGTATGTAGTTTTAAAAGATAAAGATCCTTTTAAAAACAAACACAATACCATTATCAGACTTTAAAAACGAACGTCACTCTTTAGTATCAAATAGTACTATCAAATAGTCTTCTGATTTTTAAGCAGTTATCTTACAGATTTAATCATACTGATGAAAATCTAACAACTCCTGCCTTGCTACTGGAGCTGTGTGATCGTCCCCCCAACCCCCCACCCAACGCCCCAAGGCAGGGATGCTTCAGAATCTGATGCACAAAAGTTCTTTCAAGGACTTGAGATTGAACTCATGTGTCAAAACCTCCCCGGCTGTGGAGACCGGGTTGGATTCTCCAGCGCTGTTGACTTTGGTCTGGATGTTTATCCATTCATTTTTCAGACCTCCAGTCGCTTGTTTATCTTGGCCATCCCTTTCCAGCCGGAGACTTCCCACACCCTGCCATCTGGCACCCTCTCTGGTTTCATTCCCACAGCCCCAGTCCTGAGCAGAAACTCAGCGGAAGTCCAGATTCCGCAAAAGGTCCCAAGTGCTAGGCCCGTGCTTCTGTACCCTAGTCCGCCTGCATGAAAGAAGGGGCAAAAGGCATTTCTGGAGAGCATTCTCAAAGTTCATTACCAAAAGAGTACAACTCTTTTTATTATCAGTTGATAGAGTCATAGTCAATACATATCTCAGTGCCTCGGTTATCTCATTTTGATAAGCTTAGAAATCAAGATAGAATGGTACCTGGTGGTTCTTTTTTAAAAAAATTCATTCTATCACTGAATATTAAACTTGTGTCCTCATATCTATAAATCGCTATAGTCAAGAGAGCAAATTTTTTAGTGATGGGGACTTACAATTTCATTAGATTAACAGAGCATTTTTGATGGTAAAGAAAATTTTCAGTTAATCCCATGCAAACTGAAGCAGTTGGGTTAATGATTTCTGGCAAATAAGTCTACTCACCATTTCCTAAAATTGCCTCCCACTTTCCTCCTGTCTTGGGAATTGTCCCTGGCTCCTCAAATTGATCAGTCCTTGAAGACTCTATTGACAACCCAGGCCAAAGAGCTCTCCTTTCCAAGCTTCAACAAGAGTGACACTCTCTCCACCACCAAGATGTCTTCAACAATACCTGAAAACTTAACTGTGTGCTGGGCATTGTGCTTTGCCCTTCACGTATTATCTTATTTACCTCCAGTGTATTTTCTCAATCAAACTGTTACAGGAGGAAATAAATCATTTTACGAATGAGGAACATCAGGAAAGATAAGGTAAACAACCAGTATCACGGGGACGGTAAATGACAGAACTGGGTTATATGGCTTAGAGGACCGTCCCTTGATTTTTAACCCTTGCTTTAAAAAAAAAAATCATATTCCACTTTGTGCTACCCACAATATGCTTATGCATATATGTCCTCTCCTTGACATTGTCTATGTATTTAGCACAGTATCTGGCAAATGTAGGTGCTTGATGCTTGATCAATGTTAGCTGTTATTATTGTTGTTATTACCAACAATTATTTATCATGTGGTCTGGAACGTTCTCACTTCCATGCTGAGAGCTGCTGGAGCTGCAGAAGTATGACTGTCGGGCCTTATATTGTCGCCAGATGCAGCAAACGAAAATATGGATGCAATACTTCTTGGGACATACGTATACTAAGAAGGTATTTGTCGCTTCTCTGAAATTCAAATTTAACTGGGCAGCCTGTATTTTATCTGGCAATCCTAGCCGAGGGGCTTAAGAGCAATCATGAACAATGACCACAGCACTATGGAGCAAGAAGAGTGCTCCGTGCTAAGCCATCTGGTGCTGATTAGCGGTGTTGCAGGAGTTCTGGGAAGGGAGGGCTCAGTGGGTGCTGGGCAGCCAGGGAGGGCTTCATGGAGGAGATGGGGTTCTTAAATCAGGCAGACTGGGGATTTTAAAGGCTTCTAGAAAAGCCATAGAAAGGATTAATGGAAGCAGCAATAGACCATGTGGCTTTGAAAATGTGCTTGTTATGGAAATAAATTCAAAGAACAGAATTGGAAGAAAGAAAGGAATACCCCTTTAAGTTGTTTTTGAAAGGATGCAAGACAGTGAATTGTTCACAACATGAATCCCATTTGGTCCAAACAGCATAGCTCTTACAAGGCCAGAGATGCCCACATTCCTGGTCTCTTGTTAGGTAGGCAGAGATCTAAATTCTGAGGCCCACTGGACTCCAGAGAAAAGTGGTTGAGATGTGTTGAGGAATGGAATAAGTCAGAGCTTGGTTGGGGAGAAAAAAAATGGAGCATAACCGCTCTCTTGGAGAGATGCTCCCTCATAAGCAAAGGTGTGACCCTATCCCCTCATGCAGAGACATTAAGTCATAAACACCTGGATGGTGCACTGAACAGGGGCAGAGCATTTAGTCAGTCTTTTGTATCAGGCACTGTAAACACATCATTTAGTTTTCATAAGAGTCCTACTTTATGTTGTAATCTCCATTCTATAGAGGAGGAAACAGGTTCGGAAGCTCAGGTAGTCCACTGCAGATGATGCAACTAGCAAGTGGAACAGACAGGGTTCAAATTTGGGGTCTGCTAGGGGCTCCTGGTGGCTTAGTCAGTTAAGCCTCCAACTTCAGCTCAGGTCAGGATGGCGCAGTCTTTGGATTCGAGCCCCGCGTTGGGCTCTGTGCTGACAGCTCAGAGCCTGGAGCTTGCTTCAGATTCTGTCTCCCTCTCTCTCTGCTCCTCCCCTGCTTATGCTCCTCTCTCTCTCTCTCTCAAAAAGAAATAAACCTTAAAAAAATTGAATCTGTGGGGTGCCTGGGTGGTTCAGTCGGTTGGGTGTCCAACTTCGGCTCAGGTCATGATCTTGCGGTCCGTGAGTTCGAGCCCCGCATTGGGCTCTGGGCTGACAGCTCAGAGCCTGGAGCCTGTTTCAGATTCTGTGTCTCCCTCTCTCTGCCCCTCCCCTGCTCATGCTCTGTCTCTCTCTGTCTCAAAAATAAATAAATGTTAAAAAAATTTTTTAAAAATTGAATCTGCTAGATTTCTTCTTTTTTTCTTTGCCTTTTCAAGTTTTTATTTTCATACATTTTTTTGTATTAACAAGAAAAGCATAATTACCATGAATTACAAAGGACTAAAGCAGGACTAGAATAATGAATGAACCACTTCAGCCTGGAAAGCAGATACTCTCGATATTAATGTTATAATACAAGATCATTCAAGTATTTCACATTTCTCTGTCCTTTTAAAAAAAATTTAATGTTGATTTATTTTTGAGAGAGAGAGAGACAGAGACAGAGACAGAGACAGAGACAGAGTGCGAGCAGGGGAGGGGCAGAGAGAGAGGGAGACACAGAATCTGAAGCAGATTCCAGGCTCCGAGCTGTCAGCACAGAGCCTGTTGTGGGGCTCGAACCCACAAACCATGAGATCATGACCTGAGCCAAAGTCAGATGCTTAACCGACTGAGCCACCCAGGTGTCCCCATTTTTTGTCCTCTTAATTATCCTAGCACATGGTAAAGATAATGTTGTATGAGCATAAGGTAGAACCTTCTCCATAAAGCCAGATGACAAGTTTTCCTCTCCAGGGAGCAATGGGCTATAAGTTCTGATCTTCTTTGCCTCCTTCAGCCATCAATATGGCTGAAGGAGAGGGTAGGGGCTGGAGCCAATAAATCCAGGGACCCTTCCACGCAGGATATACTTTGGGGTCCCACTCAGGAGGGCACCAGATGATCCAGACTGTCGAACCCAGACTTTTTGGCAAAAAACCCCACCCCCACCTGCCTTTGCTAGTCATCGTCTTTGCTCCTCCTCCCCACTTCCAGAACCTTCTCGGCAGCTTACTTTCTTTTGTAAAATCAATCATCAGGAAAGCGGGGGTGGGGGGGTGCGGGGAAGAGGTTCAATGGAACGAAACAAAAACATAACAACTTTGACATGGGGGCTTGGCACCTGGACCTGAGCCCTGGGGGTCCAGGCCGGGGCAGGGCCAGGCAGCCCTCTCTACTGGTAGTGTATCTGTTCCCAGGTTCAGGAGAAGGTGGAAGAAACCCGCCCCTTAGCAAGGCTGAGGTATGTAGACCTTGCGATGTTTGATGCCCAAAGATCGTCCCAGTATAAACCAATCGTGGAAGGGTACAGGATGGGCAGAAGGGTTTGGGCAGGCTGCAGCTTTGTGTCTCAGGTCTTGGACCCCCACAGGAGGGTGGTGGGTGTGAAGCAGCAAGCCCTGAGGGCTCTGGGATGGTGGTCCCAAATTCAAGGGTCTTCAGAAAGCGAAGAAGTAAACCACTCTTTGCAGCATTAACGCCTAACACGTTACAAATCATGAAAGAAAAAAAAAAGTCCTCCCCCACCACACCCCATCCTCAGCCTAGGTTGAGATGAAGTCCTGCCTCCCCACCTCAAAGGGCTTCCTCTCTCTGGGGTGTCTGTGGGAGGATGGGGGGGGGATGGCAGCCCCCCCCATCCCCATCAGGGAGGAGTAGACTCTCACAGCCTTTCCCCACACCTCCAAGGCTTCCTTGTGCCTCCAAACCCAGCAGAGGACAAACATTGAGGCTTTTGGACACTTCTTTGTGTCTGCTAAATTTCAAATCCTGTTTCCTTTCTCCTCCACCACTCTGACATGAGTCAGTTCTCTGCCGGTCAATTTTAAGGAAATGTACCTATTGTCCTCCGATTAAGGGACAATGCGTATGTTTTCATCCCTGGCGATGGCTTTCTTTTGGCTCAGATTGGCAACCGGAATATCCCAACAATGGTGTGCCTTCGTGGCCCTGCTTGTGTTCTGGGGAGCGAGAAATCCCCCCCTGGTGCCCTCACCCAGATACCTTAGGCATCTTTTGCTGGAACCCTGCAGGAGTCCTCAGCACCACCAAAGCCCCCTGAGAGGCCTCGGTCTGAGTTAGTGACTCCGGAGGCCTCACCTCCCCCTCAGGCCCTCTGTATGTGGTGTCTCCACCAAAGAAAAGGAGAGGAATAAAAATGTACCTAATTAAAATAACTTTCCAGGTGCAGGGAACAAAATCCAGGCAGATTACAGGTCAGGGCAGGCTAGCCACTAGCTTTTGCAGATGTCTAAAAAGAGTCCACTTACTATACAGAGGAGAGGGAGAGACCGTTCCAACCATAAAGAGCCAAATGTTGAAGTTGAAGGGCTATGAAAACAATCTAATTTATTGGAACATGTTTTTCTAGCAGCTTTGGGGTAGAGCTGTGATTGCCTCCTGCAGGGATTTGTGACCTCATCCTTTCTCCTCCACCCTCCCCCACCGTAACTGTAGGGTTTTCCCGTTATAACCTAACATATGGTTTGCAGCAGGAAGTGCGAAATCCCAGGAATGAGGAGAGGCTCAGGTTTCAGACTGGAGAGAGACTCAGGTGAGCTACAAGGAAGGGCCTTTGTTTCCTATGAAAACAGAGTTGAGAAGAGAGTTCTTAGTGACCCCTTGGTTTGGAATGAGGTAATTAATTCTCCAGAAACTCCCTCCAGTTTCCTGGGCAACAGAAATCAATGTTTTGTTGACGGAAAAACTAGGAATAATAAATTGGTTTAAATTACAAATTTTCTTTCTTTCTTTCTTTCTTTCTTTCTTTCTTTCTTTCTTTCTTTCTTTCTTTCTTTCTTCTTTTAGATAGTGATTTCCTTCCTACCAACCCAAAATATAAAACAAAGGAAGAAGTAAATAAGAAACTCAAACAACACACACACACACACACACACACACACACACATACACACACCCTAACTCACTCTTTACTCTTTGATTCACCCTCACTCTTTTTTTTTTAATTTTTTTTAACGTTTATTTATTTTTGAGACAGAGAGAGACAGAGCATGAACAGGGGAGGGTCAGAGAGAGGGAGACACAGAATCCAAAACAGGCTCCAGGCTCTGAGCTGTCAGCACAGAGCCCAACACAGGGCTTGAACTCACAGACCCAAGATCATGACCTGAGCCAAAGTCGGACGCTTAACTGACTGAGCCACCCAGGCGCCCCTCACCCTCACTCTTTTTAAAAATTCTAAGTTTAGGGGCACCTGGGTGGCTCAGTCGGTTGGACTGCTGACTTTGGCTCAGGTCATGATCTCACAGTTCGAGGGCTCGAGCCATGCTTCGGGCTCTGTGCTGACAGCTCAGAGCCTGGAGACTGTTTCAGATTCTGTTGTCTCCCTCTCTCTCTCTGCCCCTCCCCCGTTCGCTCTCTGTCTTTGTCTCTCTCTCTCTCTCTCAAAATAATAAACATTAAAATTTTTTTTAAATTCTAAGTTTAGTTCTATGTAAATATTATTATGCTCAAGAAGATAGGGAATGAGAAAGGTGGATCAAATCCCATGCATAATTATACACAGAACAAGAAAATCTTTGGATAGTCTTCAGGCCAGAGACTCTCACTCTGAGTGGGGTGATGGTAAGTTCAGCAAATCAGAATTCCTGGGGGTGTCAGAGGGAGGGAACCGGTATGAGCTTTTTGTGTATCAAAAAGCACTGTGGATTAAAAAAAAATAAAAAGACCAAGGAATTGGCTTTAGGCTGCCGAGGCTTTTTTTCCATTTCAAAATCAACTAAGTAAAGTTTTGCTTTGTAACGACCAATTTGAAAGCTATGTAAATGGCGTGGTCTTCTTGGAAATCCTATTCAGGGCACTTTCTGAACTCCTGGTTGACATCGCTGCCTATTCTACCCCTTTGCTTCTCATGGTCTGAGAACATAGACTCCAGAACCAAACTGCCTGGGGTTTGCCCTGCTCTCCCACCTTCCGTATCTCATCAAATTTAAGATGTATTGACTATAAGACACGTCACTGTTTTAAGCATCACTAAGAAAGAAAAAAAAAAGCTCCCAATTAAATTAGAACGCAATGCTAATGTGCCATCAATTGTAGGGCACATCCTAATTTCAGTAGTGCTGACATGTGACAAAAATTTTAGAATTGATGAACTATGAGCCTTGTTTAGGGAATTTAACCTCCTAACTTAACCTTTCTCTGTGTCACCGTCACAGTTAAAAGATGAGAATAATAATGGTATCTACCTCAGAGGGGGTTTGTGAGGATTCAATGAGTTAATTAATGTAAAATGTCCAGAACATTCTTTGGCACGGAATGAGCACTGAATGAACCCTAATTATTATTCAACATATACCACTCAAATTGACAAATACTTGCTCCGGTGCAGTGTGGAAGTTTTCGTGGTTGTTATCGCTGCTAGGGGAAAAGCCGGCACGGTAACACCCACACGCTGCAAACTGTGATTTTGCAGAAATAAAAGCAAGCCAGATTGGGAGGATGGTAAGCGGATGGTTTCTCTCTGCCTTGGTCTCTGAGTGATTTCTTCAAGTATACCCTGGTTTCCCACAGAAAAGTGCCTGGATTGCCTGATAATTATTCTGTTGTGGAAAGGGCTTTTGCATTCATGATGCTCTTGTGGATTATTTCTGCCAAATTTTTCGTTGCTCCGAGCGCTTCCTGGAGGCACCACAGCCATTGGAGGACTCTGACCTCAGAGGAATGCCAGGCAGGGTTTGATGCAAACAATCCATGCTGTGCATGGGCCAGATGGTTCCACACAGCAAGCACTGTTATTTCATTCACAAAAAGTCAGAAATAATTTGATTTTGCCATTTTAGCCCCAACAAATGGAAAAGTGAACAGCCCTATCTTGACGAGCGGGTCCCTGTTGATGAAACTCATTTTTTGCAAATAGATGAACATAGGTGCAAATGAGAATTCTCAGAGTAATTGCTGCTTCGCTGAGGTTGACTCAGAATTAAAACCCAGAAGGGCAAAGCTCCAAGTCCACATATGTTTTCCAGACTCTTGGAAACTCTTGCATTTTGTTGTTGTCCTTAGCCTCTGCTATCCCTAACTTCCTCCTGAAGTTATTGAAGAACGAGATATTTGGATGATTAGAATGTGATCTAGCTGGCTCTGATTTAAAGGCGTATGTCTGTTTTTACACCCAACCAAGTCGGATCAAAAAAGAAACTGTGTGGGTGTTGGCACTGGGGCTCAGGATGCCTAGCTCTAGAGTTTGAGAAAAAGCACTGGACTGGGGTTTAGGAGACCGAAGTCCTTGCCTCTTTTTTGGGATGACCCAAGGGTCACTCTTCATCACTGTCTGGGTTTCAGATTCCTCATCTATAGTCTCTCCTAGCCTGAAATCTCGATGATATAAGGAACTTAGTAAACATCTGGTTCTGTTGGGTGTCATTAAACACAATGCAATGGTTAATTTTGTGTGTCGGCTGGCTAGGCCATGGTGCCCAGGTGTTTGGTCAAACACTAGTCTAGACGTTGCTGGGAGGGTACTTTGTAGACATGGTTAACACAATCAGTTGACTTTAACGTTTATTTATTTTTGGGACAGAGAGAGACAGAGCATGAACGGGCGAGGGGCAGAGAGAGAGGGAGACACAGAATTGGAAACAGGCTCCAGGCTCTGAGGCATCAGCCCAGAGCCTGACGCGGGGCTCGAACTCACGGACCGCGAGATCGTGACCTGGCTGAAGTCGGACACTTAACAGACTGCGCCACCCAGGCGCCCCACAATCAGTTGACTTTAAATAAGACAGATTACTCTCCATGATGTGGATGGACCTCATTTAATCTCTTGGAGGTCTTAAAGGCAAAGACCAAGGTTTCCTGGAGAAGAAGGAATTCTTCTATGTTACAAGACTGTAACATAGAAATGCTGCCCGAGTTGAGATCCTGTTGGCCTGCCCTACATATTTCGCACTCAAGCCTGCAGTACTAGCTCTTACTTGAATTTCCAGCCTGCTGGCTTTCTCTACAGATTCCAGTGTTGCCAACCCCTACAATTGCATGAGCCAGTTTCTGAAAATAAATCTCTCTTTCTTCTCTCTCTCTCTCTCTCTCATTATATACATAGTACTTGCTGGACCATTTGCCCTGACTTACTTTGCACTTGACCTCCCTACCTGACCTTCTCAGGTTCTGACTTATTTTTTTACATGTGAACTTGCCTCACCCATCACCTCTACATGTCTAGCTTCAACCCGTGTTTTTCTCTCAGATGACCGTAATTTAAATGTTTCTTTTGGCGTAGCTAGTGTTTATTTCCCTGAGTCAGACTTCCTCTGATCTGCCCCCAATCTTGAGACCTCATCAATTGACACTGAGGGGCCTGGACGCATATGACTGAGCTCAGATATATGACTGTCCACACACTCAGAGCCTCCAGGGCTTCTGCCTTTTGTGCTTCACTGGCGCATAGCATTCTTGCCCTACATACTTCCTCGGAAATCACATTTTTTGCACGGTGCTTCCATAATTTTACAAAGGGTTAAAAAGCATCCGGATGCATCTCCATCTCCTGGGTGATGTATTTCTTACTCATGTCACAGGAGATATGTGGTTATAGGAGTACATGTTTGTTAATTAAAAGGGAGTGTGTATAATTATTTTTCACTTAGTCACAAGGGACATTCTAAAGAGTAAGTATGGTTGTATGTGTGTATGTGCATGTGTAAAATTATTTTGCAGCAAATGTTTGCAAAGCTCTTAGAGATCCATGGAGGGAGGTTGCTTGGGCAATGCCAAGAATTATTAGAAATACAGATTTTGCTCACCTACTCTAGAAGACTCTTATCATATAACAAGCGTTTCCCTTAATAAGGGGCACCTCACAGGAAGTTCAGGGAGTATTGTGACTTCAATGCACTGCCCATCTGTCAAGGTCTGAAGAATCCTATATATGGTCTTCCTGTCTGCTGTGTGTTGAGGACAGTTAGATATTTTGCTCTTCCTCGTACTCTAGTGGAATTAGGCTGTGTTCGTGTTATATAACACCACCGTCTCACTCTGTAATGAGCAACATCTAAGGAGGAGGCAGCAGGGAGAACAAAGCCACCTGCCCTTTGCCAACCCCTCCATGCTCTGCCAGTGCACCTGCAGAGAACTCTGAGGGCTCGTCCTGGAAGAGAGACTGCTTATTATGTTTCATTGTGTAGATGACACAGGGCCTTTCCAGGACAGGCCGGACTAAAAAATCTCTGCTTTGTTTCTTGGCCAGGTTTTATCCAAGGTCTCCTAGGGATGAGGGATGATTAAACAGCTGCCTTGCTGAACCCCTGCCTTTCACATTCACCTGCTTTGAGAAATTCGATCACTCAGAGACATGAAACATTCAAAGGAAGCTCCCAGGGATCAGTGATTCAATAGGTTCAGGGCTAAACTGGGAAAGCGTCACATGTTGGTTACGCCTCAGTAGCACTTGTCCACAGTGCAAGTCTGACCCATTGGTGTGCAAAGTCAGACTGAAGTTTTGTTACTCCTCTTAAACATAAGATAAGCATCACTTTCTAGCCCACTCCCTGCCACTGCTGGGGTGGGAGAGGTTATCAGTTAGGGCCCTTTCTGTTGAGACAGAAACACTGTTCAGATTGGATTAAGTGAAAAAGGAAATGTATTTGATCAACTAACCAAAAAGTCCAAGACTGGGCTGGCTTCCTGGCTCAAATTAGGTCAACAGGACTTGGTTTCTCTCCATCGCTAGGCTCTGCCTTCTGTTTGATTGGCTTATTTTCAGCGGTCATGTGGTGGGCCCCAGCAGTTCCAGACTCCCCCTTGTGGTGGCAAGGTGGCGCGATAGTTCTAGCCTCCACAGTATAAAGCTGGGGTCAGTAAACTTTTCCTGTGAAGGTGCCAAATAGGAAGTACTTTAGGTATCGTAGGCCATATAGTTTCAGTTGCAGATACTCAACACTGCTGTTAGTGTGTGGAAGCAGCCTTAGATGATATGTAAATAAATGAGCGTGGCTATGTTCCAATAAAATTTTATTTAAAAAACAGGCAATGGGCTGGAGTTGGCTTGAGAGCTATATAGGCTGTAGATCCCTGGAACTACAGAGCGGTTATTGGGAAAATGGCTGCTCAGGAGGGGAGCTAACATGGTGACGTCGTAGGAGGACGGTAGGCTCATCTCATCCCTGCAACACAGCTAGATAAGTGTCAAATCATTCCGAATACCCAAGAAATCCACCTGAAGACTTAACAGAACACATTCCACAACTAGAGGGAGAGAAGAGGCTGCACTGAGGAAGGTAGGAAGTGTGGAGACGTTTAGGGGAGAAGTGGAAAATGGCTGCTCAGCCAGGGACTAATTTCCCAGCTTCCCTGTAATTGAGTATGGCCACATGACTGAGTTCTAGCCAATAGAAGTTATGTGGAGCATTTCTGGGTCGAACCTTTCAATAAGCAGGTGTGTCCCTTTACTGTCTCTTTACCTTCTGAGACTGGTTGCATATGATGAGGAAGTTCTAGGAGGGGCAGAGCCACAGGACAAAAGAATCTGATTCCTGAATCACTGGCACTGCGTGCCAGGGAGTTACCCAACAAACAGGAACAATTGCCTCAGACTGTTGTGTGAGTGGAAATACATTTCTGTTGTGCTCAAGTCATTATACATTTTGGGTCTATTTTTAATAGCAGTTTACCTGCCTTAAGTAATACAGAAATTAGTGTCAGAGAGGGAGTGCTAATGTAAGAAACACCTAAAACAGGTGGCATTTTCTTAGTAGTTGTGCCATGAGAGATAAGACAATAGAGCAGGCTGCAAAAATGGGGACCCATGTTATGCAGTGGCAAAATACTTGTTAAAACTGTCGCCCACAATCATTTGGAAGGCAGACCAAGACGGGCCCGTAGCTCTAGGGGGAGCCATTAGAAAGAGACAGAGTGTTAGCGCATGTTAGAGTTGAGCTCCTTTCTACTTACAAGTTGCGCTGCTAGAAAAATGTGGTCCCTGGCAATAATTGACCAGTTTATAAGCAGAAATAAAAGAAAAGGAAGACAGCCCCCAAATCTGGAAAAGTGTATTGATTCTAGATTCCAAATGGAAAGAAATAAGACTAAAGAAAAAAAAAATCCTAGACTTAGGACAAAACCTCATTAAGAATTCTCAGTTAAATATGGGGCACCTGGGTGGCTCAGTCAGTTAAGTGTCTGACTCTTGGTTTTGGCTTAGGTCTTGATCTTGTGGTTCATAGGATTGAGCTCCATGTCGGGCTGGTGCTGTGGCGTGGAGACTGCTTGGGATTCTCTCTCTCCCTCCCTCCCTCCCCCCTCCCTCCTTCCCTCTCTCTCTCTCTCTCTCTCTCTCTCTCAAAAATAAATAAGCTTGAAAAAAAAAGTTAAAAAAAAAAAAAAGAATTCTCTGTTAAATATAGCAGCTCAGCCCCTGTAGCAAAACTCAGATTAAGGGTGTAGCCTTTCCACCCGAGTCTATCATTCAGATGACCTCAAGGTAGCTGCCATTAAGTTGAGAGAAAGCTATGGACAGGAGGAAGAAAATAATTTAGGCTTCAGAATTATGTCCAGGAAAAAATTTGGGGTGTGGTTACTGGCACTTGGAATCCAGTGGAAGCAAATAAATCAGAAGATTACTAAGTTTTGTAGGGAATTGTATTACTAAGGAGTCACAAGCTGGGATGAAATCATCTTTGATTGGTCAAGCTTGCCCTTTGTTCCTAGATTTGCCTGAGAAGAAAGTGGGCTAGGAAGGCTGTACAGTCTTTCAGGAGTATACTTCGGAAGTGGCCCAGAAGGATAATGGACGAGGAAGGATATCCAAAAGGATGGAGCAAGGGGCCTTAGAGAAAAATAGATAATGAAACCCTCCCAGAGAGCAGATTAAAGGACTAAGCAAGGCGTTTATCCCCTCTTACCTGGCAAAGGGCCTTCACACTGTCCACCTAGCAAGATTCCATTGTGCTATTAACCAAGGACTCTTTCCCATTCTCCCTTTTTCTGAATGAAAGTTTTATTGCAGTTCTCAAGTCCCTGTTCTTCCATGGCATAGCAGATGTGGATTGGAGGAGCTAATAACTGGGTCTTTTAGTTAATAATTGTTGGACCATCAGGAGCCACATGTAGATCTGATTGAGGAGACGTTGTGTTCTCCAGAGTCCCAGAATTTCAAGTGGTTGTAGAGACTGAACGGAGCTCTGGGTTATTTTCCTTAAGGAGGACGTGGGTGTAGGCTCTCTGTGCGGGATGAAGGGTGCAAATGGACAGTTGTGTCTGGAAGGGAAGACTGATTGACAGCTATTTACTAAAAATCCGTTTCCTCTTCTTCTTGAATGCACAGCTAGGCCACAATTCCCAGGCTACATGTGCAGTTGGATGTGTCTATATGAGCGAGTTCTAGCCAACAGAATGTGAGTGGAAGTGATACAGGCCATTTCCAGGTCAAGAAGGTTGTGTGTCCCCACCTTACTTCCTCCCCCTTCTTTTGGCTGGACATACATAATGATGAGGTCCTGGACCCTTGGGGATAGTACAGCCACAAGCTGGAAGGCGCCTGAGTTTCTGAATCATCACATGGAAAAGAGCTGTCTTCAAACTGTTGAGTAAGTAAAAAATAAACTATTGTTTTTGAACAGTTATAAGTGTACTTGTTACCGCAGCTTAGCCTACTTAATTAATACAAGAAGGAACATGGTCTCTCTCTCTCTCTTTCTCTCTGTCTTCTTAACCCTTTCTCTCTCACTTAATTCTGGTTGTCATTGCTCTGCCCTATGTATCCCAGATGTTAACTGGCATTTCGTTTTTCCTTGAGTTCTAGATGAAACTAGAATGAACTCTCAATTCCTCCTTCTGTGGGTATCCAAAGCCTTTTCCACAATGTCTCTGAATTCCCAACGGATCTTATGGATTCCTTTCCTTCTTGAGTTCCTCAGCTCATGTGGTCTCTATTCTGTTCCACAGTGACCAGACATGAAACTCAGACCCTTTTCTGACTCACACACACATACACATCACACACACCCCTCACACCAATTATTTATGGGCATGAAAGTTTGTACTGAGGATGACAAGGAAGAAATGGAGGAAGAGCTCACAACCATGGTTGTGCAAACTTTAAATGGAATGTAGGTGTTGCCATTTTTAAGTCACCCACCGGTTCGCTTCACCTACTCTGAACTTATCTCCTTAGTTTCCACTCTTCTCTCTCTCTTTTTCTCCTTCCTCTTTTCTTGTAACAGGCACCAGACAAAAGCTCTTGGAGATGGACAGATGAACAATCTGGCACTCTGGAAATACTAATAAGGAGATGTCTTTTTTTTTTTTTTTGAGGGGGAGAGGGGGAGAGAGAGAGAGAGAGAGAGAGAGAGAGAGAGAGAGAGAGAATCTCAAGCAGGCTCTATACCCAGCGTAGAGATCAGTATATAAAGTGTGGATTGTGTTCCAAAAAGATCAAAAGCCAAACCAAAGTCCAAACCAGACAATGACCTTCACTCCTAACTCCTGGCCCACAGGTTTGATGCAGGCCCTGAGGACATTTATCTCAGAGGGTCTCATTGGGTCTTTCCTCTCTGACTGTTCCTGCCATCTTGACAGATCTTCTTAGCTGACCTGTGGTTTTGTATGTGGTTCTTGCTCCCCACTCATTCAGATCTAAGACTTTGTTGCTCTCAGTTCCATGCTCAGGCCCAGCCCTGGGAAGTCCAGCCTGGTCAGACTCCCAGAAAGGGAAAGTTGGATGAATGACAGCAGCCTGGGTCAGCCCTCTGTTGCCCACTTACCAGTAGCTATAACTTCTTTGGTTTCTGAGCCCCCTGTTATCTTGGCAGACGGTTGGTTGAAGTCTCTAGTCTGCAGAAGCAGGGCTTCAAATTAGTTGTACTCTTCAGGGTCCAGTATCCTAATTTCAGGGGCTCACTTGCTCCCTGAACTGTGGCCCAGCACTACCTATGCCTAATTGGAACCACTGGGGTTTTTGCTTAAATTTTTTGATCTATACTCTCTGTGCTGGGGTTCTGCATGCTGCCTAGATCTTGTAAGCCTAGTTGTCCTTGGAACTGGACAATATCCCTGAAGGACAATATCCCCCTCTTATTGGTGGGCCCTGGTTGGTTCCTTTGCCTAAATAAGCTGATCACCCGGAAGCAAAACCCTGCTGCCTGCCTGTCTTCCAGTGTCCCCTTCTTGACATTGCCCAAGGAGGTCACTTAGAAGCCAGCTGAAGACAATAACTTTCTACATCCTGATCTTCAATTTCTTTCTGCTTCCTGATCTTCAATTTAGTCTTGATGTCTTTCTTGGAATCTGTGACCTTAGCTCTTTTACTTCCTCTCTCTTTTGAACTGACCAAGCCTTAGAGAGGCATCCGCAACTCCCTCTAACTCCACACTGTGTTGCCAGATTTGCAAATAAGAATACAGGGTACCCTGTTAAAATATAAACATCAGATAAACAATAAATACTATCTGCAAGTCCCATGCAATATTTGGGACTTACTGACACTACAGATTTATCCATAGTTTATCTAAACTTCAAATCTAGGTGTGCGTCTTATATTTTATTTGGCAATCTTACATCTACAGTTCCTTATAGAAGAAACGGTCTTAAGCTCTTCCTTAAGCATACATAGGTGGTCCTATGCCATAGGATTCCACCCCCATCCCAGCCCCCCCCCCCACCCCAAGCCAGAGCTGATTGGATCAGGGGTGAGTGAGCACTTGTCCTAAAGGCAGCCAGTCCACTGGCTAGCCCACAGGCTATAAGATAGCCTAATATATAAAAGTTTTGCACAAGTGGGTTAATAGTGATCAAGCGACCTAACCAGATGCTGTCTCTCAGGGCTCTGAGCTCAGTGAGAGAAGGTGAGTCAGTTGGTAGGAGGAACACCCCCACACCTACCTCCCACGTCTTACTACCATGCAAATCTCCAGATACTGAAGCCTGCTGGAATCAGCTTGGAAATTTGGGCCCTGTACCTTTTGCTGCTGTCTGCTCCTCTGAAATCTCAGTTCTGGCATCTTCCTGTCCCCATCGTCCCGTTGCCTAGCTCAGGGCCTGCACATGCCTGGAGATGAATGGATGCATGCATGTGCTCTCTTTTGGGTTGAGGTGGTTGTGTGTGAGGGGTTAGAAGCCCTGCCTATGGCTTCTGGCCTTGCATCCTCTGCTCATCTAACCTTGGGCATGTTACTCAAATTCCCTAAGCCTCCATTTTCTCCTCTGTAAAATGAGGGTGGTATTATCTGCCTGTTGCGAAGTTTAAAATAGCAGATGTGTGAAAGCCTACACATAACAAGCCCTCTAAAACATTTAGTGCATCTAAGTAGAAGGAAGTTTTTAACGGGAGAGTTGCACTTGGCGAGACCTCTTGTAAGTAAAAAATAAACAAACCTCATGATCCAAGGCTCCTCCTAACAAAGGATGGCAGCCTTTTATGTTGGCCAGCTGGCAAGAGAATAAGCAGAGTTTCTAATTCACTGGCTTTCAGGTTAAAACCTTTGCAATTTTGAACAAAGTCTTAATTTTAGAGTATTTGTATATGCAGCCTTTCAAAAATGAGTCTTTATTATCACTTTTACATTACACATTTTAGATCTATCCCAATCACACTCGTTTAAAATTCTCTGAACTCCATGATTGGAGAGAGAGGAAAATGAAAAATGCACTTTGTGATGCAAAACGGATCATTCTTCACGTTTCTGCACAGCTGCATGTCCCCACATCGCATTAGCCTCTAGATCTGCTCAGCATTCACTCTGGAATTTTTTAAATGTCATAACAGCGTGCTTTCAAAATAATATGCTCGCGCACCCCCATCCCCAAGCGTGTAATATTGTCAGGATGTTTTATCTGGTGCCATATATCTTGCACATGACGGATCCATTTCCCCAAACAAACCATCACACATGTCCACACTGTCTATAAATTTTGAATCTTGACATCTACGCTATTACCCTCTGACGTTTGGATTGGCCCGAGTTGGGCATAATTGGGGGGCGATGTTTTCAAGGAATGAAGGAGATGTCACTCTTTCTTCCTGATGGGTCCCCTCTGGAGAAAGTGATGTCAGGGACACGCAAGACTTAGCCCTGCTGGAGAAAGCTGCAGAGGCTCTCCCCGGGGTACCAGGAGATTAAGCAGGCCCAATCTGTAAGCATCCTCACTCCAGGGGTGATAACAAGGTCATTCTGTACTTAGGTTTGGCTTTATAGTAATACATCTGGCATCGATAGAGTTTCCTTCTTTCCAAAGTGCTTTCCTATTTATGATCTCATTTTGCTCTCACAGGAGGAGGAAAGGTTGCTGGTTAGAAAGAGAAAACCTGAGTTTCTCCTGCTCTGGGGCTAGGCAGGTCACTTTACCATTCTCATCTGTAAAGGTTCTTCATCTGTAAAGTGGTATCATAATTGCTGTGGGGTGTGTAGGGTTGTATAAGTCCAAATGTCCCTGTGTGTTGAGCAGGAAAGTGCTCTGGGAAATGCAAAAAACTATAGATAGAAATGTGCTGTGAGGATAAAAGTCATTTACACAACCTGGAAGGAACCTATGAAGTAACACAGTAAAGAGGTTTTCAGCCTTTGTCTTGTGAAGGCCCTCACGTGAATCGTAGTCAAGAACAGGAAATATTACTCTGGCAGGCTCAAATTTTTGGTCTCTCACTTCCAAAGGCACCTAAATTATAGGTCGAATGTCATTGCTGGTGTTGGCTCTTTTCTTTCTCACTTAAGAAAGCACATCAGAGGGGCGCCTGGGTGGCTCAGTCGGTTGAGCGTCCGACTTCAGCTCAGGTCACTATCTCACGGTCCGTGAGTTCGAGCCCCACGTCGGGCTCTGGGCTGATGGCCCAGAGCCTGGAGCCTGCTTCCCATTCTGTGTCTCCCTCTCTCTCTGCTCCTCCCCCGTTCATGCTCTGTCTCTCTCTGTCTCAAAAATAAATAAACGTTAAAAAAAAAAAAATTAAAAAAAAAAAAAGAAAGCACATCAGAATGTAAGCAGGAGAGATATTATTATGAGGGTAACCTTGACTTCATTCAACTTATTTTCCAAAAATACAAACTCAGGATCCTTATATATAGTAAAACCTCGACTCAAATTGACTTAAGCAAAGGATAAAATTTACAGACTTGTGTAATAAAAGAACATCCAGGACCAGAAACTTCAGTCATGGCTGGGTCCAGGGACTCAAATGGTTTCATTAGGACTTACACTATCTATCTCTAGGTTCTACTTTCCTTTGCATTGACATTTTCAGAGTCTCTTCGTGAGCGATAAATGACTGCTGGCAGCCTTAGTCTTGTATTCTCAAAGTTTAGCAGCCTCTGTGAAAAAAGAGCCTTATTTTCCCAATAGTTCCAGCATAAATGCTAGGATTAAGACTCATTGGAATGACTTGGAAGTGCTGCCTCCTGTTCCTGAATCAGCCCTTGGGTTTGGGTCAGTGGGATGTGTCGACTGGCAGGGACTGTATTTTCTCTCCCCACCTCCACCTTCCATGGAGGTAGGGTCAACCTTATCTGAACCAAATAGTCTAAGAGTGGGTGTGTGTTATTCCCCAGAGGAAAATTGAGGGGCTGTTACCAGGAACCAGGAGAACAGAGGCTGGGTGGGCGAAACTAACAGATGTTCACTATAGTAAACACGGTACTTAGACCATTATTAAGAAGAACGCACAACTCATATCACAATTGGGTTGTGATTTACCAGTGTGTTAGAAAAGCACGATGGAAACCCTCTATCTAGTTCGTCTCTCTCATTTTCCACATTTTCTTATAGCTTGATAAGTTGGTTTTGGACATAATGAGCTGAAGTTTTATTTGTGATTTTGATACCTCATCAGAGGTTTTTCTTAATGTAAGGAGCCAACCTAAGGGGTCTTCTAACAAGTTTTCCAAGAAACAAAAGACCCTTCCAAAGGTGAGGAAGAGATTCCTAAGGCATGCTTCATATAGATAGCAACCATACTTCTTGCTGTGGGAAAAGAGACCTTATAAAATTTAATACCTTTGATTTCCCAGCTTCGTCATGACCTAGGGGCAGTAGAAGGAAGTGCAAGTTTTATGACCTGGATTTAGAGACAAGGACATTGAAGTAGAGAGAGAAAACCAGGTTTGTGTGTCGACTGCATGACTAGCTATATTCCATGGTATGACTTGAGGCACTTCGTAAGGCCTACTCTTTCCGGAAACCTCTAAAACAAGTAGTCTCTGCCACCGATGTGCTTTCTTAATGAGATGTGTGTAGTTTAACTGGATCAAGGCATTACGTTGCTAGGAGGTCAACCCATAATTAATGCTTTTTTAGGTTTCAGTTCAATTCAACAAATAGTTATTGAGGGCTTATTACTTGTATCACTTAGGGCACTTTGGGTTGCAAGTAACAGAAAATCCAGGTCTAATAGTCTAAAAATTAAAAAGAAGTTTTTAACAAGCCCCATGGTAAGGTGGCCTTCAGGTGAGGCTTGATCCTGAGGTTTACCAAAGACGTTTCTTCTCTTTCTCCTCAGACTTCTAGGCTTTCTACTTCACTGTAAGACTGGCTGCCTTATGATCACAAGATGGCTTACAGAATGTTCTGGGAGGTACACACTTCCTTATTTCCATCATTTAGGAGAAAAAAAAAACGTTTGCTGTTCAACAGTTATAAGGGTAGGGCAGTTTTTTTCCCCAGAGAATATCGCCTCATACCTCACTAGCCTAAACTGGGCCATGTACTACTTATTCCTAAACCAAAGTTTTGGGCCCGGAGGATGGGATATGTTGGTAAACAGGGACCATGCCTGGCACCACCTTCCCCAGACACACATGGGCTGGAGGTGGGGTGGGGCAGACAGGGGTCTTGCCTGAATGGAAATCCATGTACTGTCAACAGAAAGAAGGGAAATAAATGCAAAAATGCATCTCATTAGGCTCTGGCTTTCTATTCGTGAATAGAATGGTATTAAATATTTGTCAATACAAAATAATCAAATTTCAAGGACAGAGAGTATCATTTTACTTTTGGACGTGTTGAGTTTCAAGTGCCTGCAGAATACACGGGCAATGCTGTTGAGCAGAAAGTTAGGAATAAATAAGGACGCAGTACTCAGAAAGTCAGGTCTCGACTGGTGATATAGACATGGTAGTTCAAGAACCGACAGTGGAGGCAAGTAGGTTCAGGACGAGTGCCCAGGGGCAGTGCAGAGCCAGCGCCCAGGAGTAGCGCAGGGTGAGTGAGAAGGAGCCCTGGCAAGTACAAAAGCAGGAAGGGGGACCCAGGAGGCTGGAGAAATCGAGGGGACATGCACCGTATCAAGAAGGCCCAGAGGAAGAGCCGTTCATGAAGGAGGGGGGCCAAGTTAATTGAGGCCTCAACAGTGTGTTCAGTTTGACGGCTGGGAGGTCATCGGTGGCCTCTGTGGACGGAGAGTCAGGGAGGAGAGAGGGGAAGTGAGGCGGTGGTGGCAGTGACAGGGTCCCTCACCCTGCAGACCCTGTCTGTGAAGGTCAAGGGAGAGAGGGCAGAATTCAGGGAAGAGGGAGAAGGCTATCTTTTTCCTAATAGGGTCTTAGAGAGGAAGTACTTTTTGTATCAGGCCTCTAACCTATTGATGCCCTTCTCTCTGGATGGGGCAGACAGGTGTGGGCATAGCAGGTGTGGGCTGGAGTTAATATAGATGGCAGGCCACAGCCTACACACCCCAAGTTCTTCCTTCTCCCAGACTAGGTAGGAACAGATGGCACCACAGGTACCCAGGTACCTTCCTGCTCTTCCTCTCCCCCGGTCGGCCCACAGATAAACTCCAGTGGCAGCCTGGGCATCCTGGGGGATAGTAGTTTTCTCCACTCCTCTCCATCTCCCCCGCTAAAGGAACTCCATTCAAGGACCTCCCAGACTGCCTAAAACATACATTACTTGCCATAATGTCCAGGCTCCCCAAATCTTCTGGCTTTCACACTTACCTGTATCTTGCAATTCAACCTTCATCTATTTCAAAATCTCCATTTGACCTGCAGGAGTGTCTGTGCCTTGGGGGGATCTGATAAACATTCTTCGGTAGGCCTTAGCCCCTTCATGTCTTCCGTTTTCCTGTGTCAGGGGACTGGGAACCCCCTCTCCTTTTTGGGAAGTGCCCCTGCTGACCCCTTCCTCATGTCTGTCCCCATGGAAAACACCCCAGACTGGCGTGGTGACGGGGCCCATATGGAGGTATCCCTTGCCGGACTCCTGCTATTTCAACCACTGCTGTTCAGTCCGCACTTCAGAGAGCAAATCTCAATGAGCCTGTTTCTGAGAAGGGGAGTGAGAGTTCACAGCTTCACAGGAACACGACACAGTTATCGCCTCTAGTTAGCACCTGGGGGCACTCGGTCGGGCTCCCTCCCCTCTGCTGTGATGTAACCATCCCTGCTCTCTGCCTCAGACCTGGGTGTTTACCGAAAGTGTGAGCCACTTCTGAGGTGCAAAATGAGGCTTCCAGGAAATGCAGGAGGTCTCACAGGAGTTTAAGTACTTGGCTGGGGCTAAAGCTGCCCTCATCTGGGCTCCGGGCGCTGGCTTCTCTAACAGGGGAGCTATTAGCTTCTTCCCTGGAATGGTACCCCACCCCACCCCACCCCTCCATAGTGGAGCATCAGCTACTTTGGGCTTTGCATTTTTACCTCTCCCTGTTCTGCGTGACAACTGATTTTAGCAGGAGACCAACCTGTTCTGTGCTCAGCACTGTGTACCAGCAGTAGGACCACAAAGGCAGCTTTTTCCTACCTGTAACTGCCTCCTTATGCTAATGATCTGGCCCCAAAGGCAAGACTTCTGCAAATAAAATATTTAGGGAACCAACCAACTTTGTGTTCAGTTCTTGGAGGAGGAATAACATCAAGGCAATACAGTGACCCAGCATAGTCCAGAGCTGTGCTATCTACTATGGTGGCCACTAGGCACATGTGGATTTTTAAGTGTAAATTAGTTAAGATGGAATAAAATGAAGAACTTAGCTTCTCAGTCATCCTCACCGTAGTAGGTACTCTGTAGCCACATGTGGCTAGGGGCCACCATATTGGACAGTGCAAAATTATTATTTTTACTTTGCAGAAATTTCTGTTGGGCAATGTTGGCCTAGAGTGAAGGTTGACTTCAGACAGTAGGTGTAGTTCCAGGTGGGCCTGGAAGGATAGCAGAACTAGAGAGAAGAGGAGGGGAAGGGGGTCCCAGATGGGTGAGACTGTGTTCAGAGGTTAGAATGAACTTGGCCATGTTGGGGCAATCCCCAGGAGGAGAGGACTAGGGGATGATCACAGTGCTGATCTGACAGGGTCATTTCAAGGGTATGATGGGTAATATTTGCAAAGGCCTTGGCATAGTTCATGGCAAAATAAATGTTACCTATTCATGATGTTATTCCTTATTACACTGAAGCTATCTGTAAGTTCACTGCTGTTATTATTTCTGCTTCCCTCTTAATTAAAAAAAATTTTATGTGATTGATTAGTCAGTTTTTTCCCTTAATGATTTGTGTTCTTTGTGTCTTATTTAAGAAAATTTTCCTTACCCCAGGATCCTTCCTTACCCCAAGGTAGTCTCTCCTGTATTTTCTCCTAAAAGTATTTTTAAGCAAAGTGTTAATTGAAGTATAATATGCTTACAGGAAAGGGCATAAGTTATAAGAGCTCAGCTCCGTGAATTATGGCCCAGTGGGGGCATTGATTCCTGAGGTCATATATTTCAGCACTCAGCAGTGTTCTAAGTTCTTCTAAGAGCCAGGGCGCCTTCCAGTTTGTCCTGCTGCTTCTCTGAGAGATTAGTTGGAATCCTCTTTTCTTTAAGTTCCGTGCCAGTCCCAGCCTCCTTATCCAAGCACAATTGTTGTTTCGTGGAATCTGCAGCCCCTTGGGACGTTTACATGTGCAAAGGTCCTGAGGCACAAAGGAAGTTCCCTCAGAAGAAATGGAAGGGGAGGCTGGAGCCCAGAAGGAGGGGCATTGATGAGGTGGAGGGTGGGACAGAGTCTCGCCTAGCACAGCAGTTTAGGGTTTTTAGACTTTTAAAGCCTGTCTGCAGTTGATAGGCCCCGAGAACTGGTGATTATGACACGCAACAAAATCTTCTTTAGAGATTTTTTTAATCTATTACATTTTAAAAAATTTTTATTACTTAACTCCCCCATGATTCCAATTCTACCTAATTCCCAAGACAAGAAGAGAGACCTGGTTGGTGATGAGATCATACAATAGAAACGTTTTGTTTTACTCTGTCTCCCCTGATGAGCAGTTCCTGCTTTGCTCTTACTTCCTTAAGCCACTCCACAGCTTTTTTGTGCCAAAGAGCCAGGGGAACCCGTGGGGACAGGCTGTTTTTACAGCTGTGCTGAACTCCCAACCTAAGAGCCGTCCATCCCACTCCTCGCACACTCTGGCGACTGGGAGGGAAAGGATGTAAATCACGCCCTCCCCCACCACTTCCCAGTTCATTTGTCTCTGAGCCTTACCCAGGGGCCTCCTAACTTCGGACTTAAGTACTGAGCCAAAACTGCCAAGAAAGGTGACTCTTCAGCATAACAATAAGGCCCACCCCACGGGCAAATCTACCCTCCCATCTCCGGGCATGCCTTGCTTTACACAATCAGAGCATTGACACCCCCCCCCCCCCCAGACTGATAAGGCCACACACTGGTCAGGGCCGTCGCCTCTTCTTTGGGAAGAAAAAACCGCTTTTCTCCTACATTCAGTGAACTAGAAGGTCTCCAAGGACTCCTCCAGTTTTGACAGTCGTGATTTTATGAAGATGTATAGGTATCAGATTCTTAAAAGGCACTGTGGGAGTTCACCAGTAATAACAGAGCTAGCATTTATTGTGTTCTTTCTGGGCTCCAGATACAGTGCAAAGTGCTTTTCTTGGGTTCGTTTAGTCTTCAGATAGCCTGTAGGGTCAGGTCTCCTTTCTCCCAATCACCAGTTAGCAGTCGATTAGAAGAAATGACGTGCTGCACAGCAGAGCAAACTAGAGGGCATTTTCTGGAAACAAGTAAGGCCCAGCTCCTTGCACTCAAGCAGGTGAAGGGCCCCAGCTCCCAGACTGCAAGCTGTTTCCAGCCTTTCCCCTGTGGGAACCTGTGCTCTGAGGCAGCCCTGTCCTTCTTTCTCTTTGAAATCTGCGGAGGTCTTGCAGCACGTGCTGCTTATGCTGTGAACTTGGGCCAAGAGGACGTCCTGCAGAGGCCCCACAGCCGCCTCCTCCTCCGTTCTCAGCACTCCGGTGCTCCTATTTTGACCATCCGCTCTCCCGATAAGCCCTCCGAGCCTGCAAAGGTCTCAGTTGCCCCTCAGTATTGGTCTGTCTGTCTGGTGTCTGTCTTTCTCTCTTTTAACAGGAGTCATGGAGATTGGGAGCACTCCTACCGCCCTGGTATTGTCATTGCAAGCGTCAGTGTCACAGACACCTTTGCCACAGACATTTTTGCCGGGCAAGTAATTGGCCATAAGGCAGTTGCGCCATAAAAGAAAAAAAACTAATCGGCTGGCAATTTAGTTTCATTTCTCCATTGACGTAGTACTCCCATTTCTTTTGTTATATAAATCCGAGCCCTCCTAGTGGTCTATACAGTGGCACACTTTTGAACCCACATTTCCCATAGAACTTTGGAATGCCTATCGACAGACATGTGACAATATCCCAAAAGCAAACACCAGTATGGAAGGCTTTCACAATGCAACACAGTAACAGCTCAGTAACAGGTATCCATCCTTGGATTCTGAAATGGCTACCCCTCTTAATGAAGGAAGACATTTTAGCAGAAAAGAAAAAGTGTGGGGCGCCTGGGTGGCTCAGTCGGTTAAGCGTCCGACTTCGGCTCAGGTCACGATCTCGCGGTCCGTGGGTTCGAGCCCCGCGTCAGGCTCTGGGCTGATGGCTCAGAGCCTGGAGCCTGTTTCCGATTCTGTGTCTCCCTCTCTCTCTGCCCCTCCCCCGTTCATGCTCTGTCTCTCTCTGTCTCAAAAATAAATAAACGTTAAAAAAATTTTTTTAAGAAAAGAAAAAGTGTGATGCTGAATGAAAAGACAAATGAACGAGTAAAAAAAAAACTATATAGTACTATAAACAAAAGATTTTGAAGACAAGTGCTTAGGTACAGTCTGCAAAATAAAATCAGTTATTTGTACAGTATTGCCATAATCTACACTATATGTTTTGAATATATTCAAATATTTGGCATTTTGTAATAGTCTTTTAAATTTAGTTATTCATTTTTCATGTTTCATTATGTCCTTTTTAATGAATGTCCTTGTTTATTTTATTTTTTTTTTGTGATTTTATCTCTTTTATTTACTTTGAGAGAGACACAGAGCACGAGTGGGAGAGGGGTAGAGAAAGAGAGGGAGAATTCCAAGCAGGCTCCACATGGTTAGCACAGAGCCCGACATCAGACTTGAACTCATGAAACTATGAGACCTTGACCTGAGCTGAAACCAAGAGTCAGACGCTCAACTGACTGAGCCACCCAGGCGCACGTAATTTTATCTTTTATAGCAACATTGTCTTACGGCCAATTAGTTAATGTGGCCAAAATGCTTCCAGCAAAGATGTTTATGGTGAAACTACCTAGAGCCCTCCCACAGACAGCAAATGTACTAACGCCTCACATATGTCTCAATTACCTGTATTGAGTCCTCAACTCAATACTTTCAGGAACAAGGCAGGTAGCATGATGCATGAGGCCCACTGGCTGGGCACTGGGCCCCACTGATCAGCTCCACTATGTCTGTTGCAAAATTCTAGCAGGAACCACAGGCCCAATCTAATAGATTTTTTTTCTTGTGGTGGGATCTCTTCATTTTTATGTGTTGGCAACTATTTCTTTTTTTTCTTTTTCTTTTTTAGAGAGAGAGCGGGGGAGAGGGGCAGAGGGAAAGAGAGAGAGAGACAGAGAGAGAGAGAGAGAGAGAGAGAGAGAGACTGAGAATCTCAAGCTCAGCATGGAGCCTGATGAGGGGCTTGATCCCACAACCCTGGGGTCATGACCTGAGCTGAAATTAAGAATCAGATACTCAACCGACTGAGCCACCTAGGCACCCCACTGATACATATTTTTAGAGATGCTCATTTTACTCTGAGAAGGGGCTGCTTTTAGCAGGCAAACCATAATTAGAGGAAGGGATGTTCTATAATCAGAAATTGTGGTTTTTTATTCTTGGCTATGGTCCTAAGCATGCAATTGTTTTTCTGATTTTTTTTTTTTTTTTATGCAGGGTTTTGAAGTTCAGGCAGACCATTACTCTGTTTTTAAATTCCATTTGTTTGAGTTGGGCACGTGTGAGTTAATAATGAGAAAGTGTTATGGCAAGGGACACTCATGACATCACTACCACCTGGGCTGCCGAAATCCTGGAGACCTTGCCAAGCCCCAGTGAGTTGCCCCGGGCCTTGCAAAAGCCAAATCACTGAACAGGAAGGGTGAAGGACTTGTTAGTAGGTGCAAAGTTTGGGGCATTCTGTGTTTTAGTGCCAAAGGCGAAACATCTGGCGAGGTGTAGTTGACTTAACTCGACTGCAAGGACAATTTCAGTGTAGTTGAAATCCTGGCCATGCTCTGTCAAATTCTCTAGAAGTCACACATTGGGATGTCTATAGGGACCTGGACGGTAACATAGAAGAGGCTACATGGTCCAAGGGAGGGCTCCCTGTCCCGTCTTAAGGGAGAAACCCCTGCTCTATTCATGCTGCTTGTTGCTGCATAGAAGGAAGGGCCAGTGTTGCCGAACCAATCTTCAGATTTTCCGAAAGGAGCTGCAGATAGGGATTTTTAAATAGCAAGCCTTTCCTTTTTTAAATGTTGCTGTGTAATTAGAATTTAAAAATGCAACCACCCACAGAAAGGGAGAAAATATTTGCAAATCACATATCTGATGAGGGACTTGCATCTAGAATATATAAAGAACGCTTACAACTCAATACGGAGAAAAACAATCCAATTTTAAAATGGGCAAAGAATCTAAATAGCTATTTCTCCAATGGACATATGTAAATGGCCAATCAGCAGGTGAAAAGAAGCTCAACGTGATTAGCTGTCAGGAAATGCAAATCAAAACCACGAGACGCTATTTTTTATCTACTAAGATGGCTAAAATAAAGGAGAAAGATAATAGCAAGTGTTGATTGGGTTGTGGAGAAATTAGAACCGTCGCACATTGCTGGTGGGAATGTGTAATGGTGGAGCCACTTTGGAAAATAGATTAGCACTTCTTCAAAAGGTGAAACATACAGTGACCACATGACTCAACACTTCTATGCCTACATATATACTCAGGAGAAATGGAAGCATGTCCACACAAAAACTTGTCCGTGAATGTTCGTAGAAGCATTATTCACAATATTCAAAGAAAGTGGGAACAACCCAAATGTCCATCAGCTGATGAATGGAAAAACATTACATGGAATATTATCTGGGAAAAAAAAAAGGAATTACTACAACATGGATAAACCCCGAAAAAAATTATGCTAAATGAAAGAGGCCAGTTACAAAAGACCATATACTGTAAGATTCCATTTATGTGGGGCACCTGGGTGGCTCGGTTGGTTAAGCGTCTGACTTTGTTAGACGAAGTTCTAAGTTTGAGCCCCGCATTGGGCTCTCTGCTGATAGCACAGAGTCTGCTTCAGATTCTGTGTCTCAGTCAGTTAAGTGTCTGATTTCAGGTCAGGTCATGATCTCATGGTTCATGAGTTCAAGCCCCGCATTGGGCTCTGTGCTGACAGATCAGAGCCTGGAGCCCGCTTTGGATTCTGTGTCTCCCTCTCTCTCTACCCCTTCCCCGCTCATGCTCTGTCTCTCTCTCTTTCAAAAATAAATAAAGACATTGAAAAAAAATTCCATTTATGTGACACCTCAAGAAGAGGCAAATCTATAGAAAGTAGATGAGAGGTCGCCTAGAGTTAGAAAGGATGGAGAGAAATAGGAAGTAAATGCTAAAGGATGCAGGTTTCTTTTCAGGGTGATGAAAATGTTCTAAAATTGAATATACTAAAAACCATTGAGTTGCATACTTTAAGCAGGTAAATTGTACGGAAAGTATGGAAAGTGAATTATATCTCAATAAAACTGTTATGAAAAAGGGATATAGTGAGAGCCGCACAAAACATATCTGCCAAGCTGTCAACTTTGAGCCTTTTGATTAGAACTTGATCAAACGCACAGCAGGTCTGGAAGGAGCTGGTCAAATACAAAATTCCTAGGAAATTGGAGAGGGGGGTGACCTGCCAATTCTAAAGTCACACGCCTATTAAGTGGCAGACCCAGGGCCAGAGCTTGTCTCTTGACCTTTACCTCTCGGCCATGCTGTTTCTATCCAAAGCCCAGCTTTCAAGGCACAGCCAGGAAGGGATTGTGAAAAGTCAACATCAGGAACAGCTGGATATACTCTCATCCCTTTCCCACATTTTACAAAGACTTCTCAAGGAAAGGATAAAATATGGTAAAAAGAAATCCTCCTTAAAGGAAGAGACAGACATAGTGCTTTCCTGAGCCTCTTGTGCTATATCATGGGAAGTTCTGCATGTTTCAGTCACTTACTCTGTCTGTTCCTGATTCATTTACACTTAGCTCATCATTATGTTGTTTGTGCAAGAACCATTTGATGTCCAAGAAATCCTTGGGGTGTATTTAAGTTAAAAAAGTTTTTTTTTTATTTGAACTGAAGAACTGAACTTTGCCAAGAGTAAATAGAACTCAGATATCAAAAGGTCTGAGTTCAGTTTTCACTGAATACAAAGGGTGAGTGGATTCTGAGCTGAGCCAAATGCATTCTCCCACCCTTAATTTATAGTACATTGTTTTGGCAGACGCTACAATCCCCAAAGTTGGCTTTTCTTCCCCCATTCCTTTCTAGGGTGTAACCACAAGCCTATCTTTTGGTTAACTTTACAAAAAAAAAAAAAAATAAGGCCATATTGTAACAATTTATGAGAGCCTCACTCATCACTGGTTCTATAACTATCAATTTTATTAGTACAAATTGAAATGTTTGAAAAGGTTAAACCTCTCCTCTGAAGTTGTAATTTTGTTTGATATCCTACCAGAATTTTCAGTTTTTCAGTCCTTTTATCTGGGGTTTTTATCAAAAGGATGTTGCCTGCTTTCCCCCATCTATGGTCAGGCCATCAACCAGTTATTAAGTTGAATACTGGAGGGCTACTCTGCCTGATGTGCTCAGATTTGGAGAATAGAACAGGTCCTTCATTTATCTTTAAAGGAGAAAGGGTCAGAGAAATGAGTAGTATTTTGAGGGTTTTTTTTTAAATAACAAAACCAATCTTAAAACAAAGAAGCAGAGCAAAATTAAGATCACTCCAAATTCTGCCACCTCAAGATGAAGATTGTTAGCATTTTGCAAATCATTTTCCTTATTCTAAAAAATGTATCTACATTAGAAGAGATAGATGTATATATAGACTTATAAAATGGGATATTACATTGTTTTGTAATCTACTTTTTCCATTTTAGTTCATGATTAATTATCAGTATTAATAAAATTATATCTACGTCATGCATAAAATAAGATTCAGTTGTACAGTTGGAATATAACTGAAATGATTCAGTGAGGAGTTTTTCGATGGCAAGTGAACAGCAAATCCGTGTCAAACTGACTTAAACACAAAGGGAAATGTTTAGGCTGACATGTGAAAAGCCCAGTGGGAGATTTGGTTTTGGGCATGGCGGGATTCAGGGCTCAGAGACGACTATGAAGTTTCTGCTTCTTTTCTTCGCTCTCTGCTCTGCCTTTGGCTGCTTTGGTGCTACTCACGTGTTGCACATAGAGGCAGCATCTCCAGAGAACACGCATCCAAATTCTTGATTGGCGGAAAGAAACAAAGCTCTGTTCCAGTGCTCACCATGAAACTCTCGTTGCCCTAGTCCCATGGCAACCGCTGGTCCTTGACTACAGCTTATGCCTAGGTCATGAAAGACTCTTGGAATCCCAAGTGTTTCACTAGAATAACATAGACTGAGAGTGAGGGAACAAGGGAAGGAAGAAAGGATGCGTCTTCAGAAGGAAGGAGAAGGATGGTTACCAGAAGAGAATGGATGAATAATATGTGGCCAAAAGAACAGTCCCATAATTCATACACCTTAACATTTAGAACTCACCTGTATTGTTTCCTGGGGCTTTTGTCACAAAGTACCACAGACTGGATGCCTCAAACAGAACGTTGTGTTCTCACAGTTGCGGAGGCTGGAACTTGAAGATTAAAGCAGGGTTGGTCTCTTCTGAGTGTCGTGAAAGAGAATCCGTTCCTTGACTCTCTCCTAGCTCCTGGTGGTTTGCGGGCAATCTTTGGCTTGTATGGAGATGCACCACCCTGATCTCTGCCTTCATTTTCACTTGGTGTTCTGTGTCCAAATATCCCCTTTGTGTAAGGATACGCCATATTAGATTAGGGATCCAGCACTTCAGTATGACCTCATCTTAATAATTATATCTGCAATGATTCTATTTCCAGATACCGTCGCATTTTGAGGTACGGGAGGGTCGGGACTTCAACATGTGAATTGTGTGCGTGGGGGGGGGTTAGTTCAACGTATAATAGGTTTTCCCACACTTGATGTTTCTGGCCTCATCTAAGACCCATCTAGTCTGAGTTTGAAGGATGAATCTGGCTGCCTCTTTCTTTCCAGTGTATGGGTTAGGAGGTTGGATGAGGTGACCTCTAGGGTCCCTTCATTAAAGTGTTTGGGGGGCTAGGAATCCATCCTGCTGCCTGAATGTATACCACAGAGCCCCACCACTGACTAGTCACTTGGGCAAGTGACTTAACCTCTGCAAACCTCTACTAGACTTAACCAGTAAAATGAGGATAACAGTCCTTTACTCATTGGGTTGTTGTCGGCCAGGCTCATAGCACTCAGTAAATGTTAGGGACTCGTCCATCTCTTTGAACATGTGGGGACGGAAGAGTCAGAAGAACCTGCTGTGACCTCAGTGTTCTCACCTTTTGTGATGATTCAACTCAATGACCTCTCTCGGAGTTTGTCCCAGAAGTTTCAAAGTGGGAGGGGTGCCTTTTTCTCCAGCAAACCGGAACTCAAATCCAATCCAGGGAACACCAAGTATTTCTCTTTCTCCTCCAAAGCCAGATGCTGTAAATTCTGAGCAGACTCCTCCCAGACGATGTGATTACGAAATACCTGTTTCTTTTATGTCCCATTTATCTGTCTCTCTGACATTTCCTTTTTTCTCTTACAACTTGATCTTTGCCACCATCTATCAGATGTGGTCTGGAACCAGTCATTCTATTTACAATCTCTCTCTTTTTGGCTCTAGAAATTTGGGGAAATGGAACAGCTGTCTGCTGCCTTTCAAGGCACCACATCTTTTAGTTCTTTCATACTTTTTCTACAGGGCCTGATTTAGCTTGTCTAAATGCGTATTGAATAAGAACCAGAACTTTAAGTTCTTACAGGCAGCAGAACCTATTTGATATAGGGGTATTAGGTCTTCCCTGAAGGTCAAAGCAACCAGTATAGGTCATCTTTTAAAAACGTGGTCACTTTCACTTAGCAAATATTTCCTAAGTGCTGACTCTGTGCCAGGTGCTGTTCTGAGCACCAGGGTCCCTTACCCTTGAGGACTGTACATTCTAGGGACATTCATTCATGCAGAAAATAGACAGTGAGAACCTACTACATGTCAGGGATTGTCATTCATTAAACAATACAGATACAGTCCCTGCATTGATGGCTATGTTGTGTGTGTGTGTGCACTTTTGTGTGTGGAGAAGAGGGGACAGAAGACAATACACTCAAGTACATTTTTATTGTAGTGAAAGGTGATAAGCACTATGAAAAAAATATAGCAGAGTAAGGGGGATTAGGAGTGGTGGGGAGGTTGCTTTTAGTTTTTAATTTTTAATTTTATTAAAAACATTTTAATATAATTTATTGTCAAATTGGCTTACATACAAGACCCAGTGCTCATCCCAACAAGTGCATTTTTCAATAGGGTGGTCAGAGTATGTTTCTTTGAGAGGATGCTACCTAAGCAAAGACTTGAAGGCAAGGTGAGAGAAAGGTGAGGAAGAGAGCTGAAACGTTTGGAGGGAGAGCAAGGCCAAAGGCATGAGTGTGGCCAGCTTTTTCAAGGATAGCAAGGAGGCTAGTTTAGCTGGAGCAGAGCAAGCAAGGTGAGAACAGAAGGAAGTGAGGTTGGGGCAAATCAAGCAGAGCTTTTAGCTTGAGTGACACGAGGAACCATCAGAAAGTGCTAAGCAGAGTAGCAAAAACGATCTCAGACTTCAAAGGATTGAAACGCTGGCTGCAGTGTTTCCGCTGGACTGTGCAGGTGCTGGGTGGCAGCAGGGAGGCCCGTGTGATCAATCACACAAGTGCGTCAGACCAGAGCAGGGACAGGTGGGGTGGGATTAGAGATTTATTTTGAAGACAGGCCAACACGATTTTTTGACCGACTGGATGTGGTGTTTGAACGGAGAAGGCAGGGATGACTCCACGGTGCTATCCTGAGCATGTGAAAGAATGGAGTAGCCACTGAGATGGCCAAGACTGATGGAGCACAGTTTTTGTTTTGGCGAGTTGGGCCGGGAGCGTGGTTCAGATATGTTAAGTTTGAGGTGCCCGTTGCTCTCCAGGTGGAGTGGCTAGGTGGATTTTGAAGTTGCCCGAAGAAGAGATTTTGGGGGACATCTCTAAAGTCTCAGCGAAACCCCGCAGCGGTACTATCGTAACTGACCTCGTTTCCCCTCCTCTCTGCCCTCCTAAGGGCAGGAACATCCCTGGAGGGTAGCTCTTCGCGCCCCAGCCCCTTTAGCCTGCAAACCCCCTTTTTTTTTCCTCTTTGGGAAAAGGCGAGAAAAACCAACAGAAATGATGCTCCCTGGCACGGCCTCCACCCCTTAACCCGCCGCAGGGGAAGAGGCAAGGCCTGCTGGGGTGGAAACCCGGACACACTTCCTGCTTCCCGCCTCCCTGACAGCAAGCCTTGGAGCTGCGGGCTTGTGGGCGGGGCCCTCGGGCGGGCGGGGCCGCGGCGCGAGCGCACGCCACAGAAGGGGGCGTGGCCCCTCGGCTCGCGCGCTTGCAGTCTGCGCGCCTGCCTCGCTCCTTCCTGCTCTTCCCAGGGTGATCAGCTGGTCTGCGCTCCCCTGACGTGGGCCGGGGCACGTCACCGCCGAATGGCAGCCTCCAGAAAGGCACCGCGAGTAAGGTGAGGGACTCTGCCGGGGAGCCGGCGTCTGGGCAGCGCGTGATTCCGGGCGCCGGGCGCGCATGTGGCACCCCGGAGGGCTGGAACTAGAGGGTGAGAAGCGGCAGGCGGCCCATCACAGTCCGGCGAGGGCCCTGGCTTTCGGGAGACCCCCAAGCGGGAGCAGGGGGAGGGAGCCATGCAACCGGGCAAGTTCCGTTTCGTTTCAGGAGGGCTGCGGGCACCCTCGGGCAGCCTGGTCCCGGTTCCCGGATGAGCGTGTCCGCGGAGCGGCATCGCTGGGTCGGAGGGGCGGTGGCCGTGTCCCACCTCTCCCCCTGGCCCAGCGGGAAGGCCTAGGCTGTTGCAGGAAGTTGGCCCCTCCAGGCGCCTCCAGGTGTCCTGGGAAGTGGAAGAGCCCCTGCTCTCGCCCTCTTCCCGGGGAATATAATTCTCAAATTACAACCCTGACAATACTGATACCGGCAATTCGACTTACTGATCGCAGCCGCCACGAAGATGGGGAGCCGCAGGCCCATCCCCACCCAATTGGTTTCAGAGACTGTGTAAGGGAATACTTCGGCATAATCTCTAGAAAGATCCCACCAGTAACCTGCCCTGGGCTCTCCCTGGGCACAGGGAGGTGAGAAGGATAATCTCCTGGTCTCAAACACATTTCAGTTTATACTCCCCCCACAACCAGGGTATACTTACTACAGCAGCTAACAAAGTGGGAGACTGAGAAACGTTCAGAGATCACAAAGGCCGGAAGCCAAATTCCCTGCCATGCACACGGGATCAGCCATCCTCGAACCAGTTGAGACTTGACTAAATATACCTGGCAGCACGGCCGGTCCCACTTGCTGAACGCGGACCATGGCTTGTACTTGTGATTGTGAGTGGACAGATCCAGAGCTGACCTTGACCTGGCCTTGGGCTTTCTATGGCATGCTTGGGATGAGTAGAAAAGCAGACCTGGCTTGTGGAAGGATGTGGGGCCTTGTGGCAAACCTGGTGTGGAAGGAGTTGCCAGTATGTTAAGTGCTGGAAATGGGGTTAGGTTAATGTGAGTTAGGTCCTAGACCCATAAGTAGCTTTGAGGACCAAGATTAGATTATAGAATCACAACATTTTAGGGGCGGAAGGGTCTTTTGGCATCAGTTGGCAAAGCCTCCACACGCAGAAGGCAACTGAGAGACTGAGAAGGGACATTTGCCCCAGGCCCCTCCCCTAGTGGCAGAATTTGAGTGCTATTCAGTGTAAAAATGAGAACTTCTTGCATTTCAGGTAAAATTGATTTAGGTAAAAAAGGGGTTGAGCTGACTTCTAGTGCAGCTCAGTCCAGGAGACCAACACTGGCATGAGACTTGGCCTCTTTTTTTTTGTATCTCTTGGCTCTGTTTTCTTTTTTTTTTTCGTAGTTTTCTTTTTTATTTTTTAAAATTTACATCCAAATTAGTTAGCATATAGTGCAACAATGATTTCAGGAGTAGATTCCTTAGTGCCTCTTACCCATTTAGCCCATCCCCCCTCCCACAGCCCCTCCAGTAACCCTGTTCTCCATATTTATGAGTCTCTTCTGTTTTGTCTGCCTCCCTGTTTTTATATTATTTTTATTCCCCTTCCCTTATGTTCATCTGTTTTTTTCTCTTAAAGTCCTCATATGAGTGAAGGCATATGAGTTTTGTCTTTCTCTGACTAATTTCACTTAGCATAATACCCTCCAGTTCCATCCATGTAATTGCAAATGGCAAGATTTCATTCTTTTTGATTACCGAGTAATACTCCATTGTATGTATATACCACATCTTCTTTATCCATTCATCCATCGATGGACATTCGGGCTCTTTCCATACTTTGGCTATCGTTGATAGCGCTGCTATAAACATGGGGGTGCGTGTGTCCCTTCGAAACAGCACACCTGTATCCTGTGGATAAATGCCTAGTAGTGCAATTGCTGGGTCGTAGGGTAGTTCTATTTTTAGTTTTTTGAGGAACCTCCATACTGTTTTCCAGAGTGGCTGCACCAGCTTGCATTCCCATCTTGGCTCTGTTTTCTTAAGTGTTGGCTTTGTTCTCAGGCAGACTTTGTCCTTATGGGAGGTATGATGGTTCTAAGCTGGCAGCCCCAGCAGAAATAGAGACTTCTTTCCTAATGGCTGGAGCACAAATCCCAGATCTGATTTCCAGTAGGCTGACTTGACCTAATGTTTATCCCTGAACTAGTCGTTGTGATCACAGGGATAGATTGCCCAGGTGTGGGTCCCAGAAGTTGGTGGGTGAGGGGATGAGATTCATACCAACTCTGTGGACGGAAAATGGACATGAGACTGTCTTAGATGGAAACCATTGTGCTTTGACCAAAGAAAGGAGGGAGGGATGGATTTGGGGTAGGAAAAGACCACATTTCCCACTTCTGCATCTTAAAACTTATTTCAGTCTACCCTTACCTTATTAGACGCGATTGAGCATCTTTTTTTTTTTTAAGTTTATTTTATTTATTTTGAGAGAGAGAGAGAGAGAGAGAGAGAGGGCGAGGGCACGGAGGCGGGGCAGAGAGAGAGGGAGAGATTCTCCAAACAGGCCCCGCACCATTAGCACAGAGCCTGACACGGGGCTTGAACCCAGGAACCGTGACATCATGACCTGAACCGTAACCAAGAGCTGGATGCTTAATTGACTGAGCCACATAGGTGCCCCATTTTGTGATTCAGGATCTTGATCCTTGTTTTGTCCCATCCTGAATGATAATTGTGCGTGATTCTCATCACCGACCCGGGTAAGGGGGAGAGTAAGCACAACCCTGCCGGCATTTCTTTATAAAATGGGAGAAAGATGTGCCCCTCCCATCGTATGCGAAGATTGAACGGGGAAGTTCTCTGCACGATTTTTCCACTTACCCACCTCTTGGCACATCACGATGTTGAGAACGTATGGGTTGAGGAAGCTCTGTGCTGGAAGTTGGGAGGCCTGGACTGTAGTTCTAGACTAGCTCTGTCACCCAGCTAGCTGTGAGGCTTTGAGCAAGTCATTTGGTCTCTGTTTCTCAGTTCCTTTGTCTAGAGGAGGGAGCTGAGTTGGATGGTCCCTGAAGTGCATTGTACCTCTAACATTTAAGGGTAGCCCTGCTTCAACTGAGAGCCTGAGAATGTATCTGTCCAGGTAAGTGAAGGGTGGCTGGGTCTTGGATCCTGCAGACACCAGGGTGTGACAGGAACAGAACAACTGTAATGTTTAGCTGCTTTGTGGCCCCTTTGATCCTGCCAGGAAGGTGGAGGTAGTGATGCTCAGAGAGCGAGCTTGAATTGAAAATCTGTGAGCTTCGCCCGTCAGACCCTACTTCTTGTCTTGGCTTCACAGCTACTGAGTGTATGGCCTGTGGCAAGTTATCTTTGTGCCTTCTCTTGTAAAAAGTGAAAGAATAGAGCTACTTCTGAATAACTTCCCTCCAGCCCTCTTGTCCTGTGCCCTGATTAGTTAACTTTGAATGTATAGAGAAACTGACTTCCTTGGCTCACCATCTGCTAAACGGGTATATGAAGTCAAGGGGAATCAGGTGAGACTGTGACATAGATCTCTGTCCAAGAAAAAGAGGTTTCTTACCTTGTAAAATACTGTAGCAGCTTTATTGAGATATAATTCATGTACCACATTATTCACCTATTTAAGACATACATTTTGGGGCACCTGGGTGGCTCAGTTCGTTAAGCGTCCGACTTCGACTCAGGTCACAATCTTGCGGTTCGTGAGTTCGAGCCCCGCGTCGGGCTCTCTGCGACAGCACAGAGCCTGCTTCAGATTCTGTGTCTCCCTCTTTCTCTGTCCCTCCCCGCCGCTCGCTCTGTCTCTCTCAAAGATAAAATAAAACACTAAAAAAATAAAATAAAACATACATTTCAGTGATTTTTCGAATAATCCTAGAGTTGTACAACCAACACTACACCCAGTGTTAGAACATCCTTACCCCTTGCCAGAGGAAACCCTGTGCACATTGGTAGGTGCTCGTCATTTTCTCCAACTTCACCCCACTGGTAGGCGGTTGCCAATCTACTTTCTGTCTCTATGGATTTGCCTGTTCTGGACGTACAACATACGGTCTTCTGTGACCAGCTTTTTTCACTTAGCATAAAATGTTTTCAGAGTTTACTATGCTGTACCAAGTCATCAGTACTTGATTCCTTTGTATTGCCAAGTAATATTCCATTGTATGGATAGACCAGGTATTTATCCTTTCATCAGTTGATGGACATTTTGGTTGTTTCTACTTTGTGGCTATTATGAACATGCCGCTATGAAGATTCATATACAAGTTTTTATGTGGGCTTGTGTTTTTAATTTTTCATACCTAGGAGTGGAATTGCTGGGTCATAGGATAATAATAATTATTATTATTTACTAAATGTTTATTTATTAATTTTGAGAGAGAGTGTTGAGAGAGCACATGTGTATGTGAGTGGGGGAGAGGAGAGAGAGAGGGAGAGGGGATCCCAGCAGGTTCCGAGCTGTCAGTGCAGAGCCCTATGTGGGGGCTCTAGCCCAGGAACCATGAGATCATGACCTGAGCTGAGATCAGGGGTTAGACCCTCAACTGACTGAGCCACCAGGTGCCCCGCTATAGGATAATTCTATATTTCACCTTTTGAGGAATGCTGGACTGTTTTCCAAAGTCACTACACCATTTTATATTCCCACCAGCAATGTCTGAGGGTTCCAATTTTTTCACATCCTTTCCTACACTTGTTATTTCTGTTCTTTTTGATTATAACCTTCCTAGTGGATGTGAACTTATATCTCATTGTGATTTTGATTGGCATTTCTCTAACGGATAAAGATACTGAGAATCTTTTCATGTGCTCATTCACTCTTTGAATATCTTCTTAGGAAAAATGTGTGTTCGAAAATGTCTATTCAGATGCCCTTGACCATTTTAAAATTGGGTTGTCATGGGGCGCCTGGGTGGCTCAATTGGGTCAGCATCCAACTCTTGATTTCGGCTCAGGTTGTGATCTCACTGTTGTGGGATCGAGCCCCACACTGGGCTCTGCGATGGATGTGAAGCTTGCTTGGGATTCTCTCCCTCTGCTCCTCTCATGTATGTTCTCTTTCTCTCTCTCTCAAAAAAAAAAAAAAAAATTGGGTTGTCTTTTTCTGTCTTAATTTTTTTAAATGTTTATTTATTTTTGAGAGAGAGAGAGAGAGAGCAAGCAGGGGAGGGTCAGAGAGAGAGGCAGACACAGAATCCAAAGCAGGCTTCAGGGTTTGAACTGTCAGCACAGAGCCCCACTCAGCACAGAGCCCGATGTGGGGCTCAAACTCACAAACTGTGAGATCATGACCCGAGCCGATGTTGGCTGCTTAACTGACCGAGCCACCCAGGCGCCCCTGGGGTGGCCTTTTTATTGTTGAGTTGCAATAGTTCTTTTTTAAAATTTATTTTATTTTAATTTATTATTACTATTATATTTTAGAGAGAGTGTGAGTAGGGGAGAGGGGCAGAGGGAGAGGGCGAAAGAAACTCTTAAATAGGCTCCACACTCGGTGTGGAGCCTGACACGGGGCTCTATCCCACGCCCTGAGCAGAAATCAAGAGTTGGGTGTTCAACCGACTGAGGCACCCAGGTGTCTCGCAATACTCTGGATGTTAGCCTCTTATCAGATATGAGTTGCAAATATTTTCTCTCATTTTGTCAGTTGTCTTTTCACTTTCTCTCTCTCTCTCTCTTTTTAACCATTTTATTTTAAGTAGCCTTCATACCCAATGTGGGGTTCAACTCATGACCCTGAGGTCAAGAGTCTCATGCTGTACCCACTGAGCCAGCCAGGTGCCCTGTCTTTTCACTTTCTTGATGGTATCCTCTGAAGTAAAAAAGTCTTTAATAAAGCCCAGTGTATCTGTTTCCTTCGGTTGCTTATACTTTTGATGTCGTATCTAAGAAATCATTGCCTAATCCAAGGTCAGGCAGATTTGTGCCTGTGTATTCTTCCAAGAAAACATTTATGTCTGTGATCCATTTTAAGTTAATTTTCATTTTTGGTGTGAGGGTAGGGGTTCAGTTTCGTTCTTTTGCATGTGGATTCCCCGTTGTCCTAGCATTATTTGTTGAAGACACTTTTTTTTTTTTTCCCCTCCATTGAATAGTTTTGGCACTGTTGTCAAAAACTGGCAATAAGTGTGAGAGTTTATTTCTGAACTAATTCTGTCTCATTGATCTATATGCCAATACCTTATGCCAATACCACACTGTCTTGATTACTGTAGTTTTATTAGTTTTGAAATCAGGAAGGATGAATCCTCCAGTGTTGTTCTTTTTCAAGATTGATGTGGCTATTCTGGATTCCATGCATTTCCGTATGAATTTTAGGATTTGCTTGTCAATTTCTGCACATACAAGCTAGCTGAAATTTGATAGGGATTTACCTCTAGATTATTTTGGGGGAGCATTGCAATTTTAACAATACTGAGTCTTCCAATCCGTGAACATAGAATGTCTTTCCATTTATTTAGGTCTATTTTAATTTCTTTCACAATGTTTTGTAGTTTTCAGAGTATAAGCTTTGCATCTGTTTTGTTAAATATATTCCTAGGTAGTCATTCTTTTGATGCTGTTGTAAATGAACTTTTCTTAGTTTTATTTTTGGATTGTTCATTGCAAGTATATAGAAACACAATTAATTACTGTATATTGATTTGGTATCCTGCAGTCTTGATTGCAGTCTTCTTTGTTCTAATTCTTTTGTGTAGGTTCTTCAAGATTTTCTATATTGAAGATACTGCTATTTGCAAGTAGAGATAATTTTACTTCTTTTCTAATCTTGATGCTTTCTATTTCACTTTTTTGCCTAATTGCCCCGGATAGAACCTCCAGTATAGTGTTGACTAAAGTAGCAAGATTGGACATCTTTGTCCTGTTCTTTATCTTAGATAGAAAGTGTTCAACCTTTTAACATTAAAGATGACTGAGAACAAACTGAGGGTTGATGGGGGGTGGGAGGGAGGAGAGGGTGGGTGATGGGTATTGAGGAGGGCACCTTTTGGGATAAGCACTGGGTGTTATATGGAAACCAATTTGTCAATAAATTTCATATATAAAAAAAAAAAAGATGATGTTAGCTGTTGGGGCGCCTGGGTGGCTCAGTCGATTAAGTGTCCAACTTTGGCTCAGGTCATGATCTCGCGGTTCATGGGTTCAAGCCCTGTGTTAGGCTCTGTGCTGAACACTTGCTCAGGGCCTGGAGCCTGCTTCAGATTGTGTGTCTCCCTCTCTCTCCACCCCTCCCCTACTAGTACTCTATCTCTGTCTCTGTCTCTTTCTTTCCCCAAAATAAGTAAACATTAAAAAATTAAAAAAAAAAAAAAAGAAAGATGATGTTAGCTGTGGATTTTTGTAATATTCTTGATCAGGTTGAAGAATTTCTCTTCTAGTTTACTGAGTACTTTTATCATGAAGAGGTGTTAGATTTTGTCAAAATGCTTTTTCTGTGTCTTCTGATGTGATCATGCAGTTTTTATTCTTTATTCTATTGATACTGTGTATGACATTAATTTTTGTATGTTGAACCCATCTTGCATTTATGGGATAAATCCCACTTGGTGATGGTATATGATCTTTTTTATATGTTAATGTATTCAGTTTTGCTAGTATTTTGCTGAGGATATTTGCACTTAGATTTATAAGAAATATTGACGTCTTACTTTCTAATGAAAGAATATATGATCCTCAATAAAGAACATCTCATTCTGTCCAACAAGATTAAAGTAGCAGCCATCAGAGAGTAGGCCTGGAAAGATTGGTGAAAATGCCTGGTCTTCTCGTTCTGGCTATGTGGTGAATTGAGCTAATGTGGGCTCCTGTCCCTCTACTAATACATAAAAATGTAAATTTATGACAAAATTACCTTTAAGTTTAAAACTGAATAAAATCCAAACCCTTTGTATGACCTACAGCAGGCTCCTTGTTGCCTCTGTTCTTGTCTCCTAACCACTTACCTCCCCACCTGCCAGCACACACGGTCACACCACACTGGCCTCCTTGCTTTCTCCGATGTATACCAGGCATACTCCTGCCTTAGGGACTTTGCACTTACTAGTCCCCTTCTCTAGAATGTTCTCAGACTTTCACATGGCTTGATCTGTCACTTTTTTTTTTAGGACTGCTAAAATGTCATCTGTTAGCAGAGAGACCTTGCCTAGCAACCCCATATAATATCACCTTTCCCTTTCCCTCTCTGACACTCTTCCCCTTGCCCCGCTTTACTTTTCTTCACAGAACTCCCTGACAGACTGTGTTCTTGTTTTGTGTCTAATGCCTCGCCTGGATCCTCTTCGTTCTGCATCCTCGAGCCCCTATCCCCCTACCCACGTAAACCTCCTGAGGTCAGAGATGTTGGCTGTTTTGTTCATTGTTGTGTCTAGAGTAGGGCCTCAATTATAGAAAAGTCTTGAAAGAAAGAGAAATTGTCAGGTGCCAGAAATTTAGGGGAACTTAAAGCTTGAATGGTAGCTGGTAAGCCGAGCCGGGGGAGGTTATCAGACTCTATAGGCCTTCTTACCTGGGGTCCAGGGCATCAGACTATCCCTAGATGGGGATAGGAGATTTGTGTGTAAATCTCCCAGCTAAGAAATTAAAGTGGAGATTAATCTCATAAGCAAACAACAGTGACAGTGGTGCTGGTACAACCAGGACATTTCACAGATAAAATAGTTTCTATTGAAGATAAGCTCCTAATAAAAGATTACAAAACACACAAGGAATAACTTACTAAGAAGGAGCCAGCAGGCCCAGCAAACTTGAAGTTTACTATCCCAAGACCTTCTTTTTTTATTTTTTTTTTATTTATTTTATTTTTAAATTTTTTTTTTTCAACGTTTATTTATTTTTTGGGACAGAGAGAGACAGAGCATGAACGGGGGAGGGGCAGAGAGAGAGGGAGACACAGAATCGGAAACAGGCTCCAGGCTCCGAGCCATCAGCCCAGAGCCCGACGCGGGGCTCGAACTCACGGACCGCGAGATCGTGACCTGGCTGAAGTCGGACGCTTAACCGACTGCGCCACCCAGGCGCCCCAAGACCTTCTTTTTTTAATTTAATTTTTAATTTTTTAAAATTTACCTCCAAGTTAGTTAACATGTAGCGTAATAATGGTTTCAGAATCATTATATAGAATTTAGTGATTCATCACTTACATATAACACCCAGTGCTCATCCCAGCAAGTGTCCTCCTTAATGCCCCTTGCCCATTTAACTCATCCCCCCACCCAAGATGCCTCCAGCAATCCTCAGTTTGTTCTATTAGTCTCTTATAGTTTATCTCCCTCCCTGTTTTTAATATTATTTTTGCTTCCCTTCCTTGATGTTCGTCTGTTTGTATCTTAAATTTCACACATGAGAAGTCATATGTTATTTGTCTTTCTCTGACTGACCAATTTCGCTTAGCATAATACACTCTAGTTCCATCCATGTTGTTGCAAATGGCAAGATTTCATTCTTTTTGATTGCCTAGTAATACTCCATTGTGTATATATACCACATCTTCTTTATCCATTCATCCATCGATGGACATTTGGGCTCTTTCCATACTTTGGCTATTGTCGATAGTGCTGCTATAAACATTGGTATGCATGTGCCCCTTTGAAACAGCACTCCTGTGTCCTTTGGGTAAATACCTAGTAGTGCAGTTGCTGGGTCGTAGGGTAGTTCTATTTTTAACTTTTTGAGAAACCTCCATACTGTTTTCCAGAGTGGCTGCACCAGTTTGCATTCCCACCAGCAGTGTGAAAGAGATCCTCTTTCTCTGCATCCTCGCCAACATCTGAGTTGCTGCCCGAGTTGTTAATGTTAGCCATTCTGACAGGTGTAAGGTGGTATCTCATTGTGGGTTTGATTTGTAATTCCCTGATTATTAGTAATGTTGAGCAGTTTTTCATGTGTCGGTTGGCCATCTGGATGTCTTCTTTGGAGAAGTGTCTGTTCATGTCTTTTGCCCATTTCTTCACTGGATGATTTGTTTTTTGGGTGTTGAGTTTGAGAAGTTCTTTACAGATTTTGGATACTAACCCTTTGTCTGACATGTCATTTGCAAATATCTTCTTCCATTCCGTTGGTTGCTTTTTAGTTTTGCTGATTGTTTCCTTGGCTGTGCAGAAGCTTTTTATCTTGATGAGGTCCCAGTAGTTCATTTTTGCTTTTGTTTCCATTGCCTCCAGAGATGTGTTGAGTAAGAAGTTGCTGCAACTGAGGTCAAAGAGGTTTTTTGCCTGCTTTCTCCTCTAGGATTTTGATGGTTTCCTGTCTTACGTTTAGGTCTTTCATCCGTTTTGAGTTTATTTTTGTGTGTGGTGTAAGAAAGGGGTCCAGGTTCATTCTTTTGCATGTCGCTGTCCAGTTTTCCCAACACTATTTGCTGAAGAGACTGTATTTTTTCCATTGGATATTCTTTCCTGCTTTGTCAAAGATTAGTTGGTTCTAAGACCTTCTAAGTCTGAAATGAATTCTAAAATAAGGGCCCCAAATAATTGAAGTTAAGAGAAGGAATAGAAACCATAGTGAAAGAATGGCACACCATGAAGAAAGAGCAGGCAAATTAAAAAACAAAACAAAACAAAACCCAGGAGTGCCTGGGTGGCTCAGTCATTGAGTGTCTGACTCTTGATTTTGGCTCAGGTCATGATCCCAGGGTCATGGGATTGGGCTCCATGGTGAGTGTGGAGCCTGCTTAAGATTCTCTTTCTCTCCTTCTGTTCTCTCCTGCCCTCTCTCTCTAAAAACAAACAAACAAACAAAAAACCCCCAAACAAACCAAATAGAATTTGTACATGTGAAAAATATAGTTGTTGCCAAAAAAATCTTTTTAGACTAGTTAGGAGATTAGACATAACTGAAGAGAATTCATGAATTAAGAGGTTAGATCTGAGAAGGTTTGCCTGCTATGGTGCTGTTTCAGCTGCAGGTTTTATCTGAAACTTTTACTTAATTTCATTTTGATATCGGGGTGAGAGTCCTTCTGACTCATGAAGGAAAATTGCTAAGTCAAGTAGATATCCTCTCTAAATAAGCCTTGCCACATTTCCTATGGTCAAAGTCTGCAATATCCTGTTCTTTCTCTTCTTAAGGGCGAATCACCAGGATTTTCAGCTGAAAAATTTAAGAATAATTGAGCCTAACGAGGTGGCATACTCTGGTGACCCAGGCACGGAAACAGGTAATAATTTTGCCTATTAATTAGATGGAACATCTCAAAAGAATTAAAAATTTTTTTTTTTTTACATTTATTTATTTTTTGACAGACATAGAGCACAAGTTGGGGAGGGGCAGAGAGAGAAGGAGACACAGAATCCGAAGCAGGCTCCAGGCTCTGAGCTGTCAGCACAGAGCCTGACGCGGGGTTCGAACTCACAAACTGAGATCATGACCTGAGCCGAAGTCGGACGCCCAACCGACTGAGCCACCCAGGCACCCCTCAAAAGAATTTTAGGTCCCCATACTCTAACTCCAAGTGGGAGAGAAGAGGGGGTAAAGGATTAATAATTGCTCATGGTTGGGACTAATTGGGTAGATATATATGTGGAAATTAAAAACCATTTTGTCTTTTGGCTTCTGGATAGTTGGTTACTATTTCTGTCTATATTTACCACTTTTTTAGGTAACACATTAGAGAATTTTAGTTTTTGTATTTCCTGTTTCTGGGGATTGGGTGGTGGTGGAAGAGGAGATAGGTTATTTTTTGGAAATGGCCTCTTCTGGTTTTTCTACTCTCTATTGTAAACTTTTATTGACTACCTTAGAGAGTGGCCTCCAATTTTTGTCTTAAGATTATGAGATGAGAAAAGTTTATAGTATAGTACTCTACTGTATACATTGAATGTACATTCAGGAAAATCTTTTTGGGAGAAATTTCTGGAACCATACTGTCTTCCCAGAACTGGCTGATTATATTGTTGGGTTGCCAGAATCCTGAATTCTGAAAAGTGGTATTTAAGTGCGTTTCTATCCCTTGAAAGCTAACGCTTTTCTGAGGACCACCCAGGAGAACCACAGCATTTCCTTTTAGTTGACTGAAAAAAATTGATCACCTGAAGCACATAAGCCGTGACTGGTCTCTCTTTGGAAAAGCAGTGCTATAATTGCATGCAGTTAGGTCCCTTTTCTTTAAAAATATAGATAAATGTATCCAACACATTTTGGGTCACATTGGGAGGGGAGGAAGAAGGAAGAAGGAATGAGAAATAAGTAAGTAAAGGGAAAAAGTGATCGAATGATCAAATTCAGAGTTTAAAGAGAACTTCTCTTTATTATGTATGAAGAAAGAGAGGTCCAGGGAACATCAGTTGTCTGAGGTTGCTGATCCCAGCTGGAAACTAGAACCCACTTGTTTGACTCCATTGGTCTTAGAATACTTCGAAGAGAGCCTCTATTACATCCCCTAGATAATATGTTATAGTAGAGCATAAACTTGGGAATTAGATAGATATTGGGTCTTGGTGCCTGATGATCCAGTTGTCTGGGGCAAGTATTTAACTCCTGTTCCTTTATAAAATGGGAATAGCGAAACCTCCCTTGGAGGGTTATTGGGAGAACTAACCACTAATGTGTGTAAAGCCCTCAGTCCTCACTCCGCAGTGAGACAGAGAAGGAAACCACTGCCTCTAAAGCTGTTGATGCTGGAAGAGCAGCCTGGCATCTTTGCATGTGTTAAGATGCTGAAATCGGAGTAAACCAGCCCCTTCTATTCTTACAACAAGGCGTGTAGGAAACCCAGCTGGTGCTTCAGATCCAGACTCAAATAATATTCCTTGAGCTTTTATAATGTACTAGATGCTGTGCATGGTGCTCTAACACATGATGTCAAGTTAAATTCTTCTAGCCACCCAGTGAGGTAAATATGGTGTGCTTTTCATGTAGTTCTAAGCAGTGAAGTTTTGTTTATGATAAAGGCTGAAGGTTTAGAAACTTATTTCTAAAAGCAGGCCCGCATGTACAAGAGACCTTTAAGTGAGTCATTCTCTTTAAAGCATGATTTAAAAATACCTGGCAGCGTATGGGCTAATGTTACATCATGGTCTAGGCTTGTTGCTCTTGGCTTCTTTCTTCCCTGCACACCCTGATTAACTCTTGGCTGCTTCTAAATTTCTAAAAGTAATGGAATGTGGAGTGAGCAGATGCTGTAATATGACATCTAAGATCCTTGCTTTCTTCTTTCACTGAAGATTCATTGCTGTTGGTTATACTGAGTCTGGTTGATAAAAGATCATGACATATAGTTGTGACCTTGACTCAGCCCTCTTTGAGTGAGCATATGTATGTGTTAGGTGGTGGGCTAGATACATGGATTCGGGAATGAGGATGGCATGGTCCCTCTCTTAGGGAGAAGCAATATATACGCCCGTTGCGCTATTTATCACATTGCCTTCGTAGTTAGTTAATGTGTATCTCTCTCTATTAATTGCACACGCATAACATTTACTGTGTGTGTGACACTGTTTCTAAGTGCTTTGTATATAGTAACCTATCTAACCCTCATAAAAGTCACCTGGCGAGGGTAACCAGCCGAGACTCTCATCTCCATCTTGGCCGCGTTTTCAAGTGCTGCCACCTCCATGGCTGGGTCTTATAATTCTGTAAGCTTCGTCCCCTCCTCGGCTAGCTGCACACCCATTCAATTGCTTTCAGGGCCTGTTGTGCTTGCGGCCACAGCTGCTCCAGCCATCTTGGTGCCTGGAAGCCGCCTCCAATGCCCCAGCCCATTGCTTTAGTCATTGCCTATCACTATCTTCTTCACCTTTGCTGTGGCTGCCGCTGCCACTTACCATGTCCTGACTGTGGGTTGCGGTCTGGGGAGCGCTTTCTTTGTGTCTGATATGGGTGACAAAGAAGTGGCTGCATCTGACCAAGGACACCAACCAAATGTGAAGGAAGAGGAGAAGGGAGCAGGGAAGGTGGTGACGGCAGGTGGCATTGTGTAGGGAAGTGTGGGGTGTGGAGTAGAGTAAGGCCTGCGGTGCTGATGTTTCCGAGGAGGCCGGTCAAGAGGGGAAAGGTGAGGATGAGGCAGAGATGGTGATGAAGGTCAGAATCTGGTGGTGAGGAGGCAGGTTATGGTGACCATGAGGCAGAGGATGTCCTTGGCCAGTTCCATTTTGCCTGTGCTGATTTTCAGTTTGGAATTGAGGATTTTGTGCTTGCCGTTAGTTCTGTTGACTTTATTGATGAAGTCAGTGACTGATAAGGTTGATATGTACTCTGGTCAGTGCTATAAACTCCCAGTCAGTGCCATCAAAATCTTTAAGTCAGAATGTGCCCAGATAGAAGCCAAATCCTATAAGGAAATTGAAGATCTTGAAAGAAAATACATTGGCTGCTATCATGTATTTGCTTTTTTTAAAATTCCAGATGCCCAGGCTGTACTCCAGACTAATTAAATTAGAAGTCCCCCAGGTAGTTCTGTTGTGCGGCCAAGGTGGAAATACTGCTCCGAGGAAGTCTGCATGTTGATTTGACTCTTTTTAATGTCAACTTGCTCAGAAATATGGTTTGAAGCCCCTGAAAGATGTCACAGTAAAGTTTCAGATGCTGGCAAGCTTACAAGGTTGCAATAGGCTTCATTTTGAACCCAATGGAGGTGTTGACATATAAACTTAGGTTGGATCAGATAATTATGATCCTTCTTAGATAGAAGAGAAATTACAGGTTAAACAGATTAGACCGAAGGAAAGGATGCCTCTCTGAAAAGTATTCAGAGGCAGCTATAATGCAAGGAACATGGGAATGTTTGAATTGTGAATAGGACTGTTTCCAGTGACTCTGTCATTAAGTACTTGCTGTCCTGTGGAGACTCCTGAGATGGAGCCCTGGTGCCAGTGGTCGATGCTACCCTGGCAAATTAAGAATGGAGCACTTCTTCAGTGAGTCCCAAGATCAACATGGTACCTCACAGGGGAGTCTATTGGAGGTAACTGTAATGACTGAGACTTCTGTAGCCCCAGATGCTGGTGATGATGGAGAAGAAGCAGATAAAAATGTGGAAGACAAACCTAAACAGATCTAGCAGAGTTCAAGCCACACTGAGTCAGGCTGTCAGTCCTTGACCATACTGGTCGTATAATGGCTCCATTGTCACTCTTCATTACTTCCAACATTGTATGTTAGGACATGTATAGTTAAGTAAAATATTTTTTATTTGTTTAAAAAATGGGTTGGCAAAATACGAAACACTGGAGACACCAAATGTTGGTGAGGGAGTAGAGCAGCAGGAACTTTCATTCATTAATGGTGGGAGTGCAAAATGGTATAGCCACTTTGAAGACAAGTTTGGCAGTTTCTTACAAAACCAAATGTATTCTTACCTTAGGATCCAGTGGTCATTCTCCTTGGTATTTACCCAAAGGAGTTGGAAACTTAAGTCCATGCAAAAACCTGTACATGGATGTTTATGGCAGCTTCATACACAACAGCCACAACTTGGAAGCAACCATGATGACCTTCGGTAGCTGGATGTATACATAACCTGTGGTACATCCAGACAATGGGATATTATTCATCACTAAAAAGAAATGAGCTATCAAGAAAAGATGTGGAAGAACCTTAAATCTATATTGCTAAGTGAAAGAAGCCAATCTGAAAAGGCTATGTGTTGTGTGATTCCAGCCGTCTGAATTTCTGGAAAAGGCAACACTGTGCAGACAGTAAAAAGATTGGTCACTGCTGGGGATTGGGGGGCAGTGAGGCAGAGGGATAAAAAGACCGAGCAGAGAGGATTTTTAGGGCAATGAAAACTATTAAGCGGTTTCGTATGATGCTATAATGCTAGATACGTGACATGCATTTGTCAAAACCTGTAGAATGTACCACACCAAGAGTGAATTCTAAAATGAACTGTGGGCTTAGGGGGATAATAATGTGTCTGTGTAGGTTTATCAGTGGTAACCAATGTACCACTCTGGTGGGTGATCTTTTTTTGTTTTTTAAATTCAATTTATTTTATTTTTTTTTTCAAGTTTTTATTTAAGTGCCAGTGAGGTACCATACAGTGTAATTTTAGTTTCAGGTGTATGGTTTAGTGATTCAACACTTACTTACAGTACCCAGTGCTCATCATGAGTGCCCTCCTTAATCCCCATCACTTATTTAACCTATGATCCCACCCTGCCTTCCCCCGGCCTCCCCTCTGGTCACCATCAGTTTTTTCTCTATAGTTAAGAGTCTGTTTCTTGGTATTCCTCTTTTTCTCCACTATGTACGTTTGTTTTGTTTCTTAAATTCCACATATGAGTGAAATCATATGGTTGTTGTCTTTCTCTGACTGACTTAATTCACTTAGCATAATGCTTTCTGGCTCCATTGGTGGGGAATCTTGGTTGTGGGGGAGGCTGTGTGTATGTTGGAAAAGAGAGGTATATGGGAACTCTCTGTGTTTTCTGCTCAGTTTTGCTGTGAATCTGTAACTGTTCTAAAAAAGTAAAATCTATTTTAAAAATGAGCTGGAAAAACTCATTATTCTACTTGAATTCTAATAGTATAGTTTTGTGCCAGTATATGGGGTGTGGAAAAATATGTATGGTCCCTGTTTTATAATTGACTTTCTGTGAAGTTGTTATATGCCCATGGGACTATAACTATGATATAGTCATTATCTAGTCATATATCTATAGTTATCTTATGTATGAGTTATCAGAACCGTTCGCTGATGTCAGTAGTTTTTGAGAAAAGTTTTTTGAAAAACCAGCTGAAATGATTTGAAAGTTTGCATTATGTCCTTTATCACATAGAGATTGTCTCTTGCACTCATCAGGAGGCAAGAATACATTTTTGATTTGAGTATTTCTTTTGATGATTTCTTTACTAGAAATTAGTAAAAGTATGAAGTGTAAGAATTTCTAGTAAGACTACATTTAACATTTTCTTTTTAAAATGATTTTCATATTTGTTTCAGTTTTGTATTTTCTTGAGCTGGTGACTCCAGCTCTAGTTTTATTGGGATAGACTCTTAGGGACCCCTGGGACTTTTTCAGGGCTTGTTTGGAAAACCCTGGATCTACTCTGCAACCACCATATTTTAGAGAGGTGAACACAGACACTGAGACCCCACTCCCCTTCTCCCTGAGGTTGCACACCCAGTTGACAGTAGGTATTCACTAGATCACGTGACTTAGACTTTTAACTTGTAGTGGACTGATCTCCTAATCTGTGGTTGGCTAACAAAAATATTGTAATATGATATTTTAAGTTTATTTATTTATTTTGAGAGAGAGAGAGAGAGAGCACGAGTTGGGTAGGAGCAGGGAGAGGGAGAGAGAATTCCAAGCAGGCTCCGTGCTGTCAGCGCAGAGCCTGATTTCACAAACCATGAGATCATGACCTGAGCTGAGATCAGGAATCGGACGCTTAACCGACTGAGCCACCCAGGCACCCCTAAAATGTACTTCTTTTAATGTGGTCAGACTTAAGCAGTAAAACATCAGAAAAAGAAAAGAAAAATCACTCCAAGTCCCTCTCTCCAAAGGTAGCCACTAATTAACACTTGGGTGACTGGCCTTCTAGAAACTTCTCTCTGAATATACACATATAGATTTCCAGATAAGAACAATCTGTACATCTTTTTTTGTAATTTGTTTTTAATCAACCACCAGTGGTTTTGGTGTCTTTGCCAGTTAAATATAGGTCAGTGTAATTTTTTCTTGGTCTGTAATTTTTAACGATTTTGTAGTGTCCTGTTGTATATATTATAGTTCATTTACCCAATTGTGTATTTTCCTCCACTTTTTTTTTTTTTTTTTTACTATCAACAAAGATAGACAGGTATCTTTGTGCATCTGTTTATCTCTTTAGAATATAGCCGTGGAAGTGGAAGAGGTAACTGATCAATTTGGAAATGAGTATCAGTAGCTCAACTTTCCATGCCGCACATGGCTATTGGGAAGTGGTATTTAAGAACTGTAAACTGTAGAGTTCCTGGGACCTTTGGTGTTGGTGTGGTGGGGGGTGGTCAGTTTGAAAATGCAGCTAGGTGGGGCAGCTGGCAGGCCCATCCCTAGGGCTGCCTTTGAACTAGTCACTGAGTTGCCCCGGGGAAGCTGGTTTTGGAACAAACTCTCCTGTTGTTGCAGACGGCAGAATGGCTCCAAAGGTAACCTCAGAGCTGCTTCGGCAGCTGAGACAAGCCATGAGGAACACGGAGTATGTGACAGAGCCGATCCAGGCCTACATCATCCCATCAGGAGACGCCCACCAGGTACTAAGTGGAGATGGGCCAGGGTTGGATCTCATCAGCCTGTCCTCTGTTGTCATTCTTTTCCTCCATCCCCAGTGTGTTTGTAGGATTCTAGCTGTCAGTCCACAACCGAGTGTGTCCTCCAGGGCTTGGCACCAGGGACCTGTGTTTAGTAGGGTCTCACTGAATGCTTGTTGCTTTGGCCCTGGCTTCCTTATTTCCAGTGGATATAGCCAGCTTTTAATAACTTGTGGAAGCATTGATGGACAAATGAAGGGGCAGAGATCTGGACCTTTCTTTCGCTGACACACCTAACCTCCTCTCCTCTGCCACACCCTATCCTTAGCAGAATTGTCTGTTCTGCCTCCCTTCTCCTCTCCCCATGCAGACTGTCCTGTCCCTCTGACATGGCCAGAAGAGCAGCCAGAAAGTTGTCACGGATCTCTACCCTAGCAGGTTTTAGGGGTAGTTCTGAATAACACCCTCCTTCCCCCCGCAACCACTACCTTTGATGGAAGTAACTCAGTAAGTGACCTTTACCTCTGAAAACACTGGTGAGCTAAATATGGGAGAATCGGGTTTGGAGAGGTGGAGATTGCATGTGGTGGGGCTGAAGGGCAGGGGGTGAAAGCATTCTCGTATCTACTCTTTTAGGTCATTCAGTCAGCAAGTGTTGGAATGCCTGTACCATGGTCATGCTCCTGCAGGGTTACAGAGATGAATTTAAGATTGAATTTCTGCCCTCACTATGCTGATGGTTTAGTAGAGAGATGAGACAGTATACAAAGTACTGTTCTCCCATAGAGTCATCTATACATATATACTTTTTATAACCTTTGCTTACATGCGAGGCACTGCCTTAGGTGTGGTATGTGACACAAAGATTAGAATGGTCCTGCTCCCAAGAACATACAGTTGAGTAATGGAGTAAAGATACATACACATGTGTCTGTATTACAAGGTGGAATGTGGAAATGCCTTCAAGAAAATATGGGCAAAGTGCTTTGCAAGCTTAGGGTTGAGAGGGAAAGATGACTGAGGGCTTTATGAGCAGGGGAGGCATTTGAACTGGATGTTGAAGGATGGGTAGAGTTGGATAAATAGAGGAAGGACGGAGAGGATTCTAGGCAGGGAGATTAGTGGGAGCAAAGGCCGAGGAGCAGGGCAGGGAAGGTTGGAGTGCTTTTGAGAAACAACATGGCAAGTGCCCCTGGCAGAAGCCCAGGCAGGTAATAAGCGATAGTGGGAATACAGCTAGTGCTCTCTGATCCTTCAGGGGCAGGTAACAGAAACCGCCCTGAGGTCCTTTGAGCAATAAAAGGCTTTATAAGGGTTTATGGGCAGGGCCACTGCGCTGGCAGAACTCTAGGTTGTGAATGGTGGTCTCTGGAGTTGTGCGATGTCAGGGCCTCAGATGGGGTGGCTCGTGGAACCTGAGGGCAGGAATGCAGCTGGCCAAGAACAACTGAGATGGGAAGGGTTTCAGTTCTTGCCGTAGATCAGTTTCTCCCTTTCTTAGGGAACATGGTAGACAGTAAACAGGGGCCAACCAATAGTTCCCACATTTGTATCTTGTGATCTTTTACTTTCAAGATACCAGATTGAGCTAGAACCTTAATCCCAAGTCCAGAGTCCTGGTTGAGAACTTGATTAGCATAGCAGCTTGGTGTTTATCATTGGTGTGTGTGTGTGTGTGTGTGTGTGTGTGTGTGTGTGTGTGTACACGTGTGGTATGGCATGTGGTACAGACATGACTGATGATGACTGGTAAGGGTCTATCATGATGGAGGGGTGGCACATAAGAGTATTACTGTAAGTTGAGCAAAGTTCTCAAAAGATGTTCACTTTCACTGGCCGCTTTTCTGCCCCTCCTCAAGGGTGCCAGACCACACGGTTGTGACAATATCAGGCCAGTGTTAACCTGGGACAGCATGAAGATTGGACCCCTGCCTGGAAACATAAGATTTCCTGGCCTCAGGAACCAATGAAGGGCTGAAGTAAATAACCAAAGGGATTGGATAATTAGAGGCAACAGCATGCAGTTCAGTGTACTTTGATGTTTAGAGCGGTATTCCCCAAACAGTATTCTGTAGTATTCCTGTTGTGTCTCATAAGGTGTTCTGCAAAAAGTGTATTCAGTGGTTAAGAATATAGTGAAATGAGCTAAACAGTTTCTATCTTTACGATAACAAAGTTCAGCATAAAATTTATCATCTATTTTCAAGTATGCAGTACAGTGGGTTAACTATATGCACATTGTTGTGTAATAGATCTCTAGAACTTTTTCATCTTACAGAACTGAAACTCTATACCCATTGAACAACCCCCCAGTCCTACCTCCCACTACTCACACTCACCACTCTCCACTCTACTTTCAAAGAGATGACTACTTTATACACCTCCCATAAGTGGAATCATACAGTATTGTCTTTTTGTGACTGGCTTATTTCACTTTGCATAATGTTTTTTAGGTTCATCCATGGTGTAGCTTATGATAGGATTTCCTGTCTAAAGGCTGAATGATAATTCATTGTGTGTATATACCACCTTATTTTTAAAGTTTATTTTTATTTTGAGGGAGCAGAGAGAGAGAGTGAGAGAGCACACACGAACAAGTGGAGGAGGAGCAGAGAGAAGGAAAGACAGAATCCCAAGCAGGTTCGACACTGTCTGCACAAAGCCCAGTGTGGCGTTCGAACCTAGGAACCGCGAGATCATGACCTCAGCCAAGATCAAGAGTTGGACGCTTAACTGATTTAGCCACCCAGGTGTCTATACCACATTTTGTTTTTATATGCCACATTTGAAAAAAATCTTTTCATCTGTTCATGAACATTTCGGTTGCATCCAGTTCTTGGCTTCTGTGAATAATGCAGGGAACATGGGTGTGTAAATGTCTCTTTGGGATACAGTTTCAGTTCTTTTGGATATATACCCAGAAGTGGGATCTCTGGATCATATAGTAATTCTATTTATTTTTTGTTTTTTATACTTTTTTTAATCTTTATTTATTTTTGAGAGAGAGAGAGAGAGGATGAGTGGGGGAGTGGGAACAGAGAGAGAGAGAGAGAGAGAGAGAGAGAGACAGAATCCAAAGCAGGCTCCAGGCTCTGACCTGTCAGCAAAGAGCCCAACACAAGGCTCAAACTCACGATCCGTGAGTTAGTGACCTGAGCTGAAGTCAGGTGCCCCTAGTTTATTTTTTTTTTAAGTAAACTCTTAACTTCTTAACCCCAATGTGGGGCTTGAAGTCACGACCCCAAGATCAAGGGTGACATGCTCTACAGACTGAGCAAGCCAGGTGCCCCAGTAATTCTCATTTTTTGAGGAGCCTCCATACTGCTTTCCATGGTGGCTATGCCATTTTACATTTTCACCAACAGTGCACAAGGGTTGCCAACACTTATTTTCTGTTTTTTTTCCCCCTATAGTGGAATCCTAACAGATATGAGGTAATATTGCATTTTTGTTTTCATTGTGGTTTTGATTTGCATTTTCCTGATGGTTAGTGATGTTGAGCATCTTTTCATATGTTTGTTGGCCCTCTGTATGTCTCTTTTGGAGAAATGTCTGTTTGAGCCCTTTGCCCTTTTGACCAGTTTCTTAACTGCAGGACTTCTCGGGGCCTTCAAATGCTAATGTGCACTGTAAAGTTGCACTTTAATGTGCAACTCTAAGGAGAGGAAGAAGTATTCAGCATTTCCTAGACTTAAATTAAATGTCCATGGATTTCCCACAGTCGTCTTAGGGGTAGGGGAAGGGACTCAGTGTTCCATGGAATTCCTTGCTCCATTGATCCACAACAACACTTTTCATGCCATGATGGGTTAGAACTGGATTGAAGAGGTGAGGGGAAAGGGAGATCCTTGTGTCGAGAGAGGAAGCCACTGAAGACTAGGGTTCTGCCTGCACAAGTGGATGAAGAGGGAGGCGAGAGAGTGCGAGATGTGAGTATAGGAGAAGTAGAAGATTCAGTCGGAACGGGGGTGGCATGTGAGGAAGCCAGGGTGGCGGGTATGTTACTGTTATATTTAGTAGGCGTTGGTGGGGGGAGGGGAGGTGGGTGCAGTTTAGGGTGGGGGTTGGTGACAATTCTTCCTTTCACCTGTGTCCTCTAGAATGGACTAACAAGATTCACCACCTTCGTGGGAACCAAAGTTTCCTGTTGGCTAAGGGCTAGATGAGTAAGTAGTTTGGCCCCACACAACCTGGGCATGAGTCCTGGTAGGAGATACAGGTAGCAGGCACCCCAGCATTTAGGAAGGGCAGACTCTAGCCTTGCCCCTGAAGAGGTCCTTTCTTTCCCCTCCTGTCCAGGCTCCTCTGATGGGTCTTTCCTGTCTCCAGTCAGTCCCAGGCTTTAGCCTCTGGACTTGGGCTTCATGTCACATGGATTCCGTGCCGACGTACCAGTGATATTTTTCATTTTCTGCCTCTCAAGCATCAGGCAGTTGCCCTGGACTGATTTGGTTGCTGCTTTTGTATCTCCATATTGAGCAGGATGCTGGTTCCTGCGGTGGGAGCACATTATATGGCAGTTGGTGTGGGGTCTTCTGTGAGTTCCTGGATCAGTCTGGCTTCTCCAGACAGAACCAATAAAATTGTATAGAGATGTCCATGTGTGTAGAGGGACGTATCATGAGGGAGGGCTCCCACAGTAGTTCCCCTGGTTCTCAGACCTTTGGGTTTGAGCTGGAACCACACCACTGGCGTTCTGCTTCCCCCAGCTTGTGGTTACCCAGTGCTGTATGTCCCTGTCTGAGTTAAAGGCCCGAGAATCAAGAATGCTGATGTCCGAGGGCGGGAGAAGATGAATGCCTCTGCTCAAACGAGGGAGCAAATTTCACTTTCCTCTACTCTTTTGATCTCTTCAGACCCTCAGTGGATTGGATGATGATTGCATTGGTAGGATGATCTTTAGTCTGTCTACCAATGCAAAATTTTTTTTTTAAGTTTATTTATTTTAAGAGAGAGAGAGAGAGAGAGAGAGAGAGAGGATCCCAAGCAGGCTCCATGCTCTCAGCCTGGAGCCCGATGTGGGGCTCAGTCTCATGAACTGTGAGATCATGACCTGAGCCGAAACCAAGAGTCGGACATTCAACCAGCTGAGCTACCCAGGTGCTGCATACTGACCCAAATGTTATCTCTTCCAGGAACCACCTTACAGACACAGCCAGAAATAATGTCTTACCAGCTAGCTATCTGGAGATGGTCTGAAGTCAAGTGGCTCATAAAATTAACCATCACAGTCTCCTAGCACTGTTGTCTGAAATTGGGTCTCTCCTCTGAGAGAGTCTCACAGGCCGTCATAGAGCCCCAGCTAAAGATTCCTAACAGTTTGGGGCGCCTGGGTGGTCCAGCTGGTTAAGCGTCTGACTCTTGCTCTCACTTCGGGTCTTGATCTCAGGGTCAAGAGTTCAAGCCCCACGTTGGGCTCTGCACTGGGTGTGAAGCCTGCTTAAAAAAGAAAAAAAAAAAAGGACTCCTTACGGTTCACCTCAGGGAGAGGCCTCAGGTGAGTGAAAGACTGGATCCATGAGTGTTATTTGAATTAAAAGTTGAAAGTTTCTGGGTAAGGGGTGTGACAAGCTTTGCACTGTTGGTATTTCAGTTTGTTTTATTCTGCCTGGAGTTAGAATATAATCTATCTGTTTAATAGCAGGGGATATTCTTGTAGCCAAGACAGGCCAAGTTTATCTTGATAACCTTGGTTCTGGGTGCTGTTCGTCAGCCAGTTTGGGTTTTTGGTTTTTGGTTTTGGTCATTATAAAGCTGTTTCTGGTCCAATGGCCTGATAAACTTGTCTTCCTTGCTAAACTTTGGGAATGGCAGTGAGGTTGGCCAAACGGCAGGTGATGTAACAGGCTCTCATCAGCCCTTCATCTCCTGCTAATGGTCCCGGAATATCAGAATTGGATGGCTTCTCCCTGGATGAGTAACTGAGAGTCAGGAATTGAGGCTTCTGTCAGACAAGTCGGGACCCATTGAGGGATTTTGAACAAGAGAATGGTGGGATTTTGAACAAGAGAAGGACCAGGGGTTAGTATGGATTGGAGAAGGGAGATACTGGAGACTGAGAAGCCATTGGGAGGCCATTGCAGGATCCCAGAGTCAGGATACAGAGGGGTGGGACGTGATGCCGGCCTTAGGAGCAGAGAAGAGGGGAAGGATTGGAGGAGAAGCTGTAGAACACAGACTGAGTTTGGACCTGACAGGCAGATGGCAGAGGGGTTTGGGAAGGTTGGAACCTGAGAGGGTTTGTGATGCCGTCCAGAGAAGCAAATGAGAAGTCCCGAGTCCCTTTCTCGGTTTCTGTGGAGAGGTGGGGCAGAGTTGGGGTGACTGCTAAGTGGGACTCTGGGGCCTTGCCAGGACTGTGAGGACAAGAAGGAAGGCTCGGCTTTGTGTGTGACCTGCTGCAGCAGCCTTCTCGGTAATAGAGAGGCTGCTGTTCTCCGTGGCTCTTGTTCCGAATTGTTTCATTTCAGGCTAGATTCAGAGTTGATGGAATTTCTCCTACGGGTGGGGAAGGGAGGGTGTTGGAGAATGAAGGAAAATCTTGAATTCTGTCCTTTGTGTACTTTCCAAAACACAAATACACACACCCACGCACTGTTCTGTGCTAGAGAGAAAATGCACCCCAAGTGCGTAATTACACAGGGACCTGGCACTCCAGGGGTCTGGTCCTCACTTGCAGAGTCCTCTGCAACTCTGAGGGGTTCTTTCTCTGTAAACCCAGAATAAGGGTTGCGGTATCATGAGTTTGGGCCCAGGGAGACTTTTGAGGTGAGGAATTGTCCATTCTTTCTGGTAATCTGGATGCTTTCATGTACCATCTAAGTCAAACATTGGGATTTGTGGGCGCCATTGGCCCCATGTCAGGAGAATCATTGGTTGGGGCCAGAGCTGTGCCAGCTCTGCCTTTAAGAAATCCAAATTCTTTATCCTTCCCATCTGTAAGGCTTTATATTCTGTTCCTGGGGGTAGTTTAATCGAAGGGTCATGTTCTGTCAGAGGTGACTGTGCCAACTTGAGTTTTTGGCTATTTTTATGGTTCTTCCTTCTGGAAGACTTGAATCAGATTTTCCTAAACTCTATCCTACTCCCATTCTTCCTGGAGTTGGCTTCCTGTTTTGTATTTCTTAAACAGACTCTCTCCTAGGGTGGAACAGTGATTTTTATCACAGAGTGATTTTATCCACTGTATTAATTAGAGTAATGCTAGCTATGGTAACAGATCTCAACGTTTCAGTGGCCGGGTACTGTGGAGCCTTAACTCTTGTTTATGTAGCAGTCTGGAATGGGTGTTCTTGGTTGGTGGCTGACTTTCTTCCACTAGTAAGAGAGCAGTTTGGAGCTCCAGGCTCTTTCCATCCTCTGATGCCACCATTCCGGCTGGTGGAAGGGGGAGGAGTGTGGAGAGGGCACACCCAGTTTTTACTCTCCTGACCCAGACACCACCTCGACCCCACATTCCATTTATGAGAACTACTCACGTGAGCCCACTTAGATGCAAGGGGGCATGGGAAATGAAGTCCTAGATGGAAATACAGTTGTTGGCAATATAGTAGGGGTTTAGTAAATGTAGCTATTAGTATCTGTTATCACCCAAGGCAGGGCATGGACAAATGTCAGTGTGGATGCTTCTGTAAAATTCTGATGTGGGAGGTCTCTGAGTGGAGTGGGTCAGAAAACTTTGTGGAAGAGGGCATATTTTTTTTTTTTTTTTTCAGCGTTTATTTATTTTTGGGACAGAGAGAGACAGAGCATGAACGGGGGAGGGGCAGAGAGAGGGAGACACAGCATCGGAAACAGGCTCCAGGTTCTGAGCCATCAGCCCAGAGCCCGACGCGGGGCTGGAACTCACAGACCGCGAGATCGTGACCTGGCTGAAGTCGGACGCTTAACCGACTGCGCCACCCAGGCGCCCCGAAGAGGGCATATTTGAGCTGGATTTTGAGAGATGGCTAAGGCTTTTTTTTTTTTTTTTCCTCTTCCTTTTCTGGTTTACAGATGTGCCTTATTTGGCTGTGTATTATTTACATTGTTTGAATTAGATGTCAACACTTAAAAGTTGGGTGATCTCTCATGAACACATATATTTAGCCTCTCCTGAATTACTGAGGATTGGCAACATGCGGCCTGCATTCTGGCATAACAGAATTCAGAGCTGAGAAGAGCTGCTCTCTCTGGAAGAGTCACTTCCTTATCCTGCTTTACTTGTTTAGTTTACTTGCCTGTACCCTAACACATTTAATGAGTTTGAAACCCCAGTTAATGATCCCTTCTGGTCTTGATAATGTATTAGTTTCCTGCTGCCGCTGTAACAAATTACCACAAACTTTGTGGCTTACAATAACACAGATCTATTATCTTTCAGTTTTGGAGGTCTGGAGTCTACAGTGGGTCAGTAGGGCTATGTTTTTTTTTTCTGGAGGCTCCAGAGGAAGATCTTATTTCCTTGCCTTTTCCAGTTTCTAGAGGCTACCTGCATTTCTTGGGTTGTGTCCCTTCTTCCATCTTCAAAGAGGTGGCTAAGGTTTTAACTAGGTTGAAGGACAAAGGTTCATGTTTCCTTCTGCTTGTTCATTTATTCAGCAAATGTTGGTTAAGGACCTACTGTGTGTTACCTATACCATGATAGGTTACCTATACCTATACCATGATAGGGACAGGGACAGTGATGAACAAAGACAAATACCCCCATCTCATGCAACTGGTATTTTGGGGCAAGATAATACCATAATGATATAAAAAAAGCTCAAGAAGAGAAGCATCTAGAAAAATGTGCTATACAGAGAGGTAAAGGCCAGGTGGCCACTTTGGGTAGTCCAGGCAAGCCCCTCTGTGGAGGTGACATCTGATCTGCAGTGTAATGATGAGAAGGAGCTGGCCATGCCACCATCAGAAAGGGACTTTGATAGGCACAAGGAAAAGCATGTGCAAAGGCCCTGAAGTAGGAATGAGCTTTGGAAGTACAAAATACAGAAAGCAGGCGAGGTGGCTTGAACATCTCGGGTGGCTGGGAGAGTGGAGGGGAGTTCTGAGAGGACAGCAGGGTCCGATCAAGCAGTGCATTGGGGATGGGCTGGGGTTTGGGTTCTATCCTAAGTATGACGGGAAGCTATGGTGAGTTTTGAGCAGGGTGCTAACATGGTGCATACAGACATTTTGGAAAGCTCACTCTGTGTGTGTGAAGAATGGATTGTAGGGTTCGTGGTCCACGGGGAGATGGTGGAGGCTTGGATTGAATGCTGGTCTCAGGTGGAGAGAAACGGTGGTTTTGGAGAGAAAGCCGATAGCTCTGCTTCCTTGTGCCTTTTCCCCCGTATGCTAAGGCTTTGGCTTGTTTTAGACCTTTTGCTGTTCTCTGGGGAGAGTGTTCTTGGGTTTTGCCAGCTTCATTGCTGGGGGAAGAGTGGGAGGCCCAGGCCCAGTGCTTGTCTGGCCTCTCTGCCTAGCCTGTTGGTGTGGAGGTGACAGCTTTGGTCAGTGACGGCTTTCTGGCATGTTGACTACTTAGGTCATGTCTAGACATTTTTGCCCAGACCTCGTCTTGATCCCAAACCAAACATGTCCACCTGCCGTTAATTCCACCTCCTTTTGGAGAAACCTGCCTCCTGCCTTTGCCAATGGGCAGCTGCTTTGAGAGGCCCTGTCCCTCCTCTCGGGCTTGCCCCAGTAGGGGTGGGACATTCCTCGAGAGCTGATCCCTGAGTGGAGACTCGCCGGGCCGAGATGAGCAATACCTTCTCTGCCAGCCCTTTGCTGGCAATCTCACTGTGTGTCACAGGTGGATGAGCCTCAAGCAGGGGACCCTCCTCATCCATCAGGAGCATCTCCTGTGTCTTCTCCATTGTGTACTGTGATTTTTAGTATAAGAGTTATTTTTGTTTACTTAGTTTTCCCGGCCTCTTGGATGCTTTTTCAGCATTTAGGAAGAAACTGATACTATCTGTTCCATCGCATATATGCAGCACTCTCAGGTTTCTGGTGAGTTTTCTGTTTTAAACATTAACTTACTGTTCCTCACAGCAATCCTAGGAGAAGGGTGGGAACTCCTCCCTACCCTCCGTTTTTGCTTTACTTCTCTTTAGTTTTGCACCCAGTGATTGCTGGGTTTATAATCAAATGAGAAGTCTCCAGTTCATAAATGCTGCTGGCGGCCGTTTCCTTCTGCATTCTTCGTGCTGCCTGTTAAATGTTCCTCTATGGTTTGGGGATAAAACATGTGCCTGGTGTTGCTTTCAGCGGTGTGAAGGGACCTGTTTTAGAAATGAACAACTGAGCCTGAGAGACGCAGTGAGACTTGTTGCAGAGAGCTGGGCCTGCTGGAGGCCAGGTGTGACCTAGACCTGTCACGGCTCTCTGCACTGGCCCTCCGGCATCTCCGTGGGTAGTGTGTCTGTGCCTGGTTTGAGGCTGTGACTGCAGCTGCCCTGGTGAAAGGGGCAGGAGCAGAACATCGACGGCTTCTCACCCCTTCATCGTGTTGACCTAAAAACGCCTTGGTCCGGCAGCCCCGTTCTCCATCCTCAGCATTCTGAGCCCTGCCGGGTCCTTTAGCTCGGGAGAAACCCGCTAACGGTAGAAGGAGCAGCAGCTGTGGAGGTGCGCGTGCCAGATCCGGGCCGTGCTGTTGACCTGTGAGTGGGCAAGTTGCTTAGAGAGTCTGTCTTCACACTTCGCTATATCCTGGAGAGGGAGAATGTGTCCTGTGGGAGCAGCATGGCCTGGCGCTTCAGAGCCCAAGTTCAAATCCTGCCTCTGCTACTTGCGTGACCTTGGGGAGATTCCTTCGTTCTCTGTGTGTCATGGGCTGTCACCAGAAGTGGCATGCCACGGCCCTGTGCCCTCTGCACAGGAATGAGAACCTTCTGTGTTCCGCAGTCTCTAACCCCTTCCGCTTAGAGGCAGGGGGATGGGCAAGACCTGGTTTGGGACATGACGTTTTCTTTTGCTGAAGCCTCCTGGATATGAGGAAGCGTTTCCATTTATTCCCCAACAGGAAGGGACAGGGTCTGCGTGGGAGCGATTGGGGCTGCTACCTTGGAGAAGAACACACACTTCAGGAAGTTCAGAAACAAGCCAATGCCAAAGAGATCTAAGTGAGAGAACTATTGGCGCCTAAAACAGAAATTCAGCCTTTCTTTTCAGAAAAATAACAGATGCCTAAATGCCAGTGGCAAGGAAGGGAGAAGGCTACTGGTTTGTTTTTCAAGATCTCAGTGAGCAAAGAGCAGTTTTGATCTGTTTCATCCTGACTCTCTTTGTTCTGCAGAAGAAGAAATAGAGGCTGGCAGGAGCAGCTCTTTTAGCCCTTAATTAATTGGGGTCTTCTGGATTGTGCGCTAATTTTTTTCATGTTCAGTTTGACTTTTTAGCTTAGACTGTTCCTTGAAGGTCCGCCAGCCTTCGTGTCCCTGCGGGGCCTCGCACATAGCTGAGCACGTGGAGAGCAGTTGGCACGTGTCTGGTTGAGGTCCAGTTCGCCCTCCCTTTTGTTTTCCAGAGTGAGTACATTGCTCCGTGTGACTGTCGGCGGGCCTTCGTCTCTGGATTTGATGGCTCCGCGGGTGAGTTGCTAACTGCTCTGTCTGTTCTTTCTGTACTTTTGTTCCCTTCCAAAAATAACGGGGCCAGGCTTCAGCCTGTGATAGGACCCAAAAGAGAATGCAAGCCGGACACTCGCCCTTGAACCTCTGCAGAAAGGTGTGAATTCCCAGCATCCCCCAGTTCCCTGAGGTCAGCTTTTAGTGGCCCTTTTCTCTATGCTTTTGCTATTAAAGTTTTATTGTATTTATTTATTTATTTGCTATTACAGTTTTAAATAATTTTCATTTAAAAAATGTTTTTGAACTTTTCATTGAAAATAATATATGGGGTGTTGTATGGAAACCAATTTGTCAATAAATTTCATATATATATATAAAAAAAAAAAGAAAATAATATATGTACAGAAAACTATTAATTAAACTGAAGATACCTGTGTCAATGCCACTCTACAAGTAATGGTTACTAACTGTACCCCAGAACCCTCACCTTAGCTTGCTGGTCCTGTGTAATTCTCCAAGTGCTTGCTTGGCTTCTGGGTAATTTCACTTTCAGTGTAAATAATAAAGGTGGGGACACCTGGGTGGCTCAGTCGGTTAAGTGTCCGACTTCGGCACAGGTCGTTATCTCACGGTTCATGGGTTTGTGCCCCGTGTCAGGCTCTGTGCTGACAGCTCAGAGCCTGGAGCCTGCTTGGGATTCTGTGTCTGCCTCTCTCTCTGGCCCTCCCCCACTTAGGCTCTCTCTCCCTCTCAAAAATAAATAAACATTAAAAAACTTAAATAATAAAGGTGAACATTGAGCTACATTGGTGCCCTGCCCTAACTTTTCCAAAACTGCCCTGTCCTTGAGTTGTAGGGTGATTTTTCCCCCTTCAGACTCCCATCATTAGGCTAGTTAGACTCGGCAAGAACCACTTCCTTTTGTGTATGTGCTTGTGTTGGTTAGCCCCTTAGGATTGCTTTTGGCTGGCACCTCTGCTGAAAGCCTGGAGTTCTGCCAGGCCTGTAGGAACTGAGGGCAGGTAGGGGTGGGAGATGTCAACCCCTGCTGGTGACCGGTGAGTCACCGTGAATATGTAGAGTCCAGTGGGTTTCTCAGAAAAGGTGAGACCATTCCTCTGGAGTAGAGCAGATCACTGTGCTGGAATCGTTTTCACCTCCGTGTTGTTGATTATGAGGCCATTTTGACCATAGGTGCACAGTCCTCTGTTCTGTTGGCCTTGACTCGAGCTGTGCAAATGGGGTACTGTGCAGGGACCAGGCCTCAGGCAGCCTTCAGAGCTTGGCCCACAGCTTGTTCTCAGTGGCTTTGTGTTCTTTTGCCTGGAGCTTTCTCTGGAGTCAAAGGCCCATCTGCGCCGCTGGAGTGAGGGGTGGTGGGAGGCTGGGCCCCAGGGCTCACTGTGCTTGCCTGCCGGCCACCACCGTGTGCAGCTTCTGCGTGGTTGTCAGAAACGTTTCTCTTTTGTTTGTTTACTCCCCTGCTGCAGGCACAGCCATCATTACGGAAGAGCATGCGGCCATGTGGACCGACGGACGTTACTTTCTCCAGGCTGCCAAGCAGATGGACAGCAACTGGACGCTCATGAAGATGGGTGTGTAGAGACATGGCCAGCCCAACTTCAGTTGGCCAGCTTTGGGAAGGGACCCTAGGGTTTTATGAGGTCATGGACCTTTTTGAGGGTATCTTAGTCGGCTTTGGCTGCCATAAAAAAATACCAGAGACGAGGTGGCCTAAACAGCACAAGTTTGTTTTCTCAGTTCCGAAGGCTGGAAGTCTAAGATCAGGGTGTCAGTATAGTCAGGTTCTGGTGTCAGCCCTCCTCCTGATTTGCAGACGGCTGCCTTCTCACTGTGTCCTCACACGGCAGAGAGATAGATCTCTTTTCTTCTTTTTAAAGGGCCACCAATCCTATCAGATTAGAATTCCACCTTTTTGACTTCATTTAATCTTAATTACCTCCTAAAATCCTTCTGTCCAGATACAGTCACATTGAGGTTGGGGCTTCAACATGTGAATTTGGGGGACACCAAAGTGGCACCAGAAAACCCTCTTTCTCTCACATTTACATGCACACACACACACACAAGCATGCATTCGGGGCTGTGGGGCTGTTATAAATGAACAGGCTAGTGACCTTTAAACTTTCTGATTGCATGCCTCCGTTAATGGCTCATGCACCCTCAACATATGTGTATACTTGTTTATGTTTCTAGATATACGTGCTGCTGTCCATCTGCATTTCAAATGTGAACAAAAATTAATTTCTTTGTTTTTTAGAAAAAATGAATACAAATAGACCTCCTAAAATTTTCTGTTTGCGCCCTGGTGGATCAGTCAATGTACCCCTGGGGTATGGGCATCTCTCCTTGGAGCCCATATCTCCAGCTGTCAGGTCTGTTAGCACTTTGCGGGGGGGCAGAGTGTCAGAGGAGCGAATTCTGCTCATTCCTTCAAGTAGGTATTTGGTTTCCCCGGGGAATGAATCTTCCTTCTTTCCAAGTCTGTCTCTAGTTTGCCTGAGCCCCTCTTTCCTCAGGCATTTCTCCTGCATAGGGAAATTCTGGTGGGTTTGGTTGGGGAGTGATTCATCCCTGGGGTTTTGCCAGATATCTGTCTGCTAGGAAATAGCATGACTTCATCCTATAAAAGTCATACGAGGGGCATTAAAAGAAACTTCGTTAGTAAGTGGCTTTTTAGCGGTTTGGGAAAAAAATAGCCAAGAATCAAATAGCAAAATAACAGCTCAGTGCCAGCTTTTAGGCAGTTTTTGGAATTGAAGTTCGTGAGCTCATTTCTTTATAAATCTTTGAACTTCCCCTCTGTGGTTATGTGGTTATCAGCAGTCCGTAGGGAAAATAGTGAAGATAAGTACTGGTTTAGAATATATGAACTTTCACTCTAAATATACATGTATTTCACCAAGCTGTTAAGTTTTTAGTAAAAATCTCATCAGTTAAGAAGCACGCATCCAAACATAGAAGGTATTGGCTTGGATTAAAGAAAAACTGGAATATCAAAAATAACTTCAGTTCCTTTCTTGGAGCTTGTTTGGTGTCCTATGACGAATCGCTCGGAAGAAAAGGGAAGGGCTGTTTGCTCTCGGGAGTTGGAAAGCCAGGGAGCCATTGTAAAGATGATGGTGACGGGTACCTGTGTGTTCCTGTCTTAATCTTTGGAAAGATTTCTTTGCTGCAAAGGCTTGTGTTCAGCCCTCCAGTCAGGCCTGGTTGAGGGGCGGGAGCCTTCTCTCTGCCACCCTGCCTTCCAGTGAGGGGAGAGTACCATGGCGTGTGTTTCTCTTACCTGGTGTGGGATGTGAGGGAGGCCCCCAGCTCCCAGCCTTCACCAGTCACCACCCAAGTGCTCTTCAAGTGACCACTGGTGGTAAAGTGACTGATGGCGGAGAAGATGTTGTTTGCAGTGACACGTGTACCTATGTTGCAGTGATTCCCGGGGTGCTGTTTTTACCAGGAGTCGAATGAAAATCTTGCCTTTTCTTTTTGTTGTCTTCTTACTCTTATCGTATGCTTCCGTCTTAATACACCTGGGTGTTAAGGGGCACCTGGGTGACTCAGTTAAGCGTCTGAGTCTTGATTTCGGCTCAGGTCACGATTTTGCAGTTCATGAGATCGAGCCCCGCATTGGGCTCTGCGCCAACAGCACAGACCCTGCTTGGGACTCTCGTTCTCCCTGTCTGCCCCTCCCCTGCTTGTGCATTCCCTCCTCTCTCTCTCTCTCTCCCTCTCAAAAAAAAAAAAAAAAAAGAAAAGAAAAACACACCATCTTATACTTCTTGCAGCCTTCCAAGATTAAGGGAAGTTCAGATTTTTTCAAGTGCCACCAATCTACCTTAGAGAAGGTGCTTAATAAAGGCCCTGTTATCATGATGTTGGTGAATTGCTTCCTTCTGGGTAGGACCGTGAGCTTGGTTCCACTGGGAATTGTTTCTTCTCTGTTCTTCCCTCTGTAGGTCTGAAGGACACACCAACTCAGGAAGACTGGCTGGTGAGTGTACTTCCTGAAGGATCCAGGGTTGGTGTGGACCCACTGATCATTCCTACTGGTGAGTGAGCTGGGGTCCTTCCAGCTTGGGTGAGGAAGTGGGTTCTAGATGCCTCTCCATTGTCCTTGTTTGTTTGTGGGACGTGGATCCTCTGGGGGCTCGGCGTGACTTGACGTCATGGTAAAGATCAAGGTGAGGAGAGGAGTTCTGGCAGAGAGGCAGGGGAAGGCGGTTGGTGGTGAAGATCACCTCTTTGCAGTTCTGCGTCCTACGCACTCAGCGCTAGGCCACGGGAGGATCGCCTTTCAGAAGGCGCTGGGCTCTCAAGGCTCTGCTGCCTGCCTTGGCCGAGATGGCGTTTAGTTCATGCATGGCTGGGCCACGTGTATTTCTCCCCAGATTACTGGAAGAAGATGGCCAAGGTTCTGAGAAGTGCAGGCCACCACCTCATTCCTGTCAAGGAGAACCTTGTGGACAAAATCTGGACAGACCGTCCTGAGCGCCCGTGCAAGCCCCTCCTCACCCTGGGCCTCGATTACACAGGTCAGAACTGTGCTGCATGCAGCAGGGCCCCCAGCCATCGTCCCTTCCACCTGTCACCTTTGTCTTCATCGCTGTCCTGAATCAGAGTTGAGCTTGAGCTCACGGGAGGATTCTGCCCCATGCTGGCACTGGCACTGGCACTGGTGGGGTATTTCATGAAGGCAGGAGCTTTATTTGTTTCCAGGGTTGGCACCTACTTACCACCTACTTTGCATAATTTATTCTTGCCCTGCTCTTCTGGGCAGACCTTTGGCTGCTGCTAAGATGGCTTTTTTACTACGCTGTTGCTCACTGCCTCTCTCACGTGTCTGATATTGGAAACAGGCTGAGGGGTTTCTAGCTTCCATTTCTTTTTCTTTTGCCCGCGTTTGTAGATTTACCTCCTTAGCGCCCCCCCCCCCCCCCATCTCGTACCTTCTGCTTTAGTGGCTTTGGGGCATGGGTTTCTTAGGCCTGTATGATAGTGGTCGGTGTGGAGCAAGTTCTGCGAACCATTTGTGGGAGCTGAAAGTGTGGATTTATGAGTGAGGGATACAGAGAGAGGCCAGGGAGGTGGGGCTGAAGGGGAGGGAGTTGTGTGGTAGAAACAGCAGAGTAGAGGTGGATGGGGGATGTCTGGAATGTAGGCAGATTGCCCAGAGGGGTCCTGGGAAGAAAGCATTACAGCCCAGACTCTTGCCAAGTTTTAGACAGCATTCCCGAGCTGATCTTCAAAGCGGTGTTGGTTGTGGGGGCAGCCCCCAGCTTGCTCTCCTTGTGATGCCCTCACCGGAGGGTAGCTCAGATTCAGGGGGATAGGTCCAGGGAGTGGCCCAGGGTCAGCTAGACATTTTCCATTCGCATGTTTTGAGTTTTTTAGAAGCTGAATCAGAGGCGCTGACCTATTACTTGTAGGAGAGGGGAGAGCAGACGTTGAGGGTAAGACTTGTGTTCAACAAACACAAGTACCTACTATGTGCAGGACACTGTGCCAGGTGCTGGGTGAATAAGACAGAGGGTTGTCCTGTTCCCAGGTGGCTGTAACCGGAGTTGAAAGTACCGTTTCGTAGTGGGGATGGTGGTGGTCGTGGTGGTGATGGGGTGAGCTTCCCCAGGGCTACCATTCCATCTGGAGAGCCATAGGGAGGCCCTGGCTATGACAGGGCAAGTGTGATTTAGAAGTAGTGGTCCCAGTGAGTCAGATTGCAGGGAGTACCTAGGTCTTAGCACCAAAGGGCGAGTCTCTCGGCTCCAAGAACGTAAAGTGGGTGGTATTCCCCCGGCCTGTAAGACTGGGTGAGTTTTCCCTCCTGGGCAGTATGTTCTCGTAGCTCCCTGTGCCTCTGCTGTTGTGCCAGTTCTTACACGGAAGTGTAACTGTTGCTGGTTTAATTATTTGCCTTCCCATCTAGGTTGTAAGCCCCCTGAGGGCAGGGACTGGGTATAACTCAGAGCTGTAGCCATGGTGACCAGCACAATGCCTGGCAGATATCTATGCCTGGGAAGTCTAGGTGCTTCATAGACATTTGTTGGATGAACAAATGTATTAATTTTGTCAGTGAGGCAGTCAGGGCTCTTGAAAGTCAACAGGTTTGGACAGAGGCTTAAATCCAGGCCTCCTGTTTGGTCAACCAACATGCTCCCTATAACAGGTGGTGCTGGCTCAGAATGTTTGGGATGGGTTCTTTCAGTTGGCTCCCGTGGGTCCCTGGAACCAGGGCCAGAGCCGCAAGCACGTTTGTTTCTTGCAGGCGTCTCCTGGAAGGACAAGGTTGCAGACCTTCGGTTGAAAATGGCCGAGAGGAACGTCGTGTGGTTTGTGGTCACTGCCCTGGATGAGATTGCGTGTGAGTGCTCTGGCTTTACTGTTTGGGCATGTTACTCGGTCTCTCCCTTGGTTCTCTGGGAATCTGTGTGTTTGTGCAGATCAGCTTTCTGAGTGGCCAGGGAATAAACAAAAGACTTATGTCACCAAATGGGTATATGATGCACCAAGTAGGATGGAGAAAGAATTATAGAGGATGGGAGAGGGGAATGTAGCTTTGCCCAAAGTGGTATTACAGCCAGGGGCTGATGTTAAATCTATGGTGGATGTCCACCTCTGAGCAGTCTCTTAAGGACTGGGACACCTCTGAGGAAGGACATTCCTTCCTAACACTTAATGTCTGTCAGTATTTGTGTGTCTGTCAATATTCATGTGTCTTTATAGCTGTAGAAGTGGCACCATAGGAGATATTTTTTTTCTCTGTACTTTTTCTGTAGGCCACTGTGTTCTTCACAGTGAGAATGTTCTAGAAATATTTCTCTTTTTAAAAAATTTTTGTTTTTATTTACTTATTTAGAAAGAGAGAGAGAGAGAGCAAGCAAGGGAAGGGCAGAGAGAGAGGGATAGAATCCCAAGCAGGCTCCACACTGTCAGCGCACAGCCTGATATGGGGCTTGAACTCATGAACCGTGAGAACATGACCTGAGCCAAGATCAAGAGTTGGAAGCTTATGGGGCACCTGGGTGGCTCAGTTGGTTAAGTGTTGACTTTAGCTCAGGTCATGACCCTGTGGTTTGTGAGTTCGAGCCCTGAGTCGGGCTCTGTGCTGACAGCTCGGAGCCTGGAGCCTGCTTCAGATTCTGTGTCTCTCTCTGCCCCTCCCCTACTCGTGTTCTGTTTCTCTCTGTCTCTGTCTCTGTCTCTCTCAAAAATAAATAAACGTAAAAAAAATACAAATAAATTAAAAGAGTTGGATACTTAATTGATTGAGCCACCCAGGCGCCCCATGTTCTAGAAATATTTGTACCTCAGAAAACTCAGGAACTATAAATATTTTTCACCAGCTTTTTTGATACAATAGCAGTTTCTGAATCTTTAGATCTTAAACAACCTGCATGCAATTGTTTAGTACCTGTCATCCTCTAGAACCTGAAGGAATCTTGGTGAATCTTCCTGTTCCATCTTCCTTTTCTGACTGGGTTTGACCCAGGGTGACTGAGAAGAGGCACTACCTCATTTTTTAATTTTCTCATTAGAGGAAGAGACCCTACTACACAGTGTCCTATGTCTCCAGTCCCCAGCCCCAAAACTTTGTCAGATACCAGTGATACTTGACATGTGTCAGTGACTTATATCCTTAATTAATTAATAACCTCGACATCAGGGAAAATAACATACATAAAATTAATTTCTCCCTTTGGTTTTAAGAAAACACATTCCCATTGTGGAAAACCTGGAAAATGTAGAGGAAGTAAAAAGAAAAAGAAAAAAAAGCACCTATAATTTTGTTACCCAGAGATCATCACTGTTAATATTTGGTGCGTATATAATTTTGAAGCTTGATTTTTTTCCAAAGTATCAGCATACTTTAAGCATATATAATCGTAACTTAAGTAAATATAAATATCCCATCATATGGTTGGTTATACCATAATTTACTTTACCCATTCCCTTAAGGATGACCTTAGGTTATTTTTGATTTTCTCATGATTTTATTATGATGCCGCCATCAAAATCTTAGTGCATCAAAATCTGTGTCTTGGTTTCTGATGATTTTCTTCTATTTCTGGTTGCTTTCAGGGGTGGTATTATGGGTTAGAGGGTGTGCACGTGGTAGGCCTTTGGACCCATCTTGCCATTTACCTGCTAGAATTGTTTACAGTGGATAGGAACATGCCTGTCTTGCCACACCCTTCCCAGTCCCAAGTAGTGGCATTTTTATTTTTTTAAATTTTATCAAAAAAATTTTTGTAATGTTTATTTATTTTTTGAGAGGGAGAGAGAGAGAGAGAGAGAGAGAGCAGCAAAGGGGCAGAGAGGTAGAGGGGGACAGAGGATCTGAAGCAGGCTCTGTGCTGACAGCAGAGAGCCTGAAGCAGGGCTCGAACTCAGAAACTGTGAGATCATGACCTGAGCCGAAGTCAGGCAGACACTTAACCGACTGAGTCACCCAGGTGCCCTGGTACTGTCATTTTTAAACTGCTCGTCTGATAGGTAAAGCTTCATTGCTTTGTTGTGAGAAGCCATTATTTTAAAATAGACGGAGAGCTTTTCTCACTAGGAGTTTTTAAGTACTGTATTCTTCAGGAGAGCAAGCATTAGGCATCTGGAAGCTTTGAGACCCTAGCTATTCTCTCTGCTGGCCACTTTAGTTTTTTAAACATACAATGATCTCCCCAGACTTTAAACATACAGTGATCTCCCCAAACACCTTTAACACTGGCTGTAGGTGGGCCTCCACTCCAGTTCGGTATCATAGCTGACCCTTGGGTGGGCTCCGATATGGGCTTCATTCTTGGGCTTAAAAGCCACCACCACTCACTCCCTGCTTTTGTTCCTCTGCTGGGAAGCTCCGCCTCCTCGGGGCTCCTTGACTCTTAGCCGGAGGGCCTCGGAGGGCCTCGTTGGGCTCCCTCACCATCCTGGGTGGGTCTCAGTCTTTCTACCCCAGGACGTTGTTTGCTTCAGAAGGGAGAGAGTGCTTGGCTCCTTTCCCTTTACTTGGGAATGCCAGTTTGCTGCAGCAAGGCCGGGTCTGGCAGGTCACCACCAGGGGGACAATTTCAACTCTTTGGAGGGTAATCCTCCTGTTTTTTGACTAACTTCCATTCTGTTCCCGGGACAGCAATATGGTAGCATAAGAAACAGTTTTGGTGCCATCATTTGGCGGGCATGAGCGACTGCAGCTCCAAGTGGAACCAGGAAGTGAGGTTTCCGGCTTTTCTGAGAGATGCCACGGAATCCTTCCATGGAAGCCTTCCATGGATGTTGAAGCGTTTCCCTCCCCCTACAGGCTCTCTCTTGTAATCTCAAGTCAGGCAAGTGACGGGGCTTTTATTTATTTTTTTTAAGGGCTGTTCAATCTCCGAGGATCAGATGTGGAGCACAATCCGGTGTTTTTCTCCTATGCAATCATAGGATTGGAGACGATCATGTGAGTGTTGGGCCACACTGGAAAGTCCTTCCTTCCTCACAGCTCCTCAGATTCCCCGTCTCCCCTTGCTGGTCGACCCCGTCACTACCTGACGTCCCGCTGATGCACTGCTTTTCTTCTGCTTTCTCCCTTTCCCACTCCTCTTTCCTTTCCCTTCTTGTCTTCCTTAGCAGCAGGTATTTTTTTTACATCCTGCCTCTCTCTTAATCTCCCAAATACCTTGAAATCTATGAAAGTCTCTCTAGTACTAGAAGATAGGAAAAAAACCAAACAAACCAGGCAGGACATCAGAACAAAACCAGAATGAAGCTATTTCACAAAATTCCTGCTGCAAAGTCTTGGTCAGGCCACACACTTGATTCTAAATTTTGTAGCAGCCAGTGCAAAGGGATGTACAGGCTCAGTTATACAGTCTTGGGTCCATAGTTCAAATAAACCCAGGCATTTGGAAGGTCAGAAATGACACCGGAAGCCCCCCCCCCCCCCCGTCAAACTTTATGTATTAAAGCATTGCTTGTGGCCTTCCTGCAGTTGTTCTTTTATTTGGATGGCTCTTTATTCAGATAACATTTATTAAGTTGATAGGGTCTCTATTGGGTGCTAGGGTGAATGAGACAGGGTGCTGGGCTGGAGCTGGGGGATGAATGTCTCTTCAGGGGCTTCAGGGCATGTAAGTGGGCACTGACTTGTCAGTGGGATGGGTATGGATGTTACAGGAGGGGCCTGACCTAAACTTGGGCATCAGAGGAGACTCTTGGGGAAAGTAATATCGAAGCAGAGATCGAGGGCACATGTGCGTTGGCTAGGTGAGCGGGGAGTGAAGAGAATGGTGGTCTAAGCAGAGGGCATGACGTTTTCAGTGGCTCTGGGCAGGAGAGAGCACGCTGCCTGAGGAGGGCCTGGAGTGGTTCAGTGTGGTGGGAACATAGAGTGTGAGGCCGGAAGGTGAGCAGGGGCCACATAAAGGAGGGCCCGTGAGCGGTGTCCAGGAGCTCGGACCTTTATCCTGAGGACACTGGGGAGCTATTGAATGACTTTTTTCACATGATCAGGTTTGTAAATCATAAAGAATACTATGGTTGGGAAAACTGTGCTGGCTGGGGCAAGACTGGATGCAGAGACCAGTTAGGAGGCTCTGGTGATAATCCAGCAGAGAGATGGGGGCAGCCTGAACCTGGCTGGTGACTAGGCAAGGCCACGGTCAAAGCTGGACAGATTTGATCAGGATTTACACTGTAGGCCCAAAGATCTTAGTGGAGGGATGGGACAGTGTCCACGTCCTGGCTGGGGGAATGGAGTGGATGGTGATAACATACACGGGGATAGGGACACAGTTTGGGGAGCAGGATTTGAGAAAGGAATGGGGAGGAAGGGGAACTGCTTGGTTTTGGTTGCTAGAAGGTGGAGCCTGTTGTGTATGTGTGGGTGTGTGCTTCCCCCCCTCACTCACGTGTCCTCCTTTTTCTGTCGCCTCACCCCTGGCCCCTCTGCAGGCTCTTCATTGATGGTGACCGCATAGATGCCCCCAATGTGAAGGAGCATCTGCTTTTTGACTTGGGCCTAGAAGCCGAATACAGAATCCAGGTGCTTCCCTACAAGTCCATCCTGGGCGAGCTCAAGGCTCTGTGTGCCAATCTCTCCCCAAGGGAGAAGGTGTGGGTCAGCGACAAGGCCAGCTACGCCGTAAGCGAGACCATCCCCAAGGTTGGTAGCCCTGCTGAGGCCCATCCAAAGTCGGCCACATTCCAGCTGCCAGCCCCTTCCCAGTTCTGGCATCATGCAGCTTTGTCTTTGAAACAGAGGTTGTTTTGGAAGATCTCGGGGACTGATTGTCAGATCAGAGATGTCCTCTCCCTAGATGAGCCCTTTGGGCTAGAGCCATGTTGAGAGTCTGAGGGCCCTTAGAACTCATTGAGTCCTGTGTTGTCCAGAGTGTGGCATGAGAGATGATTTTAGGTGGTATATACTAATACTTAGGTTTATTTAAATATTCTCTGTTTTAAAAGCAATTCAGCATATACTAGAAAAAATATTTCTAGTATTTGAGACCATGATGATATAAAAATTGTTTCTTAAGACAGAATTTAACAAACTAAGTTGATTTGAAGATGGTCTAAAGAGGGGCGCCTCCTGGGTGGCTCAGTCGGTTGAGTGTCCAACTTTGGCTCAGGTCATGATCTTGCCGTTCGTGAGTTTGAGCCCCATGACAGCTCAGAGCCTGGAGCCTGCTTCAGATTCTGTGTCTCCCTCTTTCTCTGCCCCTCCTCTGCTTGTGCTTTCTCTCTCTCTCTCTCTCTCTCTCTCAAAATAAATAAACATTTAAAAAAACATTTTTTAAATAAAGATGGTCTAAAGAAAAGAAGTAAGTAAAGGTCTAGAGGGCTGGCAGCCGGTGTAAGAGCTGTGTAGGTGGTAGGAGAAATCTGGGAAACACTACTCTGCGTGTGCTCCTCCCCCACCACGTTTTACAGCTAAGGAGACTGGAGGCCCAGAGAGGCTTGGGAAGTTGGGGACTTGTTGAAAGTCAAATGATAGTGATACCCCTGCCCTTTACTCAGCCCCTGTTGGGTTATTCTAAGCAGTGAACACCTGTCCTCTCATTTTAACTAGGGCCCAGGGCATGACTGGAATCCAAGCCACCTTGGATTGTAGCCTTTTCGAACATCCTGTCTGGAGCCTCTGGCTGCCAAGTGCCCTTTAGCAAGCCCAGGGGTCTCCTCTCTTCTCCATCCTGGAAAGAGCCCAGGCCTGGCCCACTGAGACCTGGCTTGCCAGTACGCCCTGCCACTCTCACACTGTGTGACACTCATCTGCTCAGAGATTTGTTTCCTTGACCTAAGTTAGGGGACCATGCCTGCCTTCTCTGTTTCATGAGGGCTATGCACGTAGGAGCGAGGGAATAAGGAGCCTAGAAGGAATGAAAGCCTTTCAACAAGCTCTGTGCGAGTGCAAGGTGATCCTAAACCCCCCTCCCGGAGTGCAGGGCTGGCCTCTGACTCGTTCTCATTGGGAAGGGTCTTCCCCAGCCCTTTACGATCAGACCGTGAACAGTAGGTGATTTGTGATCCCTGAGCAAGATGGGAAGGAGCAGGAGCCCTCCCTCAGTCGTGTGTGTCCCCAGTGGGAAAAAGCCTCCTTTGTGCTTTTTCAAGAAAGGGGTTATTTCAGTCAAGCTTTGATCTGTGAATGGACTCTGACCATGACCATGGAAGCTTGAAAAGCAGTGTCTTCCTGATGGCCGGCAGCCAGCAGTGCCAGAGAGCTGAAGATGTGGGGGACAGAAGAAAAATAATCTTGTTTGATGTACTTTACCTTTTGGAAGCGTTTGAGCCCCTCTTGTCGTGCTCAGAGTCATCAACCAAAAGGGGCAGGACTTCGATCCCCAGGCACAGCTCCATGGGTCCTGAATGGGAGCTCTTCACGTGACCTGTCTTGATGTGCTGGGTGAAGAGGTGATTACCTTGGTCTTGGGTGAGTGGAGCCAGACTCAGTTTCCCATACTACGCCTTTTGCCCCTAGGATCATCGATGCTGTATGCC